>NC_056725.1:1472833059-1472990559 GCF_019279795.1 Protopterus annectens
GCTTAGCCAAAAAATAAAATAATGTCATTATGTCCATTTCCTTTGAGACATTTAATGCAACAACAAAAGAGAGGTAAAAAGAAATCTGCTTACAGTGATGCAGGGGCATTAATATATAACAGAATAGCATAATATTTTTTTTTACAATTTTCTGGGTGCAGTGGCCTTTTAATGGTATTGTTTTCTGCAAATGCTATCGTAATCTGTCCTCTCTGTCTCAGACACACTCTCTTTCTCTCATATATGCATACAAACACACACACACACACACACACACACACACACACACACACACACACACACACACACACACACACACACACACACACACACACACACCCATACACAAAACATTACATCAACGTATTGGGTATAGTTTGTTACCTTACATGTGCACCAGTAAGCATTTAGGCTCCTCTGTTTTGACACTTTTGATGTAATCCTGTAACTTTGCCTGCTGCACCTATAATTGCAGGATATGCCTGTGGTTTACTATCAGTATCCTGAATGGAAACAAAAGCTACCATTTCTATATGTACCTTATTGACATGTTTGCAACCACCATGTTCAGCTATATGATCAAGACAGTTATTTATTGATTAATTTATTTATTTATTCATTCATTTATTTATTTAGATTTATTTACCAGGGTAGAGCACTGATGCAAAATGATAAATTTCAAGCTTTACCCATGGAAATGAATAAAAAAATAGAAACAACAATGCAGTTGTGATAAAGTAGTATAACCATAAGCAAAAACATATTAACAAGCATGTTAAATGGGTCTAATACAAATTCCAGATACTGAAAGACTACTGTCTCAAACCCGGGGCTCGGGTATCTTGTAGCCTACACATTCTGCTGCTTCTGCTCAAACTCGACTGAATGCCTGGGAGAGGTGTGATAGACAGTTGAAGAGAGTGAAAGCGCAACACCCTTTCCCAAACATATTAACCTACTTCATATAAGGTTAGTGTGGCAGCTGTGGGGTGGGGGTGGGAGTGCAGATTAGACCTTCTGGCATGACTGGAAGGGGGATGTAGGTTTAGGAAGTGGAGTGAGATTAACTGATAGGCAGCAGGAGTGGAATTTAGGGTTAGACAGTGATCAGAGAGTTTAGGTTTAGAGAGCAAGAGGGGGTTAGGGTTAAAAAGTGGAAGTGGAGGTTTAAGTTTAGGGTGTGAATAGGGACTTTAGGTTTAGGAGAAGAGAGTGGAATTTTATGTTTAGGGAGTGATTGTGGATGTTAGGGTTGGGGCAGAAAGCTAGTGTTATGGTTAGAGTTGAGGACTGGATAGGAGTTTTAGTGTTAGAGTTAGGGCTTTGCGGTAAGACTGTACAGTTCAGTAGGGTCGGTAGCTGGATGATTAGGTAATCGTGCTAGTGGGAGTTAGTCTGCTTGGCAGTGTTAACTTGCAAGTGTGTCTCTATCCACTATCACATAAGCACTTGAGAAGGCCCACGATAAACAGAAAAGACAGTAAAACTTCCTACACGATATCCATAATAACGATATCTTGGCATTGATGCTGGCATCACTGTACCGCTGCCACAGTAGATCAGGAAATGAAGTATTGCTCTACTCTTTCAGATATGGACATTAGGACTGTCAACTTTTCAAATGTCCAAACTGGAACTTTTTATAGAAGTGGGACATTTTGCAGTACAAACCTTACCCACAACCATTACAAGGGACTGGACTTCAGTTCTGTTGACAAGTTAAAAGCTTACATTTGCAGAATTTGAGTTATTTCTGTTATTTCATATAATATTACTGTCTTTTAGATACAAAATTATTTTGCACCACTATTTGAGGAAACTTGAGAAATATTTTTTGTTCTAAAATCTCAAGACATTTGTGACCCCCCCCCCCACACACACACACACACACACACACACACACACACACACACACACACACACACACACATACACACACACACACACACACACACACACACACACAGGATGCAACTACGTAACTGGGAATGCCCTGAGTAAATAAGTACAAGTGATAACCCTTATGAAAATTATCTGAGAAAATAGCTAGGCATCACCTTAGGCTATGCAGCAGAAGGGAGGCATGTTTTCTTTGCACAAACACAGACAATTAGTGAATATTTTAACATGTTTTACACTTCTTTATGCAATGGTGATTAAAAACTGGGATATTATATTATTTTTATTGCGTTTTTTTAATCCCTTTAAAAAATACTTACTAAAAAGTACAAATTGGCAGCATTTTTAAATTTTTTTGGCACGTGAATGTTGTGCTGTAATTAAATATACTTTTAATTAGGTTGCCAATGTAGGTTAATGTACCTCAGTAAAATGTTGAATGACGAAACAGCATTCACATGCAGATGATTGTCTTAAGTAACACTAGAGAAAGAAATGCTGCATTTTTGTTAAATACACAAAATAATGCAGATGGATTAATACACAAATTGTGAAGGCAGATAAAGAGTTTTACAAAGGCTAGAAAACTTTTTCTTATTTTTTTAATTCTTATTTTATTTTCATTGGAATGAACAATTTGCTTCTGCTTGGCATTCTCCGCAATAATGATTTATTTTATGCACCTGCAGGTTCTGACAGCTGTTCTGGAAAGATGTTTCACTACTGAAAAAATGTTCTGTCTAAAGCATTCCAGTGAATTTGGTCAAACTGTTTAAAGTATGATAAGCATTTTTTTAAACAGACCTGGAGCTTTGTGGTGCTGCGGTAGTGTTGTCACCTCACAGTAAGACGCTGTCTGGTTCGATTCACAGCTAGAGCGTCTTCTGCGTGGAGACATGCATGAATGGGCATACCTTCATTGAAGGTTGAAAGTCAGAGCTGGTAACTCGGCACGTAAAAATCAACTACCAATCATTAGTGGACCGGAGTTCCGCTGTGGCAACCCTTAACCGGGAAAAGCCGAAAGACACAAACAAACCTGGAGGTTTAAGAACAGATGGGAGTGTATATAAACCAACTTTTGAATAAGAGCCAGAATGGAATATGTGCAGAAAAAAATATGCCACTCAGCATTTTAGCAATTCAGCAAGCCAGCACAACAAATGACAGATGTTATGTCTGCTACAGGTAAACACTAAATGCATTTTATTGCACTACTGACAATATGAGCTTTATTTAGTTCAGAAAGAGCTTACACCTCTCCTCCCAACACATTCTGGGATTTGGAAACATGCCTAAATGATTCATAAGTTCATAGATGATTGCTAGGCTAATGGCACAAGAGCTTTTACAAACCTAGCCAATAATATTCAGAATTTGAAATATTATATCTTTATTCCCCAGATATGGGATGGGGTAGCATCAGGGCAGTTGGTCTGTGGGTGTTGGAGCCCTGAATCATTTTATAGACTGCCTTTGTCCATAAGGGACATGGGTAGTATGCTGGGAGTGAATTTATGGTTCCCCATCCATTTATCTAAATTCACTTTGAAGATAGTGAGATACAGGCTTTGTTTTATGAAGACAGGAAGTTTATTCCATAAATGAGGTAGCCTTTGGTATATGAATCTGTCTCTCCAGAAGTTCTGTTGGAGTCACAGAGAAGGTTCAGGTGTATGGGACATGTAAACCCTTGTATAATTTTTTTTTTTTGCAAATATGTAAACATTTTCATCAGGGCTGGATAAGTGAATGCCTTGTAGGCCAGGCATAAGTTACCCCTCAATAAATGATATGAAATAGAGTAAAGGAAAAGGGCCTTTAGTCAGTTCACATAAAACATGTCTCTTATGCTTTGTATTTTTTAGTGAGAAACCTCTGGGCTGCTCCAATTGGTGTAAGTGCTGCTTAGGTAAATGCAGAAGGGAGCATTGTTCTCAATTATGGGCTTGATGAGGGCTGAGTACAATGGCACTATAACTTCCTTTGACCTTGATGCCATGCCTTTACTTATAATTTGAGATGCACAGAAGGATATCCTCACTATCGTAGCTAACTGGTGGTCAAAGATTAAGTTACTATCTATCTGTGTTCCTAGGTCCCTCACCACTGGGTCTACATTTAGGGGTGTGCTATCAATATTTTAATTTGCATGGATTTCTGATTTACCAAAGGGTATGCTTACATATTTTTCAGCATTTCATCTCAGACCATAGTTTTAGCACCAGTCATTTGTTATTCTTAGGCTTATTTGTAGGATGTCAACATCGTTTGTGGGTTCAATGATTTGTTCCCAGCTTACAGTCATCAGTGAACTTGGTGAACCAGAGGCCACCAACATAGGCCTTCACTTCACAAAAGTACATACCAAACCGGAGGGGTCCCAACACTAAGCCCTATGTGACAGTGCTAGTAACATGTTTCTTATCAGAAGTGGATTTGCCTGTCCAGGCAATGTGTCCTGTCAGTCAGCCAGTTTGCAATCCATCTGATGATGTAGGGATTTATGCCTAGCTCAGTAAGTTTATTTATGACCCCAAGTCGGGGATTGTGTTGAAAGCTTTGGCCAGGTCTAGATAAGTGGTGTGTACTCTTTCACCTTCATCCATAGCCCTGGCGACTTTCTCAAAGAAGTTCAACAGATTCGGTAGGCAGGACCTCCCACTGACAAAGCCAAGTTGTGTCTGGTCCATTGTTTGGAGATTTCCCATGTTGTTATTGATCAGGTCCACGATAATTTTCTCCATGGCCTTGCAGATAAGACTGGTCAGGCTTACGGGTCTGTAGTTCCCTGGGTCAGCTGATGGACCCCCTTGTGCAGAGGTATGACTGTTGCAGTCCTCCATTCCTCTGTTACAAAGCCCGTCTGGAGGCTGTGCTTAAAGAGTGTCTCTAGTGGCTCTGATATATTCTGTTTTAAGCTATTTAAGAAGCATACTAGAATGTTGCCTGGACCCATGAAGGCTGCGATTTTGGCTTTAGCAAGTGCAATGAGGCCCTTTTCCCTCATAATGAGTGGTAGGGGGATGGTTGCAGGTATTCCTTTGCATGTGGTAGGAGATGGCGGGGAGAGACGTTGGAACTGAACATGTTGGCCAGCAGGTTTCCTATACTTTCAGGCTAGGTGTAAGTGTTGCCATTCATGATTAACTTGGCATATTTTTGAGCATTTCCCCTGAGGTAATGAACATTTCACCTGGGAGGCTGTCTTTGCCTAATAGCTTGTTTTGGCAGATTTTACCAGCTCTCTGATTTGTTTGTTTGTCTAGACTGCTGAGTGTCTTTTTGCACTGTTTTGTCTGTTCTTTCTTGGTTTTAGAGAGGATTTATTTCCTTTTGTCGAATAGCCTATTTATGCTAGGGGTCCACAAGGATGGTTTATTTTTGCCAGTAATCATAGGTGAGATTTGGACAAGTACTGTCTCCTCTATGCAGCTATGAATGTGGTTGTACAGTGCTTTTGTGTACAGCACAGAGTAGGCCCAATGTCATCTGGGATTGGAGGGGCTTGGAAGTTTAATAAGCTGCCATTGGTTTGAGGTAATTAGCTTTAGCAAAGATCCTAACAGGTTTTGAATTTGATGGGGGTTCTACGTTATTTTTAATACTACAGGAGATCATTTTATGGTTAGATCTTACCAGATAGGAGTTAACGCACAGGAGGGAGCAGTAGGGTTGCCAGCTGTCCGGTTTTTGACCGGACTGTCCGTTTTTTAACAAACTGTCCGGTTACAAATTTCCTTCAAAACCAGACACGTGTAAAGTCCAGGTTTTGTGCCGCTGTGACTGCCACAATTTGTTTTGCTTAAGGGTCCACGTTTCAACACAACATCCAACACACTTCCAGCGGAGCAGTATACCCCATGTTCATGAGCATCAGGTCTAGGATAATTGTGCCTCTAGTAGAGGAGCTAACTAGTTGCACCAGGGTGTTTGCATTGATGAAGACCAAAAACATTTGAGCAAGTGAATTATTGGTCATGTATTCTCCTAGTTTATGGAGGAGTAGTTGGTGTTAGGATGAATGTTAAGAGATTCCAGTAAGTTTAGGTAGGAGGTGTGGCTTCCAGACTCATGTTAGGAGATCTGTAGCTAGCAAGGATATGATAGGGGGTCACACCTGTGATTAGTTGGGCATTAAGTAGCTTCAGTAAGCCATGTTGTTGTACAAGTCTGGCAGTGAACTTGTCCTTTATGAACACTGAGACCCCTCCTCCCTTTGTTTTATCCTGAGCTGAGGGGGATCAAAGTGTATGAAAGGCACTGTAGCCTTTGATAGCCAAGGTGCATTCCATGGTTCTGTACCATGTTTCTGTGACTGCACATATGTCTGCATTCTTTAGAGTGAGGAGTGCTTCCAGGGAGTGCATTTTTTATTTAAACTCCTAGTGTTGAGCAGTCATACCTATAGGTTGTTGTGACTTTTGCTATGATGAGGGGCTTAACAACTTGACATGGTCTAAAAAAGACACTATGGGGATAGATAAAGTTTTTGCCAGTATCCAGAACATGGTTGCTAGATGCTCCTAACACATAAGAAAGGTTATGCTCTTCAAGAACATTCCTGGTGGGACCTTGTTAAACAGGTGAATGCAGTCAGTGGTCATAACTGAACATACGATCAGTTATGACATAAGGTCACTGACATGATGGGTCATGCACACAGCAAGGCAACCTGCCTGACAGAGGAAAAAAGGGACACAGGTGGCCATCTATTGAGGACCGTTCATTAACTGACACAAAGGAGTTCCTGACATCTCTGCATGAGGTGGGGCATGACTGGTGTTTCCTTCTCAGTGAGGACTCAGCCCTGTGACAGCACTTCACCAAGCACCTCCAGTATCAATTGGTGATGTCCTAGATTGGTGTTTCCTAACATGTATAATATGCAAAAATTGTTTGACTCAGCCCCATACAATGAATTAGCATGGTTAGTTTGTGCTTACAGGCACACACAGACTTTAGCAGGAATATATGGCTATACAAGATATGTGGCCTGCATATATTTTGCTTGCCATTCTGTTTTATAGCTGTACAGTTAGTGAGATTTGGATATCTGAGAATGGTGCATTAATATACTCAGGTGTGTTTTTGTGTTTTTCACAGGCACTTTCATGTCAGGGCCTTCCACTGTGGACATTGGCATGTCTGTTGTTGGGGAAATGTCTAACCTAAGGTGATGGCTGCCACAACTCGGAACAGTCTGAGGTGATGGTGGCAGTACTAGACAGGGTAATGTGACAGGTATACCACCTACCCTATTCTCAGACACACCTCCTTTGGCCATGCAATTCAAATCTCAATCCCAGGATGTCACTGAATGACAGAAGGTGACTGAAACATCAGCAAACTGTCTGCCCCACTTTCCCTGCAGCAGTCGCATCTTTTCTTGAGGGCAGCACCCTGGAAAGAAAAATCAGGGTTAGTGTACTGGTGGCCAGGAATGCCATGGATGCTGCCCCTCTTCAGAAAAGCATAGCAATGTCCACCACTCAGTGTATGCAGGGCCATCATACAGGTATAGGCAGATACCACTGCAGGTATAGCAGTCTGTGTGCTGACCTCTGAGAGGGTCTAGCATTTTTGAAATCAGGCATAGGGAATTTGCATGATGCATGTGTTCCTGAATAGCTGCACATCATGGCCATCCCCATTCTCATGTCTGATCCTCTTCCACTTCTGGGGGAAGCCTACTATGGAAAGGCAAATATATAGTCTATGTCTCATAATGCCACTAGCACCACCAACACCACCACAAATCCAACTAGTGTCAAGGGTATTGTGGGATGCAGTGGACACTGTGGACAAAGATGCATGCCAAAAAACACCCATAGCATATCATTCCATTACCACTCATGGAGCAGTTAATTCTGTGTGCATGCTGTGGCTTGTGTTGGTGACAATGTACAGATAGGCCACCCCCATGGATAAGGAGATGCATGATCTGTGCATACAGCTACTGTAGGTGCCCTAAACCTTTACATCAGATCCCAGTGCAGTCCTGCATCTGTTGTGGGAATTATGTCCATGCACACTCACATGTACCCATCAGCACCACCTACTTCTGTTGATCTGCACCACACTAGAGACACCACACTGACCTATCTTCATGGCTCGCCCCAGTCAACAGATCAAGATTTACACTAACTCACACCAGTAGCCCCCCATGAACAAACAATGCTCACTGTTGAGACATGGCATTGTGGCTTTCCTCAATTGTACATATGATGATAACAGGTTCCTATTAGATGACCGAAGATGCATTCTTTCGAATACGTCTTGGTCGAACTTGGAAAAGACGAAAAGACAAAATGACAAAGCGGCATATAAGCAAATTCTTTCCCTGGGAAAGAAATTGCTTGGCCGCATCCGTTACTTTGCCATTTTCGTCATTGTAGTGTGATCTAGGAGTTGGTATATTTAAGTAGGGGGGTGTGGGGGCAAAGCCCCCCACTTTATGTTATGTTTTAAGTGTTTTTTTGTTTGTTTTTTTTTTGGAACAGTGATTTTTTTTTTCCCTTGGAAAAAAATCAATGTTCTAAGCATTCTAGTTTGTAAGCTTTTGCTTACATGGGGTCGATAGATCATCGTTCACTTTTCTAAGCATTTGATAATTTAATATAGACCCGATGATAACTATACCCTGCACAGAGTTCTCTTGTTATCCATGTAACCTGAGTCTGTTATAAGTGTGAATAGTCTGTACATGTCATAGCATAACCTGGTTATAGTATTGTATGCATCGTTGTTATTGCATTTTATGTCTTATCTGGACCAAAGCTGTTAAAGAGATACTGTCATATAGTCCGTGCAATTGCATAATGTACTTGCATCAACCTCACATGGTCAATGCCTGCATCTATCAATCCCCTATGCTTCTAACTCAGGGATTTCTTCTTTCCAGATCACAGTACCTTGCAGTATTTATTTACTTATCAATACAATGTGTAATATTGCATGCACAGCAAATATTTTGTTGCATGTTTTTGGATTATACTGCAGGGCATTAAAGGAGTCAAACAGACAGCAGAAATGGATCTTTATCAGTGTAAATGTACATTTTATAATGTCTTTGGTCATTGACTGAGCATTGTTGCATGCATTCTCCACCATGGTCAATGAGGTTCTTATCAGTGTAATCTGCCATGTCTCCAGGGCATATCTCTGGCATCATCAATAAAATGTCCCTATAAGAAATTGCAACTCATAGATTGCTATGTAAGTTAGATGTTTACCAGATTTGGGGATTGTGGGAACTCTATGCATGATGTTGGCATATTGTATATTATACTGTATGCATTGCAGACCACCTGGCAGTTGATAGAGTAGAAATTCTTACAATAATATAAGACTGTCCAGGTTACCCAAGTGGGGACTTTATGGCAATGTGGATGCAGTCAATGACTCTTAATACTCAAGGGAATTTAACTGTTTTATAATATGTCCAAAAGTGTTACTTCTCTCATCCGTGACATATGAGAATCATATGTGCTCCTCCATATGCTATAACATGCTTTCAAGAAAGTGATGTCATACCCTTGAGGTAGATACCTGGCATATTACATCTGTGTCACTGGACATCCACTGCAGGAAGTTTTCTCAATGCTGCACATACCTTGGTGTCCATAGAGACTGATATCTATGCAACCCAATAGGCTGGATATGAGGATGACACATCTTTACTAGATCTAGATATATTTGTCCACATGGCAGTAGTGCACTATGTCTGTGTCATGAAGGACAAGAAATGTTAGGTGCTATTGATGACTTAGTGGTTTGCCAGATGATGGCACACACCTCTGCTACTACTGGAAGTGAGGATGGCCTTGTGGACATGCACATCTATTTTATTTATTTATTTATTTATTGACATTTAATTACTGGGAAAGTTTTACTGAGTAGAAGCCCATTTTTAGTGGAGGCCTTGGTGAAAAGCTCCAAATTATTAGAAAACATTTTAAGAACAATACTTTTATAATTTTCGAAATAAAACAAAATATCTGCAGTGTAAATAATTATAACAAATTAGACACGATATAAAAACATTGGTTAAGAATCAATGCAAGTTATATGACAATCAAATAAATGCCAAAGACTAGGAAATAAGCCACTCAAACTGGTATATTGTTAAGCGCTTTTATTCATTTTAATGGCTGAACTTTTTCAGAACAGTATAACAGTTTTATCCTATATAATAACTTTCACATTCTGAGCAAGCGTGTAAATTAAAAGACCCCTGTAATTTTACAATTAAATCTCTGTTTACTGATAATAGTTTTCTATAGATGTTTAACATAAATTCTGCTTACAGTCATGGCATGGATAAATACCAACAGGACCCCCTAGCCCTTGTAATTTTCACGGTGTCACCAAACTCAAGTAAATTTTAATATTGGACATTTTTTATAAATAAATTAAGGGTGATCTCTTATCAGTCAAACAAGGTCTCTATTATCCATATAACTTTCCAATTGTCCATCAAGATATTCTTAATGGCATGCAAATCAACAGAAATAGGCAAAGGGAAAGCAACATTTCTGTTGCGATTATCAGAGCTACTAATGATATCTCTTGGAGTGAAACCATGAAATAAAATGGGGGGAACCTATTTTCCCTTCTTTGATGACTGCTTCTTTAATCAATCTTAGTTTTTCTAAAGGATATCCTCTCTTAGAAAACATGCCTATAAGACAGTCCATCTCTTTTTAAAAGCTATCATCAGAATTAATCAACCTACTAAGATGAATAATCTGTCCTCAAACAATGTTGTTTTTCCATAAACTTGGAATACATGCTGTCATAATGTAGGTAATTATTAGAAAATGTCTCTTTATGATAGATAATGCTTGAAAATTGTTTGCTCTGTATATCCATCAAAATACATAAATCTAAAAAATAGACAGTAGTTCCCAATTCACTAAGCTTAAAAACTAGCCCCTCATCTTTATTATTGATTTGTTAAAGGAAAATGTCAAAGTCATCCCTAGGACCTGTCCATATGAAGAAAAGGTCATCAATATATCTTCTATATAAGGAGACAAATTTGAAAAGTTCAAGTTTAAATAGGACAGTTAATTCCCACCAGCTAAGAAATAAGTTGGCAAAAGCGGGGACCATCTTAACACTCATGGCTACTCTGCTTTTCTGTTGATATGTCTTACCATTAAACAGAAAGAAATTGTTAGTCAAAACCGCTTCCAAAGGTGAACATATAGTGTTGATTTTAACATCTCCAAAATCAGTACATTGACTTAAATTTTTTTTAACAAATTTTACTCCATTTCCTGATTAATGGAAGAGTACAGAGATGCAATGTCTATAGTGGCAAGAAAGATTTCTGTTCCTAAAAAAGTATAGTTCTTTAGGAGATCTAAAAAGACCCAAGAATCCTTCAAAAAGAATTCCATCTTCCGTGTAAGAGGATTTAATAAACCATCTAAATAAAAATATAACTTGACAGTTTTACTCTGTTTGGCCAACACAATAGGTCTAAAAGGAGAGTCAGCTAAATCTTTATGTATTTTTGGGATACCAAATCATTTAATATTTAGAAAAAAATTACACCATTTGTAGAGAAATTAACAGTAAGTTAGTCTAATACAAACAGGAATTGCAATATGAAGTGAAGGAAAAAAGGCTTACGGTATATTTATAGAGAGAATCAGGGAAGAGAGTTTGACAGAAGTAAGGAAGTAAGTGAAGAAGGGAGATTACAGACGTAAAAAAGAATGAAAAGATACTTGCTCACAAGGTCTGTTAAATCTGTGGATACCCCTAACATGTTTTCACAGTCTCTGTTTTCTGAGTTTTACTCTGCTTTTTATGTTTTCCTTGTTTACTTTAAAGTGCAAGTAGATCCTTGTTGAGGTATTCCTCCTTTCCTGTCCTTTTGTCTGCTTTTGTGAAGGAGATATTGGTAAGACAAAGCTAACACTGTTTACTTGATAATCAGTGACTGGCAGCAGTGATTAGAAAAGGATTTCCCTATTCTATCTGTAAATACAAGGCTGAGCCAATAAGTGATTGTGAACTTTTATTCTACCCTTTCTTATTGTTTCTTGGTATACCCTTAAGTATAAGTAGGTCCTTGTTAAGGACTGGGATAGTCCTCTTTTCCCTTGGTAAGGGAGGAATTAGTAGGGCAAAGTGTGACCGAGGTAAAAACTTGGCAGTGTAAAAAAGAGGGTGCATTCTAATTAATTAGTTACTAGTGACAGTGGTTAGAAAAAGAACTCGCTCTACTCTGTCAATAAAAGACTTAGCCACAAAACCCATCTTTCTGCATATTAGCATGTTGGAATGAGGGTTATAGGATCATAAGATCATAGGATCATAGGAGGTTACTAGGCCATTGGCCCTGAGGCCCTTATAAGCCTAGCCAAGAGTTTAGCCCATATTTAGAAAAATCAGCACCTGATGCCCCTGTCCAGCAGGGACATGGGTGGAATCCCATGGGTATATTTTCTGTTTCCCATCCAGTTATCCAGGTTGTACATAGAAAGGGGTAAAGAGGTACTCTGCTTGATGTTGAGAGGGAGTCTATTCCATAGATGGGGGAGTCTCTGGGACACAAATCTGCCCCACCAACAAGTCTGGTTGATGTCACAAACCAGGTTGAGGCCATGCATGTGGGTTACTTGAGTGGAACTTGACTTGCAGATATGCAACAGTCCCATCAAGGTGGGGTCAATGATTACCTTGAATGCCAGACAGAGGTTACCTCTGAGGAGTCTTTATGAAACTGAGTAGAGGGATAAGGCTTTTAGGCTATGTGCATATGGTAGATGTTTGAGGCCCTGGATTCTCCTGGTGAGGAACCTCTGTGGTCTCTCCAGCTGCTGCATGTGCTTTGCAAGGTACATGCTGAAAGGGGCAGTGTACTCAATAATGGGCCTTATAAGGGAAGAATACAGGGATGTTATGACCTCCTGTCCCTGGATGAGATACCCTTACTTATGAGGTGGGCCATGTAGAAGGCTTTCCGTACAATGCAGCAACATGGCGGTCAAAAGTCAGATTACTATCAACCTGGGTACCCAAATCCTTCACGACTGATTGTGTGCTTAGGTTGTTGTTATTAATGTGATAATTTGTGGGGATGTCACTCTCCCCAAAGGGGATGAGGATGCATTTGTTGGTATTCAGCTTGAGGCCATGTTTCTGGCAACAGTCATTTGTCTGACTGAGACCCTCTTGGAGGATGTCCACATCACTAGGGGAACTGATGATAGCACCCAGCTTGCAGTCATCTACAAACTTGGTCAGCCATAGCCTACTGGTTTTGGCCTGCACCTCAGAAAAGTATATCCCAAATAACAGAGGCCCCAAGACTGAACCCTGTAGTTCGATGCTTCTTATGGGCCTACTGCTTGAGGTGGCTTCCCCTATTTTGAATAGGTGGGTTCTATCAGTGAGCCAGTTTGCTACCCATCTGGTAACATATGGATTGATGCCTAGTTGAGAGAGTTTATCGATTATGTCCAAGTGGGGAATAGTGTCAAAGGCTTTGGCCAGGTCAAGGTAGGTGGTGTGCATCATCTTCCCTTCATCCATTGCTTTGGTGACTGTCTCAAAGAAGTCAAACAAATTTAGTAGACATGACCTCTCCTTGACAATGCCAAACTGTGTGGGATCAAGTGTTTCGTGGTTGCCAATGTCCTTGTTAATAAGGTTCGGGATCATCTATTCCATGGCCTTGCAGATCAGGCTAGTTAGGCTGATGGGTCTATAATTTCCCAGACGGGTGAAGCTTCCACCTTTGTGTAAAGGGATGACATTGGCTATTCTCCACTCAGGTGGGATGAAGCCAATACTCAGGCTTTGGTTGAATAGGATGCCTAATAGTGTTGCAAGTTCCTGCCTGAGTTCACATAGGATGCAGCCTGGGATGTTATCAGGTCCCATGGAGGCTACATTTGTTGCCTTTGAGAGAGCAGTTATAACCTGTTCCCTAGATATAAGGGGAAGGGCCAGGTACTGGGGATGTCCTGATTTACTTATGGGGGAACAGAGGGGTAAAGTTTGTGCTGAATCTGTCAGCCAGCAAGTTTGCTATATCTGCAGCATTTGTATATGTGCTGTCCATGACCACCAGTTCTGAACCGATCTGGGTGTTTCCTTTGAGGTTGCAGAAATATGTGAAGAAGGCCTTATGATTGTCTCTAGTAGACTTGGTCAATTTGGACTCGAAGTTTACTTTGGAGGATTTCACTAGTGCTCTTATTTGCTTGTTCAAGCTAAGGAGACATTGCTTCCAATTGGGCGCCTGCTCCTTCTTGGTCTTGGACAGCAATTCTATCCTTTTGTTATAGAGTTTTTTATTGCAGATGTGCACCAGACAGGTTTTCTCTTCCTTGCGGGTGATGATTTAGTCGTGTTGCATATTCCTGATTCCATGCATTTATATAATAGCTTGTATAGTGCTTTGGTGTTGTTTTGAATATTGGTGCTAGTTCTTAAAGAGGGGGAGGAGGCTGTGAATCTGTTTATACTGTCCCTCAGGAGGCTGCAATCAGTTTTGGAGAAGCTTTTAATGTCTAATCCTAGCTAGAGGGGGGTTGGGGGAGATGGTGACTTCAAAAGTGACCGCTTTATGGTTGGATCTTTCCAGGGATGATGATACTATAGGGATGCTGCAGCGGTTACTCATGTTGGTTAATGCCAAGTCCAAGATATTATCATCTCTTGTGGGGGTATTAACTAGCTGTTCAAAGGCATTTGCATTGACCAAATCAAGGAATCAGGTCCAAATAGGCAGATTGGGGTTCTTGAGTCAGATTTGGGGGCCGATAGCAAGCTGTGATTTGAATAGGGGTCTTGTCAATGGTTAACTGCACCTGGAGTGTCTCCTGTGCATCATACTGTTTGACCAGCCTGGAGGTGTGTATGTCTTTAATGTATATTGAAACTCCACCTCCTTTGGCTTTACTGACCACAGTTTGGCATCTGAATGTATGCTAGGATGAGTAACCAGTTAAGGCTGGGGTGCTCTCCGCAGTTTTGAACCAGGTTTCTGTGAATGCACAGATGTCAGCATTTTCCAGGGTTAGGAATGCTTGCAATTAGTGCAGTTTCATATTTAGACTCCTAGCATTTAGTAGCATGACCTTTAATTTGTGTTTTGTTGAAATTTTTATGTTAATAGTTTTAACCTCATCACGTTTTCTAAAAAAGGCACTATAGGAGAGGCAAGAACCTTTGCCAGAAGCCTGAAGCCCAAGTGAGACAGATGCAGGCCATCTCTGGCAAAGCTTTGTGGTCTGTTGATCATATCTTCCTAGGCTGTCAGGTATTGGGTCCCCCTGGAATGACACCAGAAACTAAGCCAATTGTTAAAGTCAATCATTTTCTGTTTGTATTGTGGCATCATTCTAGGTGATGGCAGAATGCTGCTTAAGGCCAGGGGAATACCTGCCTGGGACACATAATCAGCGAGCTCAATCATGTCTCTCTTCATATAGTCCAGAGAGATACATCTCAAGTCATTCACTCCAACATGGACTATGACAGAGTCATAACAGTGCCTGTTGTTGAGAGACTTGAGTACTTATGTGATATTGTGGACTCTGGCAACTGACAGACAACTAACTGTGACTTTCTCCTTATCCAGCCTGGTGAGAGGCACTTTTGTGTGTCTCACAATGGAGTCTCCTATGACTAATATGTTGAGTTTATGGTGAAGCCTTAGTGGCTGTGAGGCACAGGTGTGTGGACTGTGCATGGTATGTGGTGTGGAGGACTGTGGAGATCACATGTGTTTTTGCCTCAGAGGTTTATGTTCCGGACCTCCGCATATGTAGGTGTGTGTTGTGTGGGTGTGGGTGGTGTTTCAGGTGTAGTGATTGTGCTGAAAACCATTTTGGTGCCAGATATACTGGCTTGAGGGGGAGAGAGCTTGGACTCTAGGTTCCTAATGTAATTGCATCTCTTACAGATTGTGTTCCTAGGTGGTAGTAGTAGAGGGTTGTCCTTCTACATGAGGGAGTTGCTACACTGTCTTAGGATGCCGATATTAACCAGACTGGCAGGAGAAACTGTAGGAAATTGTCCATCCGTATTTGTCAGAATCAGAGGGAGAAAGGCCAGGGAGAGCTAAACGGTGGGCCTAAAGCCCAAGTGCTTAAACCAAAACTAAGAACTTGGAATAACACTTAACAATTTAGACAGGCAGTAATAAATGCAACAGAAAAAATGCAGCTGAACACTTTAGAGAAAAGGCAGCAAGTAGCAGGAAAAAGCAAAGTAAGATGAAGTAGTGGAGCAGTAGGAAGAAGCACAAATTAGAAAAATATACACAGCTGAATAAAGTGTCTTTTTTGGGGGGGAGTAAAGGAGAAGCTTTATATTCTCAAATTTTTTTTTATTTTTCAAATATATTTGAATAAATTCCATAGTATTTGTATATAACAAGTTAAATAACTGTACACTATTTACATCAGCCTGACACTATGACAGATTCCAATATATACAAGTACTTTATAGGTATAACAATCCAGTTATCAGAGTGTATCTGTTCAGTTATTGTAAAGTGTGAATCAATGATAAGACTTTTTTCTGTGGATTGTTAATAAATGGCTTAGGATGAATCCTTAACTCTTTAATTTTAATTTCCAGCAATGCACTGGTCTTTAGTAGGGTGTAGAAGTCATCCAAAGTCAGTATTGTGTTTGTATTCCATCTTCTTGTTATACACTTTCTTGAGATTGCAAGTACTGTCCATTCTATATACATATTTGACTCATTCAAATGTGGACCTTCATACACATTTAATAATAATACTAGAGTTTTAGATAAGTTAAACAATTCATTAAATAAAACTTGTAAAAAGTTTTTAATACCATTCCAAAATGGCTTAATTTTAACACAGTCGAAAAAATTTGATTCCAATCTGCATTGCGTATTTGCTCACACCTCCAACATATTCCCTTTGTGGAAGAATTAATTTTAGTAATTCTATATAGAGTTAAGAATGCTCTGTGCAAGCATTTTCAATTAAAAACTTTCCACTATTGTGTAAAAGATGTATGTTTTATTGATAATAACATATTTGATTTAATTTCTTCAGTTAGCTGTGATGAGTGTCCTTTTGTTATATAATTCCAATATGAGGATTTTTTTATAATTTATCAACATCTTGTAAAAATTCAAAATATTATTTCCCATGTCATAATCATTATATATGATTTCATATAGGTATTTCATAAGTTTAGGTATTTTTTAAATGAAGAATTACTAATTATTCTGCATAAAGCTTGCAAATACGTCAGAATGCTTTGCATAGTTAGCCAATTTTGTTGTGGAAGTTTGTTGTTTGCATATCCAGAACTTTTAGTTCTATGATACATTGAAACCAACAAACAAATCCTTTCTGTTCCCAGTGATTAATTATTTCTCTGTATATTTTATGTAGATAGCTCTTTGTAATTATGAATTGTGTTAAAAGATCAAACCAGATTTTTAAATCTATATTTGCATTAATAATTTTCCTAAATGAGTCAATGTAATAATGAATCATATGAGTTTTAGTGGGCTTAGTTATGTTATATTGCATACTAATACATAATATGTGCCATGGCAAATTGTTTTTATCTGTTATTTGAATTTTTTTTTGTAAATCAAATGAATTTATTGATTTAACAGTTAATAATTATTTCGAATTTGCAGAGTAATTTGGACTTATCCAATCTGAGATTGTTTTAGATATTTATGCTTTTATATATGTTTCTATATCAGGAAAGTTTAATCTTCCCTGTTTCCATGGTATGATATGATGCATTAAAGCTATTCTTTTTCTTTTCAGAAACCATAAAAATGTTATTAGGCATGAGTTTATTTATTTGAGTAAATTCCTTTCTGGTAGCAGTTGTATTGCCAAAGCTATATATAGAATCTTGGGTAGTAAAACAATTTTTATTAACTGTAGTCTATCTTCAAATGTTAGTATTATTTTGTTCTACTTTTCCACAGAGTTTAATTGTATTGATGATATTATTGCAGTTTCTGAGACTAATTCATTATTATCCCTGCATAACTCAATTCCTAGATATTTTAAGGTAGATTATTGTTTCCCTATAATGTGATTCCCCTTCATCTTCAATTCTTTTTTTTTTATTTAAAAATAAACATTTTGATTTTGATTTACTGAAATGGAGTCCTGAAGTCCTTTAAAATGTGTCAATTAAAATATCTATTTTTTTTTAATGTCTCTTTTGCGTTGGATAATGTTAATAATATGTCATCAGCAAAGAGAATTACTTTAGAAATATATTGTTCATAAACATCTACTCCTTTAATTTTTGTATTGTTACATATTGAATCTGCCAATATTTAAATAGCCGAAGCAAATAGAATTGGTGACATGGGACATCCTTGTTTAGTATCCTTTGTTATATGTATAGATTCAGAGGTGAAAGGACCTATCTTAACATACACTAAATTATTTGTATATAAATTCTGTAGTAGATGATTAAAAGGAAGGAGGAAATTCAAATTACACCACAATTTTGAATAAATAGTCCCAATTTAGGGAATCAAAGGCTTTCTCTATATGTAAGACAATTATGAGTGTTTCTTTATTTTCTTTATTAACATAATCTATAAAAGAAATTATCCTTTTAATATTGTCGTGTGTGTCTATGATATATAAATCAAATTTGATCATTATTTATTGTTTTGGATAGTGGTATTTTCATTCTGTTAGTTAATATTGTCATAAATATCACATAGTCATTATTTAATAATGATATAGGTCTATATGAGGTACAGAGATTTGGGGATTTGTTTTCCTTTAAGATTGGTGTGATTAAGGAATATCTCCAAGAGGGTGGTATTAAAGCCTGTGACTGAATTTCTAATAGAGTTTTATGGAAGAGGGAAAGTATCCTTGAAGGAAAGCATTTATATATTTCCATAATTATGCCATCTATACCTGGAGCTTTATTATTTTTACCCTCTTTTATTGTATCTAATTTCTCTGTAGGATATGGGTGCTTGCAGATCTAGTTTTAATTTTTCTGCTTTTTTTAATATTAAAACATTTTTCATCTAGATTTAATTGATTGATATGTATATTTTCTTTTTGGAAATGTTCCATATTCCACAGAGGCATGTCCATATTCATTAAGGATATCCACACCTCCAGGCTATCTGCACAGCATAATGCATCCGAGATTATCCAAGTGCAACTAACTCTGGGCAAGACCACAATCCAAATTCTAGCTTGCTATAGACATCCCACCATGCCCCAGGATTCACACTCCTCATTTCTTGATACACTAGAAAGTATTAGGGTACAACCCAACACCCTAATAATGGGCAATTTCAACTACCCCACCATTAACTGGGAAAACTACTCATGTACCAACTCTTTTGCCCAACGATTTCTATAATTCATAAATTCCAATGCCTTGGATCAACTTATTCACATTCCCACCAGGGGCAGCAATATCCTAGACCTGGTCATTACCAACATGGGAAACCGGTGTTCCACACCAGAGGTCATTTCCTTGTTGGTCAGATCCGACCACATGCTAATCAGCCTAGACATCCACATCCCACCCCCACCCCCAATTAGGGAAACCATCGTAAAAAACTTCTCCAAAGCCAACTTCACACTTCTTAAGACAGAAGTGACAAACTTCATGACACCCATACATACGGACAATAGAGGTATGACAGCCGAATCCTACACAAATGCACTTTATAAGCACTTACATGAGTGCATGGATCATGCTATCCCTAATAGAACCAAGATGTTATCCTCCAAAAAAAGGAAGCCATTCTGGTGGTCCCCTGCCATAAACAAACTCTACAACAGAAGAAAGAAACTGTTGCAAAAAAGAGTAAAATCCCATGATTGGAGGAACACCCTCGTCAACCTCAGTAAGAAGCTGAGATCCCTCATAAAATCCTCCAAATCTAGTTATGAAAACAAAATTGCCACTGACTCTAAAGACAACCACAAAGCATTCTATAGCTATGTCAAGAATCTAAATGGGAACACTCAGATCTGCTCTGAGTTACAGCACAATGGCACTAAATATACAGAAGCAACTGATATTGCCAACATCCTAGCAGATAGGGTCAGTGCTAACTTTAACTCCCTCTCACCCCATAGAGTGCCCATCTCTATACCGGAAGAATGCAAAGTTCCTATAATCATGGCTGCACAGGTAAAATACACACTCTCCAAAGCCAAGAACACAGCATCCATGGGACCTGACAATATCCCAGGCTGCGTTCTACACAGAATGAACTGGGACCCTATCTAAGTACCATGTTCAATCATAGCCTCACCTCAGGCTTTGTACCCACTGAATGGTGCACCACAATGGTTATCCCACTCCATGAAGGGGGAGCCACGACAGACCCCGGGAACTACCGCCCCATTAGCCTGATGAGCCTGGTCTGCAAGGCCATGGAACGTATCATCGTGGAACTCATAAACAAAGACATTGGTAATCTCCAAACTCTGGACCCTACCCAATTTGGATTTGTAAAAGGCAGATCATGTCTCCTAAACCTGATTGACTTCTTTGAAGCAGTCACCAAAGCCATAGATGAGGGTAAAATGGTTCACACAGCTTATCAAGAGCTCGCCAAGGCTTTTGACACCATCCCCCACTCTGAAATTATAGATAAGCTCACTAAACTAGGTATAAATCCGTATGTCACAAGATGGGTTGCCAACTGGCTCACGGACAGAACCCACACTGTGAAAGTAGCAGATTCCAAATCTGACATCAGACCATTGACAAGTGGAGTACCACAGGGTTCAGTCCTGGGTCCTCTTCTGTTTGGTATCTACTTCTCTGAGGTGCAGGCCAACACGGAAGGTCTTTGGCTAACAAAGTTTGCAGATGACTGCAAACTAGGAGCCATAATCGAAACTCCTAACAATGTAGACAAACTACAAAAGGGCCTCACTGAGACAGATACCTGGTGTCAAAGCCATGGCCTGAAACTCAATGCCAAAAAGTGTATTGTCATCCCCTTTGCTACAAACTCTGTACCCATGAACTACCACATAGCTGGTAGTCTACTTAGTGCTGAAAATGTGATGAGAGACCATGGGACACAGGTGGACAGTAGTCTCTCCTTTGATAATCACATCACCACAGTGGTCAGGAAATCCTTCTACGTGGCTCATCTCATCACAAAAGGATTTTCATCCAGAAAAAAATAGGTCATTATTCCCCTCTACTCATCACTCATTAGACCCATTACAGAGTACAACGCCCCTTTTGGTATGTACCTCACAAGAAATCTACAACAACTGGAAAGACCACAGAAATACCTCACAAAGAGGATTACTGGCCTCAAACAGATGCCCTATGCAGACCATCTAAAAAAACTACATCTTTACTCCATCACATATCGCCTACTCAGGGGCGATTTCTGCCTAACATACAAAGCTATGTCAAACCCAGAGCTGTTGGACATGCTCCACTTAAAGAAATCCCAATCCCTCTGAGCTACATGCTCTAGGGACCTAAACCTTGTCACCACAATAAACAGAACATGCTGGAGGGATAGATTCCTGTCCCAGAGACTTCCCATACTCTGGAACAGACTACCTATCTATGTCAAACAGAGCTCCTCATTAGCACTCTTCAAGAAAAATCTTGATGATTGGAGGGGAAATGGGAAATTCACCCCGGGGATCACTTCTGTGGCTCTGCTCGACAGGGGCATAGGAAAATAATTTTCTTGGGTGGTGAAAGCCAGGGTACATTTTTTGGCTAGGCTTGTATGGGCCAGAGACTTCCCATACTCTGGAACAGACTACCTATCTATGTCAAATAGAGCTCCTCATTAGCACTCTTCAAGAAAAATCTTGATGATTGGATGGGAAATGGGAAATTCACCCCGGGGATCACTTCTGTGGCTCTGCTCGACAGGGGCACAGGAAAATAATTCTCTTGGGTGGCAAAAGCCAGGGTACATTTTTTGACTAGGCTTGTATGGGCCCTAGGGCTGATAGCCTAGTACCTACCTATGAACCTATATAGTGATTTCTATAGGCATCAAGAATGTCACCTATATCTGAGACATTTTTCCGTTTCTTTCCATGGAAGATACTTTTAATGTTATTAACTTTTGATTGTATTTTGTTTCTTGTGGATAAATTATGTAGATATTTGGGAGAAGTGGCCAAGGTATTAATTTTTAGTTTTTCTAAAGCTACACTAGTTTTATGTGTTAGAATTTCATTGTATTTATTGTTTAATACTTCTACTTTCTTTTTCATCTCCAAATTATTTTGATTTTTTTCAGATTTTACTGATAAAAGTTTGGAGTGTAGATCTAATAATTTGGAATCCCATTCTCTGATTTATTTTATATCAAGTTAGGGTTTTACCATATATGTAAGCTTTTAATGAGTCCCATATCATTATTTTATTTATCTCTGTGGTGTAATTAATATCTAAGAAGAACTGTAATTCAGATAATAACCAGGGTTTGAACTCTTTAATTTTAGTTATATATGCTGGAATTCTGGAGTTAAAGATTAATGGTTTGTACCCAGTTTGAAGTTTTAGTATCAATGAATTATGGTCAGAAAAGGGGCAGGGAGTGATTGAAAAATTGATGATTTTAGAGTGTAAGTCATGGGCAGCAAATATTTTATCTAATATAGTTTGGGTACCAAATCTATGATCTTGATGGGAAAACAACAAAGATTTATCTTCTTTAAATTTGAAAGTATCTTCAAGATGAAATTATACTACCCACTTTTTTAAAGCTTTTGATACAGCAGATGTAAGCAGCGGTCTTTTATTTGTAGTTTCAGAAATATCAAATATATAGTTAAAATCTCCTCCTAATATTAAATTGCCTTTATAATTATTAGAAATGAAATTCAAGTGTGTGTCTGTATACTGTATACCAGAGGCTCGTGATGCACCTGAAGCAAAGCTTCACTTCACTTCAACTTCAAGCCTAAATTCCCTCCCTTTCAGTGAGGCAGCAGCCAGGAAAAGAACAGAGAGAAAACAGATAAAAAAAAAAAACTCCAAACAAGCTGCCACAATAAGAGACAGCACACTCCTCTAGCCATCCCACCTCTCACTCAGCAGACGTACAAACAAACCATTCTCTGCCAAAATATCCCAAATCACAGTTCTATCCACCCCCTTCCCCTGGATCTAGACTAAAACACCAAATGTTTCTTCCTAATTCACAAGTATCAGTAAACCTCGATCACAAGCTGCAACCCACAGGTTCCCAGAGATGAAAACAGCAACATATAACAGCTGCCAGACACAGCTGCATCCACACACACCATGTCAAGCTTAATCAAACAGCAAATGAAGCTATGATACCTGCCATAAATTATATTAACTATGTTTAGACAGAACAATAATGACATTTGTACTAGCTGCCAGACACAGCTGCATCCATGCACACCATATCAGAATTGATCAAACAGCACTTGTAGCTGAGATACCTGCCATAATTGATATTAACTATATTTAGACAGAATAATGATGACATTTGTACTAAGAGCTTACTACTATTATTTAACCAGGATATACATGACATTTCTAAATCATACTTTAACTGAAGAAGGCATTAGTCTCCATGACAACATTTGTTTTTCAAATCAATCTACTGTTACTGCTATTATATATGATGTTAATTTGTTACATTTGAGTCTGAACTCTGATGAATGGTTGTTGTGTATTTCGGCTTTTCCCAGTTAGGGGTCACCACAGCGGAACTCCAGTCCGCTAATGATTGGCAGTATGGTACCTTGTTGAATTAGTTAATTAATTACCTAATTATTATAAGTAAAATCAATGAAACATGAACAAGATAAGTATTCACTGAGTTCAAGTAGGGGAATAGAAACTTCTATGCTTGTATTATATGTTGCTTTGTTTGGCTTATATATAATGTAAATAGTAACCCATCTTGACCTACTTTTGTGAAGAATTATTGGACTCTCAACATTCTGAATAAATCATTACTGCTTCTCAGTTGTTTAAGAAACCCTCCTTTTTTAAATGAAAACACATGACAAGTGATGTACCATATCAGTTAATAC
Organism: Protopterus annectens; assembly: GCF_019279795.1. NCBI lineage: Eukaryota > Metazoa > Chordata > Ceratodontiformes > Protopteridae > Protopterus > Protopterus annectens. Next base: position 1,472,857,007 of record NC_056725.1, read on the forward strand.
TTTGAGAGATGTAGTTGTAAGAGTTATTTTTTCGGACAGCTGTCTTGGAATCACTTTTTTGTTTCTTCTTTCTAGCATCAGTCCAAAGATTTGTTTATTTTATTCTTTTAAGAGTAGGGGCCATCCATTCCATTTCTTCTGGGATAGACACTATATTGTTGTTTTTGATGAATATAGTAGCTTCTTCTAAGTCATAAAAGGTTCTCTTCTCATAGGCAAAAAGTATTTTTATCTTGGCTGGAAAGGCCAGCTGTGCTTTAATGTTGTTTTGTTTCAACAGTTTTATTATTGGCCAGACGTTTTTCCTTTGTTCCAATGTTCTGGAAGAATAAACATTGTCAAACCATATGAGGCTTTGATTGTATTTTAAGGGTGATTTTCTCCAAGCAGATGTTAATATTAGTTCCTTGTCCAGAAATGAAAGAGATTTTATAACTATCGATCTAGGTGGAGTATTATTTGAGTTAGAAGCAAGTTTCCTCAGTGCTCTATGCCCCCTTTCAATTCCAAATGAAAGTCCCTCTTTCAAGTCTAAATATTCAGGAATCCAGGTTGTTAAGAATGAAATAATGTCTTCACCTTCAGTGTTTTCAAGCAGACCAAAGATCCTTATGTTGTTTCTCCTTTCCCTGTTTTCTAAGTCATTTTGGAATTCTTCCTCTTTGAGTCTCTCTTCAATGTTATTTAGAGAAGTCTCTATATTTGTTATTTTTGTATGGTGTTGCTGTAATAGTTCCTTAAGAGTATCAGTCTGTTTTTGAGAATTTAATTTGAGGTTTTCTAAGTCATTTTTAAAGCCATCCATCTTCAAAGATATTTCCTGTAAGGTAGATGTTATCTATTGCAGTTCTTTTTTCAAAGCAGCATCTGCATGAGAATCCCTTGAGTTGTTCATATTCAGTGACTCAATATATCTCCAAGTTACCTGACAGGAACATTTTTGTATATCTCCACCAAAATTGATATTTATGTAGTTTAGTAATCTATCTATAGATTTCTGACATTTTAAACTTGAAAATAATAAAATTTTCCTATATTATTATACTAGTTTATGGAGCTCTCAAAATTCTCAGCTCTCAGTTGGCCATCTAGGCTCCGCCCCCTAGGAAAAGCTTTCTACATGTACACGGGTGCTACTTTTATTTAACAAATGATAAGCTTTCTACATGTACATGGACACTACTTTTATTTAACAAAAGGCTAATTTTTGAGTAGTTAGAGGGACTTTTGATAAGCTTATTTAAAAGACTCATGGCTCTTATTTTAGGTACTATTCTTGATTGAATTAATTTAAATCAAGTAATTTGTATAGCGTATACTATTGGATTGACAGTGCTGTGGTAGCATTGTCGCCTCACAGTAAGACGTTGTCCTGTTCGATTCTCAGCTAGAGTGTCTTCTGTGTGGAGACATGCATGAATGGGCATACCTTCATTGAAGGTTGTGCATCAGGGCCAGCAACTCAGCACATAAAAATCTACTGCCAATCATTAGCGGACCGGAGTTCCGCTGTGGCGACCCCTAACCAAGAAAAGCCAAAAGATACAACAACATACTATTGGATTGACACTTACCTGTTATTCATAGCAGTTACGTGTGATTATATTATCTATGATAACTAATGATACTTTGATGAGTTATTTTAACATTCAAGTTTTAATTATTGACAGCTCTCAGTTGTCAGATTAGGAATACAAAGATATAATTTAGATTTTAATGTATTTAATGGGCATTGTTTGAAGATTATAAAATTGTGAGTTTTTAATGTAACTTAATATGAACCGGATAATTGTTGCAAAAATACCTGTGTGTATATTTTATTTGAAGAATCTTTTTAACTTAGATAATAGTATGGATAAGTTACTCTAAACTACAGACTTTATGGAGCACATTGTTCTAAGCTACAGGCTTTATGGAGTATTGTAAAAAATAAACTTGATAATACTACCAATATGTGCTCCTGTCAGTACAAAAACTGTACCAACTATAGATGAATATGTCAAGAGCATGGATAGAAGAATTTCTACAAAGTACATCAGCTTGTAACAAATCAATAATAAAAGATTCACGAGATTCTACTAATAATGTTTATTTAGTGGCTAATAGAGTTGTAACTGACAATGGAGAAAGTATAGTGAGTTAGACAAGCTGTGAGTGAAGCTGATATCAGTTAAGATGTAAACAAAAAATGGGTAAACATGGCAGAAATACACTTGATTTCATAATTAACTTAACTCAGTGGATATTCTTCTGTATAAGAAAAGGAAAATGGATAATGCAAAGAAGTACAGGAAAAGGTTGCTTAATGATTGTGAGAGGGAGAAAAGGTAAGACAAAACTCTTAGTGATGATAAAAAGGATGTTTCAACTGAAGTGTAAATGCCATGAATTCTTTTCACCATGAACATATTTTCTGTGAACTAAGTGCATTAAATGAAAACAAGGAGAATTGACAATTGACAAAAGAGGCAATGAAGGAGGCAGGGCAGAATGATACGCATATGGTGATAGCAGCACCTGGTTTAATAAATTCACAAATACAATTACTAAACGGAATGAGAATATGTATGAAAAACTGGTAATGAAGTTCCAGAGTACTAAAACAGAAAAGAAAAGAAAGTTATCACAAGGGGGAAGTCACTGGTAAATTGCAAAATAAGAACAGGGCATTAGATGAGAGAAATGTATATATAATAGAAGAGACACAGACAAACCATTCAGTAAAAACTGCAAGAAAATCTCAGCCAACATAGAGTTTTCACTGTGTAATACCTTAAACCTCCTGTAATGAAGGCTGATGGGATGTATGCAAATGACCTTTAAAAGGATATACAGTGCTTGAGCTCTATGGCTTCTGAATGTCTACAACCTTTTACTTTTTAAGTCTTTATGGGTACATTAAGGCCAATATATTAAGGTGCCTGCAAAATATCATACTTTGAATCATATTTTATTTAAAAAAACAGATGGAGCCTTTCCCCTTGCCTCTACTAAAATGAGATATTACCCAGTCAGACTATAATGGTAAACAAAGACAAATACATTAATAAATAAGTAATGCATATACCTTTTCTCAAATAACAGATTCACCGACATGATACACAAATATTTTAGATTTAGTGATAGTAAGTATGGATGGTCTTTTAGTAACTTAAAAGTGACGCAATCACTTGGATCATCAGATCATGATAGTATCATCTTTGAATTAATTGGTTCAAGGTAGAATAAAAGGGAAATTGGTTATTATGCCATGAATAAACTGGATAAAAATAAATTTTGTGAAGATCGTAGTATAATAAAATGACATGATAAATGTATGAATACTTCTGATGACTATGGTTAGACTGTGTTAAATGTTTATGTAACAAACATATGAACAATACTCAAATTATGCAAAAAGGGAGGAAAAAATCTGAAAATCTGATGGAAAAGACACTTAACTAGACCTCTCTAAGAAAGAAGAAGAGACAATATGGGGAATATAGAAGTAACAGATCTAATTTTAGCAAAATTTGACTAAATTCTAAAACCAAGCAATTGAGATATGTACTCACTATAAGAAAATCAAACTATGAAATTCTTTATTATGTATTATAGATAATAAAAATGTTTTATAAATATGTTAATACAGACAAATAATCACAATATGTTATATAGTCAGTCTCATGACAGAAAAGCATGTGACAGCCAGACTTTTTTAATGAATATTTTGCAGGATTGTCCACTTCAAACAATAAAACAGGAAGCTTTAAATATGGTGTTAATTTTGCTTCTGAAAGCCTACAAATAACCAGAGAACTTCTCCATGAGCCTAGTATAAGAGATCCTTTGGTGTACATGCTTGATAATATGATATTAGAGAGATTAATACCTGTGGAATGCAAAAGCTTTTATATAGTGTTTATTTTCAAGGGAGGAAATTAGATAAGATTAACTACTGACCTATAAATATTGTGTGAATGTTTGGGAACTGTCTAGAATGTTGTATTCCGTGACTTCAAGAGAGGCATGAGATCTATGGGCCTCTCTTGGATACTAATCAATATGGTGTCATAAGGGATGATCTTTTCTAACCTAACAGATAAAGCTTTATGAAAAAGTTTCTGGTTTAGGAGAACAAACAGAAAGTCATATAGTTGTTTACCATGATGTCACTAAAGCACTTATAGGGATGAATCCATATATCATCAGATGAATAGCCAATTGTCTAACTGACTGACAGCAAAGTACATACTGCAAGACACAAAGGCAACAAGGACATGGAGTAATAGAATACTTTAGCATTCTATATTTGGACCAGTTTTACTTAACATGGTATTCACTGGGCTCCCTACAACTCTAAAGTTCTGGGTGTATAAATACTGTGATAATCATAAGGCAGGCACTATAATTCAAGATCCCAAAGATGTGGATGAACTAAATGTAATTTTAGGTACTGCACAAGAACAGGCAACTAGAATAGGATTAAAATTTAATGCCAGAAAATATGGACCCAGTATGGCTATCCAGGTTATGATGGGTAATAATTATTTAGAAATAGTAAATCATGTTAAAGATCTAGGAGCTGTTTTAAGTACTAACTTTACCTATAGGCTTCATGTATGAGATATAAAAACTAGGACATTAAGACAATTCGGTTTAATATTCAAAACAATTGAATCTTGGGAATCAGGAATTCAAAAGGCTCTATATTTATAGCTAGGCCAGTTATACAGTGTAATCATTGCTTTTGTTACCTAAAACAGGTAGATATTAAATTTTTGAAAGTACTGAAAGACTGAATACTAAAAAGATAAGTACTATTAAAAATTGTCCTTATTCAGATAGGCTTAAATATCTCAACTTGTTCAACATACATTATAGACTAGATAGGGGAAGATCTGCTTAGCATTTAAAAGTGTTACAGATATACAATTAAGGGAAGATGTATGGCTGATGATAATAGGTCAACATCCAGATATTAGTCAGGTATTAAGAAAAAAGGATCAAATGACAATTTTATATATAATAAATCAGTAAAAATGATATGCATAATATTCAGAAGCTTCATAAATTGGGGAATACATTACCAATTGAGATAAAAAAAAACACATTCATTTTTACTGTTTAAAAACTGTATAGGTGACTACTTAGGTGATAATTAATATAAGCATGGTGTGAGGAAGTCTGCAGTAATAAAGGTCAAACTGCCCATTTGCAGACAATTAAAACTATGAAATTATCAACACCAGGATTTCTCTGTGAGCAGCTATGCCAATAGCTGCATATTCTCATGGCATTTTTATATACTTCTGAATCACTCCACCATATTGTTTATCCTCAGTTGGATTCATCATGACCCTTATTTTAATAATGTTGCTCAATTCCATCTCATTATATGCTCATCTGCACCAGTTATACCTTTCAGGTGCTTTTGAATGTGACTTGCATTTTTTTCCTCCATTCAAAAGGTCATAAATAACGTAAAACAGAGTCTGAAACTAAAGTGTGTTTGAAGAAGTGAAATGATGAATAAATGAAAAAGAAACCAGTAGTGGAGCAGTATGCAACTGTGCAGGTATAGGCATCAATTTTTCAGAGAATTACAATAGCAGAATACATTTGTTCATAGGTGTATGCCAGGCTAATGACCACTAAGGCCCTTATAAGCCTAGCTGTGCAACCCCAATATGACCCACACATTTGATTATTATAGATGGTGATTACTGACAGTTTCTGTCCATCAGAGGCATGGGACCATGCCTAGACCAGGGGTGAATTTCTGATTACACATTCACTGGTCCAAGTTGTACTTAAATAGTATATGGAGGAACTCTTTTTCCCATGGATGGGTAGCCTGTTCTCTGAGAAACATATGTATCTCTAAAGCATGTCGTACTTATGTTGCAAGCAAAACTTAGGTCTTTTAATCTAAGTAGTTCTGATGCTATTTATTTTGTAGCTGTGCAAATATTTAATCAAAACAGGGTCCAGGTATGCCTTGTATGCCAGGCAAAGATCACCTCTCAGAAGTCTGTATGATATGGAGTAAAGAGACAGGGCTGTAAGACGATTAGCCTAGAACATTGTGTTTACTCCTTGTATTCTTTATGTGATAAAGCTTTGTGGAACTTCCAGCTACTGCATGTGTCTGGTTAGGTACATACAAAAGGGGGCATTATACTCTATGATAGTTCTCCATGGCACCATCCCCATACACATGCTCTCCCACATATGATATTTTACATGGAAGTGAACACCTGGGCAAAGAAAACTGAAAAGCAATCTGTTTTAAACTGATTGACCTCTTTTTTATGTTACTTGTGATACTGAAAAGTGTTAACACTTAACAGCTGTGTATTGCACTTTGCTGTCTTATCACTGAATTTAATCAATAAATATCTAATTATTTTCACAAACTGCTTTCTACTTATTTAAGATACATTGGACTGCATCTTTCATTCATTCGCTGATGTTTGATATTGAAAAGTAATAGACAAGACTATTGCTCCTTCAACTACATGACCTCTTACTCTTGCATAATGAGTTATTTATTTTTAGTCAGTGACACTGATTTCAAGAGTACTGCCAAACAAGTTACAAACAATTGAACCTTAGCACTGCTTATGTATTAGCAGATATGGTACTAATTTTAAATTCTGAGACCCGCAAGTGCAAGTCACAGAATAGTAAAACTGAATGTAGAAAAAGGAGTCATACATGCATAAATATTCTATGCTCGAGATAAATATTCCTTCTTCTGTGAAGTAAGGCAGTTTCAGAGGCCAGATGCCAAAAGAGTTGTTCTCAGTGTAAAGTGACTTAATTTGGTATAAGGCCAATCTACAAACAAGTTTGCAAAGGGAGGCAGATTCCAAAATACCTTCTATTAGCTTGCTTTCAGAGAGCAAGGTCTTTTGGAAATGGGCCCAGAGAAAGTATATATAAGTAGTGTGGAGTGATGGTGCAGCCCAGCATCCCTAGACTGTGATAAACAATACCCTGTTGATAAGTACAATTAGAAAGTTTCACAAATGTTATAAATTGCCTGGACTTGAATAAAATACTGCCTTACTGCTAGTGCATTACCAGATTCTATGGGCATATGGATTACACAATGGTGGATACATTTTATTTTTATGCAATAATATTGGCAAGCAATTAGTTTTGTAAAATAATATAAAAAGTAATAATGCATTTTTGTTAATATTTTTTATTAAATTGTCAGAGATGTAAAAATATAACATTTTACACTTTTTGCGGTAGCGTTGTCGCCTCACAGTAAGACGTTGTCCCGTTCGATTCTCAGCTAGAGCGTCTTCTGTGTGGAGATATGCATGAATGGGCGTACCTTCGTTGAAGGTTGTGCGTCAGAGCTGGCAACTCGGCATGCAAAAATCTACTGCCAATCATTAGCAGACCAGAGTTGCGCAGTGGCGACCCCTAACTGGGAAAAGCTGAAAGACACAACAACCAAATATTTTAGAGCTTCACTTAGAAACTTCAGTAATATTATATCAGTCTACATAATCCAGGCTGAAGCTGCACCACATCAGTCAGTGCAACAGGCTTGTTGGCATGCAAGATCTCTGTCATTAATGGTCTGCTTTGAGAATGCGAATAAAAACATACACCCGTCAAGCTCCTAGCTCTGTATCTGTGTTACATCTAAAACTTCAAAGCACCTACTGTTGCTGATATCTCTGTGGGAAACCTTTTCCATCATCTGTTCCATTTACATAATAATGATTCTTGTTATCGTAACGGTATGGTGCGCTGAACATGTATACGCCATCACAAAAATCAGATAAGGAAATAAATTATACTGGAATTCACAAACTTATGCATTCATTTATTATAATAATAAATCAAAGAGATACTAAAACCTTGATAGTATTAATACTCTGAATAAGCTTTCATTATGTTATAGGTTTGAGTTAGAATATTTTATGGATAGAATTTTTCATCCAACAGCTTAAATATGGTGGCAAGAAATACAAATATAGGTTTTCATCTTGTTTAATTATTTTAACAAATACAAAACTTTGTGCATTTAATTATGACTTACTTGCTTTCTTCAATATTGTCAGGACTCATGGAGATGGTATTTTTAATTCTGGATTAAAATGAGTCTTTGCAATTTTTCTGTATGTCTGCTGTAGTATACAGGGATAAAGGTCTGAGCTGTTAGTGAGCTGTTTCTTGTGCCCAGGATACAGGGTTCAATTCCTTTTACTTTTATTTGCCTATTGCGTGACTGTGAGCAAGCCACTTAACCAGAAAGTGGTCCTGGGTCACCAATGAAAAGAGACAATTTGCCCAGTGGACTTACTTCCTCAACAAATAAGTAAAATAAAACAAATAAGCATATCACTGATTGAATACTGAATAACTCTTACCCTGCTGATGAATTACTTGCTGTTCAGTACTACGCTCCTTTTTATCATGTTTTATCTCTTTTACTTGGGCAGCAGTTAGAATAGACACCTGCTCCCCTCCATAACCAAACATCACTGGAACTTTGAGTCAGTATAACCTTTATGTAATAGACATATACAGGTAATGATATTAGTTGCCAATCATTGGTTCAGTACTATTTACAATATATGGAATAGGAAAAGGGGAAGTAGTAAATAAATACTACACATATAATTTTTCAAGATGACATCAGCCAGTTGCCTTTGCTGCTCAGAACGTATTCAGAATGGCACTGCCTGCTCTGAACTGGCAGACCTTGCCAACATACTAGCTAAAAAATCAGTGCCAACTTTATCCTGGAAATGACTATTAAAAGCCTACATATCATGAAAGCCCTCAAACACAGCCCCCCTCCCATGGATCACCAAAAATCGTGTACTAAAGGTGCTCCCAACGATTAAATAAACTTCTTGCTTGAGAGCTGCTAATATACTCAACTGTTAAATAAACAGCACCAAACAAATCCTGGTTGAGCCCCTCCTTAAAATATTTAACCTGTTTAGCCACTGGCTTTGTCTCTGAAGTGTCAAAGTCCAAATGCCACTACACAAAAGAGGCCCCATCCCTGACCCCAGGAATTGCAGGCCCATCAGTCTGATAAGTCTCATATGCAAAACCATTGAGCATATTATAACTGACAACATTAACTATGGTATTAAAATTCACATTAAGCTAGACCTGCAGCAGTTTAACTTTGTTAATGGTAGATTCTGCCAAATGAATCTGATTAACTTATTTGAAAGAGTAACACAAGCTGTTGACAGTGGCCATGCTTTACACAAAGCATACTGCAACTTGGCCAAGGCCTTTGACACCATACCCCATGACAGCATAGTAAATGAAATGCATTACAAATAGGGTAATAGGAAGTTGCTAGGCTATTGGTCCTGAGGCCTTTACAAGCATAGCCAATAATTTAGCCCATGTTCCGACAAGTCAGCACCTGATCCCCATGTGGTAAGATGGATAGCAAACTGGCTAAAGGGCAGAGCCTATACAGTGCAGCAAGCAGATGCTGCATCAAAGAGCATGAAGGTAAACAGTGATGTTCCACAGGGCTCCATGTTGGGACCACATTTGTCTGACATTTACTCTTCTTCCCTTGAGACCACAGAGACCTCTTGCTAACCACATTTACAGATAACTGTAAACTGGAAATCATTGTCAAGTCATCTTCTGATATCCAAGTTCTGCAACAAAAACTTACACTGGTAAACACATGGTGTGCCAACAATGGGCCTACATTACATGCTAAATGTGTAATGTAATAGCATTTGGTAAGTCATCCCTCCCCAGCATACAATATGGACAATATCCCACTCAAAAAATGAGAATCTTGTTAGAAACTGTCAAACTTGAGTTGATAACTCCCTCTGCTTTGATCATCATGTAATGAGAGTAGTCAGTAAGTCCTTCTACTTAGTCCAACTGATTAACAAGAGGGTATTTTCGAGATCCAAATAGGCCATTGTTCCATTATTGCATTGATTAGGCTAATCATTCAGCACATAGCACCTTCCAAGATGTTCCTTACTAGACATATAGCAAAGGTTCTTAACTAAGAAGATCACAGATTTGAAAACCCTATGCCACCAGAAAAGACTGAAATTACTGCCACAATATTTAGTGTCTTATAGACTCCTAATCTGAGATCTATGCCTTTCCATATAGTTTCATAGGTGTATACTAGGCTAATGACCACATGGTCTTTTATAAGCTTAGCCATGCAATTCAACCCAATTATGTCCCTATGTATGATGAGTGTTTATTAGGAGGGGGTGTTTTTCTAGAGGCTATATGGGGAGGGGGGTAATGTTAGTTTGGATATTACAGTCTGCCTCAGTCTATCAGAGACATAGGGTCAAACCCTGGGTGAATTTTCATTTTCCATCCATTGCTCAAAGTTACCTTTAAATAGGGTTAGGGATGGACACTGCTTCACATGGATGGAGAGCCCGTCCCAGAGCATGGGGATCCTTTGAGACACATGTCTGTCATGCCAGCGTGTCTTACTTATATCACAAGCAAAATTTAAATCCATGGATCTAGTGGTTCTGATGCTGTTCATTTTGTAGATGTGTAAAAAGTCCATCAGAGATGTACCCACAGATGCCTTGTATGTCAGGCATAGATCACCTCTCAGTAACCTGTAAGAGATAGAGTATAGAGATAGGGCTTTAAGGCAATCTGTATACGACAATGTGTTCATACTTTGGATTTTCCTAGTAAGGAACCCTTGTGGGCTTTCCAACTGTTGCATATGTCTGGCCAGGTAGATGCTGAAGAGGGCACTGTACTCAGTGATGGGTCTGATAAAGACCAAATATAGTGGCACTATGAATTCCTCGTACCAGAATGCCATGCCCTTACTTATAGGTTGGGCAACATAGAATGATTTTCTTACCACCTTGGTCACATGTTGGTCAAAGGCCAGATTATTATCTACATATGCTGCCAAACCCCTGACTACCAGGTCAACTCTTATGGGTGTGTTATCAATGGAGTAAATATCCTGGGTGTCAGTTTTCCCAAAAAGGCACTATAATGCATTTCTTGGCATTGAGTTTTAGTCTATGACCCTGGCACCAGTAATTTGTCTGTGTTAGGCCATCTTGTAAGATGTTTATGTCATGGAGGGAATCTGTGATAGCTCCCAATTAGCAGTCGTCCGGGAATTTGGTCAGTTGAAGGCTCTTGACATTAGCCTTTACCTTGGAGAAGTCGATGACAAATAGGACTGGTCCCAGCACAGAGACCTGAGGTACCCTGCTGGGACCAGTTCTTTAGTGGAGGTGGAATCACCAGTCCTGACTTTCTGGGTCCTCCCTGTGAGCCAGCTGACAATCCAATGAGATATGCAAGGTTTTATGCTCAGTTTGGTGAGTTTGTCAACTATACCTGAGTGGGGTATTGTGCCAATTGCTGTAGACAGGTCTAGGTAGGTGGTATGCACAATTTTCTCCTCATCCATTGCCTTGGTGACCTTTTCCAAGAAGTCCACCAGATTTAGTAGGCATGACCTTCCCCTGACAAAGGAAAATTGGGTCGAGTCCATTGTCTAAAGGTTGCCTATGCCTTTGTTGATCATTTCCATGATAATTCATTCCATGGCTTTGCATATTAGACCAGTCAGACTAAAAGATTTGTAGTTTCATGGGTTGATTGATGGTCTACCCTTCTAAAGTGGGATAACTGTTGCAGTCTTCCATTGTTATGGTATAAAGCCTGTTTTAAAGCTATAGTCAAAAAGTAACTCAAGAGGGCCTGATAGGTCATATTTTAAGCTATTTAGGAAGCATCCCAGAATATAGTCTGGACCCATTAAGGCTATAGTTTTGGCCTTAGTGAGTGCTACCAGGACCTGGTCCCTGTTAATTGTTTGGAGGGTTATACTGGTATGTATTTCATGGGGGGAGGCATTTTTAGCCAGTAGGGATCCAGTGATCTAGGTCATCTTATATGCCCACAAATCACATAGTTCCACAAATGCCAGAATAATGCATCTAGATCTTCAACCAAAGATAAATGAAACAAAGTGGAAAGACAAGTTCATTAACCAGCACCTTCTGTAATAGACTCCCACTGCAAATTAAGGAGGGTGATACAAGATCTTCCTTCATATGGGAAGTAGATGACTGGCTGCATACCCACATATTCGTCCCTGACTTTACTGGCCAGGCCCTCCTTGAGAGAAGAGGTTAAGTCTGAAGGTAAGTACAGGCAAGGTATAAATGGCTTCAAGACTCAGTGGCCTGTGCCATTATATGAACTCATGTATTATTATCTAGTTAAAAGGAATTTATAAAAAAAAATAAGTGATTTTGTCATTTTTGAAAATCCTAGTCTGACAATACTGCTTGAGAGTAGTTCTCCTACATCAGTGACTCATTGGCAAGACCCTGCTGCAGTGGCTGGGGTTCATTCTTGCTCCCTGTTCATGGTCTGTGTAGACTTTGTATGTTCTCCCTTTGCCCGATGGATGTTTCCTGGGTAGTCTGCATTCTTCACATTTCTCAAAACCATGATAAAGTTACGTGCATTTCTGCTGTTGTAGCTCATTTGCAGCTGAAAAAGACAATAGAGCAGTCCAGTTGTCTATTTAACAGCCAATTACTAAATAAGTAAGTAAGTAAATAAATAAATAAACAAATGGAGCATGCTTACATCTATAAGAAAATTCACCCCAGCTGGGAGATTGGAATTTAAGGGGATTAAAATTGTGGCGGCCACGGCAGTGTAGCGGTTAGCGTTTCCACCTCACTGCAAGAGGTTCTCTGGTTTGATCCTCAGCTGGGGTGCCTTCTGTGCAGAGTCTGCATGTCCTCCCTGTGGTTGCGTGGTTTCCTCCGGGTGCTCAGGTTTCCTCCCACATCCCAAAGACATGCTGTACATGGATTGGACACTCTAAATTGGCCCTAGGCATGAGTGTGTGCATGTGTGTGCCTTCTGTGGAAGGCTGGGTGCCAGGCTGGCAACTTGACACTGTAAAAACTCCACTGCTAATCATGAGCAGACAGGTGATCCACTGTGGTGACCCCTAACCAGGAAAAAGCAGAAAGAAGAAGAAGAAATGGACACAGCTAAATTCATTTATGTAACTAGTTTTAAAAAGTAGCAGAATGAAATACATTTTAGGCACACTTTTGTGTCGACTTCTGATACTTGATGTAACTTCTCTAGGTTTATCAAATGCACTTACCAGTTAGGCCCTTCCAGGCCATCTAACATTTAGTTTTTCAAGCCTCTAATTCCTCTGTTTTTCATTAACAATGTGTACATGTGGAGCTAAAACAAACACAACCTGTCCGCTGTGCAGGACAACCAGCATTGATAATCAATTATACAAGACTGCAGGCTGATCTAGACAGAATGGCAGGAGTAATGTATGACAGAAGAATGCCAAAGAAGCTGAAACGTAAGGAGTACAAAACAATGGTGTGACCAATGTTACTGTATGGTACAGAAATCAGGGCAGTAAAGGCAGTGCAGTTGAGGAAACTAAAGGTGATGGAGATGAAGTGCCTGAGAAGGGTGGAAGGATGCATTTTGAAGGACAGATGAAACTAGGACATCAGAGCAGAAACCAAAATAACTTCAATTGCAGAAAAGGTAGAAGAGAACAGATTATGGTGGTTTGAGCACAAGTACAAACAAAAAGCTGAAGACAGTCTGGTGAAGAAGATTAGGGACAGACAGGAAGAAGGCAGGAGGAAGTGAATATGTTCAGCAAAGAGATGGATGGATTATGCAACAGACTGCCAAAGAAGGTAGGTGAATGGCACTGAATAGAGAGAGATGGCTGCAACTGACAGGACACCTCAACCTCATATAGAAAATTGGTAAAAGAGAATTGTTAATGATAATGATGAAGCTTCTCTACACATCAGCTCCTACTGGAACCCACAAAAACTGCTAACAGCCATGCTGAAGAAAAGCAGTGGCCGTGCGCACAAAAGAATGTACACAAAACAGAGTTCATTAAGTGAGAAGGCATGCATGGCACAACAACAAATAGGGCAACTTGGAATACATGAAAGATGAGGAAACCTAACAATACAAGTGTACAAGACATGCTGATAAATATGTAAATGGCACTGAGTCAATTAATGTGCATGTGGGAACTTCACTGGCATTGTCATATACATTGGTAAAGAAAACATAGGGCAGTAAATGTTCATAATGTAAAAAAATGGGTGTTGTTTAAACAGATATGCAGTTTACACAAGTTTACAAAGTCATACGCCTTATATGTATCAAAGTACCACTGCTGGGATAATGTGAAAGCATATAAATAAAACTGTGGGCCAACTGAGAAAATTAAGGAATACTTGATATGTATTGATAGTGGGAACTATAATCGTTGTGGCAGCAGCATGAATTTTAGAAGGATAAGAACACAGATAGTTAATACATCCCAAATTAGTAAGCATTGCAATCCAGGAGGACCTGCCTTAGAAACAGAACAGTTATGTTGAAAAGAGATATTAATATAAGATTATGTTGAAATACATTGGTATAGATTCAAAAATATAACAGATGAGATGTCAGAATATAGGAAATGAGGAACATGTAATGAAAACCATGCTAAGATAGAAACCTTGGAAGACACAAGTCATGTGGTTGCAGTCCAGTAACATCTGTTGAGTTTGTGTGTGTGTATGGATATCAGTGTATACCAAAGCAGATGAGTAGGTATGTATGAAAGGAAGACCACCCATGATAGTTAGTTCCTACGAGAAGCAATCACAGCACAAGTGTGCTTGATGTCAGTATCATGTAATGATAACTGCTGCACGCACTGTTTCACTTTATTTATATGTGATCGTAGTATTAAGCACTCATGCACTCATGTCTGTGTAAGCATCATATTACTTGTGTACTGCATGCTACTGCCACATGTGTACAATTAATGCAGTTTGAAAATGTACACCTCTGAAAGCAGTTTACTATCATGCAGTAAATCAAAATTCTGCCTGCATTTTGGATTGAGCAATACATTGTAAGACTTGGATCACAACTTGTAATATACCTCACAGATGGGTGCAACTGTATCATAATGTAGTAGGTGAACTGTAGAAGCTGTTAGAGGTTACATGCAACAGGCGTACACTAGCCTATTAACAATATTGGTATTCTCAATACACTGATCACTATCTCCATTGCACGGCAATCAGTAGAGCTATGCTGCCAGAAGAAAATTTTCAGAAATTTTTGCCACAAAACAACAAATGACAATAACTACTCTACAATATGAATGACTTACTTATTGTGCTGTGTACTATCTGTCTCACAACGGAATACATCATTATACCGGACATGCTTATAAGGAAGTACAGCTATTAGTGGATGAACATGACCTACTCATCCTAAAACCATAAAAACTATAATAACACTGGTCCTGTTACACTTTGTGACCATTATATAGCATGACACACATCGAGATCTGTTGAATAAGCCATTTCTGTCTGTAACCACTATATTGTGAACAAAATAATAAAATGTATGCACTACTGGACTCAAACATATGCAATGGGGGTTGAGCTCCTCTTGACCTGTGCACTAAGTGATGAGACCACTCAAGATTTCATATCACAGATGTCAGACAACACACACTTGAATGGATAACCTGAGCAATGTATTTGAATGAGATCCTTTAAAAGGATTTCAAAACCTGGCCTTTCTTGTACTCATCAATTGTTTTTGAAATGCCAGTCCTGCCTGCTTATCATTCTTTCGCAGATTCAGTAGTTACACCTTGCCTGACTTGAACACCTGCCTATCTGAGTTTATAGAGCTCTATATCAACCACTGTCACCACAGAAAGAACTGTATCTGAAGTGCCATAAAGCACACAATTGAAGGGATTATATTAGCAGTATATCACAATGGTTATGCCTCACATAAAATGTTTTCTGGGGTGCAAAAACTTTAGCTGTTAGGGTTCACAGAAGAGTGAGTGTGTCATATTACTATCTGTTGGGTAAGCCAGTCCTATCTGTCACTATTGTCTTCTGCACATATATTACCAGATTCAAACCCCTACCTTTAAGTCCACACTGTATAGAAATGCTTATGTCATGGAAGAAATCATTGGTAGAATTGCCAGAAAGCACACACTTGTAGGGATGACTTCAATGGTATATATGACGTCATATGACTCACCTAAAATCTGTATGAGTTATCAAAATGCTGCAGCCATTTAATTGTGAGCACTACATTGATTTACCCATTTCACATCTGCTGATGGGGCCATTGCTACATAATTTTGATAATTATTATACAACCATAGTAGTTGAAAAGTTGCCATATTTCAACCACTGACTTTTTAATTCCAGTCTTTAAAGAGCCGTATATTAACTGCATCTGCCATAGACAACTTTAAAATTTAGGTGTCAGAAAGCATAGTCTTCAAGGTATTACTTAAGCATTTTTTTGAACGATCATGTATCCCCTAAAACGTCATTTGAGTGATCAAAATCATTTAGCATTCTCAATGATCACACAAGTGTGAGTCAACCATATCACCATCTATTGGGTAAGGCAGTCATGTCTGTCAGTGCTGTACACACATGCATTACTTATACATTGCTATATTTACACCCCCGACAGTCTATGTACACACTCTATGGCACTGTGTATTAGCTGCTCACACCACAGGAGAAATCTTACTTCAAGTACAAGAAAGACCGCATTTAAAGGGATTACATCACCATGGTGTTGCAAGCCAGATATTTAGCTTAAAAGTGAGTGAAAAAGCTGAGGATGCTCTCTCTCTCCACATGTAAATGTTTCTCTTGAATGGAAGTATATAACGCAGATCTGTTGTTTAAGCCATTTCAACCTCCTGGTGTAGTCATACACTCATAGTAGTTAGTTCTTGATAGATTTGGGCACTTGTCTAAGTCAAAAATCTAGAGAATTTTGTATCAAATGCCAACCAAACCACAGAAGTCTTAGCAGAAATGTCAGACAGAACACATTTGAATGGATGACATTATCAATGTGTTGCAAAGCAGATGTTTGGCTTAAAAGTGAATGAAAGAGCTGTGGGAGCCCAGCTCTGTGTAAATGTTTCTCCTGAGTGGAAATGTACACAGCAGATCTGTTGGACAAGACAGTTCTACCTTTCCCTATAGTCATACACACACACTCATTCTAGTTAGTGGCAGATTCAAACACCTGCCTAAGTCCACAATCTAGAGAAATTTGTATTATTAACTGCTAACACCATAGGAAAAGCCTTATTACAAGTGTTGAATAGCACATAGTTGTAGTTTACATGACATATGCTTGGGTGAATGGCCAATGTGTTGTGACAGACAGACAGGCAGACAAAACAGCAAAGTGCTGATCACAGTTCACTGCATACTGTAGCAATAACTCATACATCATATCATTTATACAAATTGTTGTCTTATGAATAATATCTATGTGTGTTGCAGTAACATATATTGAGCTGTTATATGATAGCTGATACTTAAAGATGTCAAACAGTGGATAAATATCCATGTACTCCTGAATGTTCATATCAAGATCATTGAATGAAATTCTTGATTTATTTTGAGAATAATTAACAAGTCTTTGTGTTGTGTGTACATTGTACAAGGTAACTGCAAGCCATACGTGCAAAATATATAACAATACCCTTATTAATACTGCTCTGAATGTGTGTCCATTGATACCATTTAACTGGAAGGGTAATGTGTTTCAGTGCAAAAATGATTTACATTATGTAGTAACGAGATAGCATCAAAGTGAACTTCTCATATGTTGACTACAATAAGCCAATAATACATACACAAGCAATACAAGCCACTGAAATGAATGAATGAATGAATGAATGAATGAATGAATGAGCAAATAAATAAATAGCCAAGCTATTCCAAACCACAGCCTTATACTGTGACAGTATATAGTTTTCCTGCAGGAGCTGTCGGCTGCAATAATATTTAACGAGGAATCCAACAAAATTATTAACTCCTCTTGACACCACCTTTGTGACTAAATGAAGCACTACACTCACCCTCACCTGCCATGTCTTCTCAAAGATATCAGGGAAAAAAGGAAGTGATTAGTGCCTAATTCAGATCTCACATATACCAACTTAAGTGTAATGACGGACAAGCTAATCAACAGTATTCATGCCACAGAAGGCATAAACATGAATTGGGACAAAATGTGTGAATAATTTCTTCAATGTCCACTTAAGTTGAGAAACATGTCTGGAAGATTTGGCAATGGGTGCTGATCAGTGTATTTACAAATGCTCCACGGTGACTCTAGCAACTGCAGGTTAATGTTGATATCTCAGTTTCATTTTACATGATATATTGCCACCTCTGGGCATGTTCTTTGGGATGGTTCATAGCATTCATAGCACAAACATTGCCACAAACAAATATGACCTAAAAATCTCAGTTATGTTGTTGTTATTCAGTGCTGTCCTTAAGTAAATTGTATTACTACACCATGTTAGAAAGTGTGAGTGACAGCACCTTGGAATTGAACCCAAGACAAAAAGGAACTAGAACTTCTTTACACTGTATATTAACTGTTAATGCCACAGGATAACTGATGGCTCTAGGTTGCACGCTGAGATATATAGTTCTGAAAAGGACTGCATATAGACATACTTCTTAAAACCTGTAACTGCTGCATTTTGAGGTATTTCTTTATTGGAGTAATATGTTTAGGAAAATATCTGCTCCTGTGCAAAAAATTTCACTGCACTGATTTTTGTAATATGTACAATGCTGTCACACACTGAAACCAAGATTATTTGAGCAGCTGATGGCAAAGTCCTAGTGTATGTATAATTATTTTCTGAGTTTTTGTGATATGACATGGTGTCACGTTTTACAGTCATTCCTGCATATTGACAGTGTCCTATGCCAACTGTGGTGCAAAGAAAAACTCCCTTTTAGAATGCTGACTCAATGTGATGACCTATTGTTTTCATTGACATCATGATGCATTGTCATAACACATTTTAAGGAAGGGGCCACACAGACTTTACAGGGCAGGATGTGCTACATAGCATATATCAGTACAATGTACTCTTGGAGAAATGAAAGCTATACTCCACCGAAGGCGTGATCTTACATGCTTTTCAAGCTGTGTTGATATACTCTTCATATTCCCTAAAACATTATGTTGTTAACTGTACTGCCTAAAACTTTTGCAAAAGTACTATTTGTAACATCATACTCATATAAGTGTGGGTTTACTATATTCAGTAATGTGAGTACTGCAGATGACGCATGTCACATGTATCTTGTTTAGCAACCATTCTGCACACTTGTGCTGCAACACTCACATTTTACATTGTGAGTGTATTTCATGATCAAGTACAGAAACACAATACATGTTTTGTGACCCCCTAAAGGCAAACTATTGCTAATGTGGATTCATACCATGCCCTGGCCATAAGTCAGAACATACTTCATTAACATGTTGAGTTACTGAGAAAGTTAAATAGATGCATTTCCTGCATTCAGTACTGCCCAAAGTGCTGACTAAGAATGAACAGCTGCCAGTCTCATTTGCACTGCTGATGGTTACATCTTTGCACATGCAAAATAAAATTTTGAGCTTTTGTCAGGAAAAGTGAACTGTCATTCAGTGAGGGCCATCACTGACACTCTCTGATGAGCAATGCTAACCATAGCTCAAAGGATTAAGCCAAAAAAAATTATATTAATCATAAATCAGTGTGGTGATTGCTCAACTTTGTGACCTTGTACAGGTAGACTGTTATCAGCAAGGACCTCTACATTCACAGAGATGACACCTTTTCTAGATTTGAACTCTGCACCTATAACATTATTATGAAACATTAATGTGATCAACAGTTTTTGTCACCTGAGCGTTTATTAAGTAATGCATAGAAAGTTAGGCACATGTACTCAGCTTTGTACCACTAACATTTACATTTAGACAGCAATATACTCATGTTATCACACAGATTACATTTGTCCTGTCACAGTACAATTCTTTGTGAGTGTATTCCTTGCAGAAGTAATGATAGCCAGGCATGGAAGATTACAAACAAATGTCTGCAAAACAAAACTGTCTGATTTCCTTTTGTGTGCATTACCTCCTTGTAATTTCTCTGTACAATGAATGCATTATATTTTGCAATGAGTTTGATTTTTTCTGTATTTTTACATTTTACATATTTGCTATGAGTTAGTGGTATTTTGCTATGACAAGCACACAGCCCTCTTACAAAATGGTAACTAAATTGTATTTCAAGGTTTTGTCCTAAGTAAGTAAATAAATACACATAAAACTTTCTCAGTAAGACTTTTCTCTTTGATGCACTCTGTTTGTGTAATTCTCATTAGCACAAGTGTGAAACAAGTAATTGGACTTGCAGAACTGCTAATGAGTCACACTTGCAAGATATTAGCTTGCCAAGGGTCTTATACTCACTGTTGTACTTACTGCTCAGGTGTGTGCATGTCATCGCTTAGGTACTAACATCACGTTTACTTACCCAGCACATCAAGCAGATTAAGTGAATCAGGACTGATAATGAGTTGACATTTAATTAACATATTCAATGTGCCAAGATCACTTAATCTACACCATAAAAGCAGAACCTGGAGCTATAGAACTTCCTTCCTGCTAGGGATGACTTCTTGGTTTCCCAAGTGCTGCCAAGCTAAACTACTGCTGCTGACTGTTAGAACTGTTGCATATATGATACTTTTTGGAAAGCGCTCTAAAAATCTTTAAAGGTATATAATATTCTTTATAAAAGTACTCCTTACAGTTTATATTTTGAAAGCTTTTAGATGCAATGAGGGCTATCTTTGCAAAGTTGTGTTTTGTAATGAACATAGGAACAGTTGCTACTTCAGTTCTCCTTTACTTTTATTTAAAAGGTTTCTGGCAACATTCTGAGGATACTGAGACATGTCTGACTTGTGAAGCTTATGTGGTTAATCATTATGAATTAAAAACTATTGTCTGCTTATGCTGTTCTGTCTGCCTAGTATTTAAATATTTGACTATGCTTTATTATGTGTCTCTGACATCAGTGTCCATTCCATTCTGTAGTCATAAGTTATTCCGATTTTTGTTTGGGGGCATATGGCAATTGTATAGGTCTTGCATTGATATACTTCAGATATTTCTTTATGTTTTAAATGAGGATGCTTGCCTAATTATTTTTTTCTCCTAAGTCTAAGATCAACCTGAAAACCCCCACCAATTGTTGTGTTGTTTGTGTTGTTTACATTTGATTTTTTTTCTTATTTACATCACAGTAGGGACATGGCATCATAATCAAAAAAGAAGTTCAGACTCATAGAATCCTCTATTCTCAGATACTGAGAATGAGGTCATAGTTCAGGCCATCCATCTCCATGGGTCATAACTCCTAGAGCCTCATTTAGCTGACTAGCCCTTCTGTGACCATTTCTGACAGTGGGGGCATTCATGTGAATGCTATTTGTGGCCAGGCAGTGACTAAAAGACTGTCAGATATATGGCCAATGACATGATCAAGAGGTCTATAGAGCCAATGTTGTGCTACAGGAATGAAGAGCTACTGGGGATGGGCATCTTACCAAACCACCACTCACTAAGATGGAGGCATTCCTGTCACTTGTAAGGGATGGAGTCAGCTCAGAAGAGATCCAAAGTGCTGTAATGAATATGAGGACAGAGGTGGAAGACACAGGATGTCAACTAGTGCTGCTCCAGGTATGCAATTAAAAATAATATATATATATATATATATATATATATATATATATATATATATATAATTAGAAGTTCAAGGTTTTTCTTAAGTTGTCTTACATTTTTTTTTGCTTATAATACCTCTATCAATTTTAATTTGTGTGTCTAGACCACATGCACATGGTATATATATGGTGGCCAAAAGAATTGTTGTGCTTTTGCTATAACTTGTGCTATTTCCTGTTCATCATTGCTATGAGAGTTTCCAGTACATCTTGTGCCTTTGGTTATTCATTTATGCTACAAAATTGCATTTGGGTGATTTCATATCTAAGGATTAGGCCAGCTGTCCTGGCAGGCCATTAAGCCTAGCCAATTTCCCCTCAAATATGAGAATCAAACCCTGCATCTTGGGTGGTTAAGGTAAGAACTTTAACTATTATGCAAACTTTCCAACTCAGAAAAAAGTGTGTGTAGAAACATTTTCTTCCATCTAGTTGTTTTCTCATCCTTGCCGCAGAAGATGCCAACCTCTACATTCAGGAAAATAACTAATTTTCCATATTTTAGATTGAGTAAAATATATACTCTACAAAATGTTGTATTATATGGCTGAATTTCATGCAGATATCTGTTATATAAACATGATTAATTAAAATTAAACAATCATTCTGCAGTATAATAGATTATATAAGAAGCAATTTCCCATTTTTACTGCAATATCTGCTACCACAATACATTGAAGTAAAACATTTATATAACATATCAATACTTTTTTTTTACATATGTTTGGGTTGCAGCACTTAGTCCTTTTGTTTGGACAGAGTTCAAACAATCTGAATATTAAAGTTTCATATCCTTAAAAAGAAATATGTATGCTAAGTACCTAGCAGTTTGAACAATATTGTTCCAATATCTGAGAGGTAAAACAGAAAAGTAGTCATTGGGATATTTGGTTTGTCTCAAGATGCTATGTGACTGCTCAACTCAATGGCTTTAGAAAGATAATGTTCTACAATAAGATAGGAGAAAAATTCTGAAAATGTGTAGAAAAAAACATTCCCATGGTGCATGAGATGCCATTAGAAATACTTTTGCTATAGTAAAATACTAATGAACTGTCATTGTGAACTTTTATTAGGTTAATAAAACACTGAGTGACTGGGTAAAGTAAAACTGTTAGGCAGGGAAAGACCACATTAAAAATGATAAAGTAAGGGTAAACTAGAAAATATGATGGGCAACACCCCACCACAAGAATTTCACAAATCTTCTTATATTAATGGATCATTTGTCAGAAGGAGGAGTTAATTTTGTAGGTGAAAATAATGTTAATGTAACAAAAATATTTTAATACTTTACTAGACCAGATTAATGCACAACATTTACTGTTGAGTGCATTCATTCTGGTTTATGCTACTTCACTGACATTTTTGTACATTGAATGAGATGATTGGTCTACCTGGCAGCAATATTTAATGTGTAAAAATTTTAATGTGCCTGATTTATGTATGGATGTCTCTGACATTGAACAATATGACACTCTATCAGATACTTGATAATTTTAAGTCATGTAACATTTTGAATAATGGACAAACTGTGCTTTATAACTCACATATCTTATCTGAGGTCATCACTAGTCAAACCCCATATTATCTGCATTGACAATAAAAATGTTTATGGTTATTAATAACTTTTCCCCTTATCTTGTAAAACAAACAAGACTAAATTTGTTGCAATAATAATAATTAAAAAAAATAATGCAGAGGGAGGATAAACATTATCTAACCGTTTGCAGTGATAAAGAACTATTAATTATAATCTTTACATAAATATCAGAGAATATGTTACAATCATTTAAATTATGAGTACCTAGCACTTATTATATTAAAGTATTTGAAATATATAGTCTGTTCTAATAAGAACAAAGACTTCTGTGACTTCTAATTTTATTATTGATGGACAGACATAACCTGGGAGTCAGAAACACTACAACCTCGATTGCAGCCAGCCCACCAAGATTTGCTGTGCTTGCATCCTGAGCCCCAGTGCTTATTAATAATGAACTACACCAGGCATATGTCCAGTAGTAGTAAATGTCATTTGTCAAGCATGAGCCCCAATGGTGCTCAATGTGTTCACACACACACACACACACACACACACACACACACACACACACACACACACACACACCTGCAGCTAGGGAAAGAAATTATATGGCAGCCTCACAGGGTCACGAGACATGTGCTGTTCTATGTCATGACCAAGAGATATATACATGCAGAGAAGATAACTTGTGGAAGGTAGTAAAGGAATTAAGATGAAGGCTTGGTCCACAAAAACAAACAAGCATGGAATACAGACAAGACTGTGAAGGGAGGTAATGACACAATTAGGAATGTGGAAGACAATCAAAAAGGAGCATTAGACATACAGATATAACTGCCAACTAACTAAAGATAAGATTAAAACAGCACATAATGAGTAAGGAAGATGAAAGTGTCAATATACTGGTCAAATGCAGGTACATCAGCAGAGTCTGACCACTTGTTACCTGCACTATAATGCAAATGTCAGGAAACAAGCACCCAATTGTAACAATGATGTATCTACTTGCCCTGTACAAAACATTTTATTTACAGGCTGGTCTACAACAGCAGTAAGAGAAAAAGGCTTTAGGGGAAACATTAACAGTCTTATGTAACGCACCTGCAGAATAAAAGAATAAAAGATGAAGCAACTTGCAGAATTAACACATATCATCATGACAGGACTTGATCCCACAACGTTCCAAACTTTAATTAAACCACTTAATTTACAGGCTAAGTGAAAGCAACACTGAGACATATAGGCTTCAGGGTAACATTGCAGTTGGGTGTCAAGCAGAATTAAAGAGAGAAAAGCAGACAAGCCTGAGGGCAGTTAAGCCAACAATATACCGTAACCACTGGGCCCTAGCTCAGATGGTAGAGACAGTGCTGGACAGTAATAAAACACACTCAATTACTGGAGGAAGCTCTCCATCAGGCCAATTCAGGCATTAAGCCAGCTGTTGATAATCTCTCCCACAATGTTTGCCAGCTGCTAATTGGTGACAAAAATGTCACTTCCACTGGCACTTCTTTCAGCATTTAAAACAGTCACAACATCTGATATATGGCTACCTTTAGTGGGTGCGGCTAGTATGGCAGTAGGTCTGCTGCTGACTGCAACAAACTGGAACCCAGATGTACAGGGCACTTCTGCTGATGGTGGTGGGGTAGTGAAGGCACTGCAGCTGCCAACAGTGGGGAGTGGGGGAGCTGACAGGCTTTGCCAGAGGGATGGATGCAGGTCATGATACTGCTGCATGTAATAGAAAAATAAATGAAGAAAAACAAAATAATAAAATAAATGTATGTAACAGAAAAGATAGTGTTGAAGAGGGTGGGGAAAGAGAAATCCAATACAGTGAAAATACGCAGCTAATACTTACCAGACCCTTTATTAACTTGCACCTAATTAAATGCATTAATAACAAACTAATTTCCCAAGTTAACATCACTGTTACCATACACTGGTTAGAAGCGGGGCCTGAACTCACGTACTCAGGTTGGGGGGGGGGGCTGAACCTACCATCATCAACACCTGCATTTTAAAAGACAAAGAATTAATGTCATGAGTTACTTATCTAAATTAATGGAGGCTGTAGTCCAAGATGCAGTAAAGATGTCTGAGATAAATGTACTTACAAAAGGAAAACATACAGTTCAGGTATACTTTTCACTTACACGTTATAAGTGAAGGACACAAGTATATTGGCAAAGATTGTCCATGAAACAGATATCCACCTGCCTAAAAATGTTCATATATATTTCCCACTTATAATGCTTTAGGTATTATACTGAAGCAGAAATCTCAAATAAAACATTGTAATAATGTAAAAGGAACGTGGGGTGTAGACACTCTCACAATATGGGAGCACAGTATTTACATCCTGACCCACCTGTATAAGAAAACA
Source organism: Protopterus annectens (assembly GCF_019279795.1). Lineage (NCBI taxonomy): Eukaryota > Metazoa > Chordata > Ceratodontiformes > Protopteridae > Protopterus > Protopterus annectens. The sequence continues at coordinate 1,472,882,658 of NC_056725.1, forward strand.
GCAGAATGTATTCACAAACACAGCCTTCAACAGTCATACTGCTACCTGTCTCCTATGGCAATTATCACTGAAATGGTAGTGATTTATGAATGGTATACTATTTAAAAATTAATCTCTACTACAATTAACATTAAAAGCAGTACATTCTCACTCCTACACTCACTTAGGCACTACAATCTCCTCCTGTGTAGCTTCCTATTCACTTCAATGTCTTCAGGGGCTATGGAGAAAAATTGAGCACCGTGTAATGTATGTGTACAGTATACAGTGGCAGGCTATATCTAGAACTAAATTATGCTCTATTTACAGTACATAAGTGTTGAACCTTGTTTAACTTAAAGGCGTCATCAGCTTAGGAGGTCATGATTACAGCACCTCATGTCACTGTAATGGGGATAAGATTTTCTGTGGGATGCTAGTGGCTATCTGACAGCCTAGGCTAAACTATTCTTATATAAAGGCCCTTGACAGACCTCCTGCTGTAGCTTCAGGCTATAATCCAAGTTGAGGAGGTACAGAAAGGTTTTTGACTCCTAAACACACCACCTTTGCACTCTCACTCTGAAAGGAGCACTATCCTTTCCTCCTGAAGCCAAAATGTTTCAGCTTGTAGAATCTCAGTGAAAACAGGTGCCCAAAACATGTATTTTGTGCCTCATCTGCCTCACTCTAATGGACATCAATGGATATCTCATTTGATAACACAGTACCTATATTATCCAAGCTGATCATCTATCAAATGAGACATTGGTGGAAGTCTCTTTGATAGACGGCCGGTTAGTATAACATAGGTGCTCTGTTATTAATGATTCAATGGTGCTTTAAGGTGTGAAATGTTGGAGTCTTGTATCCTTGTGCATGCTGTTAAGAAATCAGGCATTACAGTGATTCCATTTATAGACAGTTCGATTTAGAATTACAGATCCCTACATGGATGCATGGCCTGGACAGTCCATGTGCCTGCAGTAACCCATAGGTTCATAGGTTCATAGGTTCATACTAGGCTATCTGCCCGAGGGCATTTACAAGCCTAGCCTTAGTATGGGGAACTATACCCATTATTTTGCTGTGCCTCTGTCGAGCAGTGACACTGAGGTAATCCCTGGGGTATATCTGCGATCTCCCATCCATTGGTCAAGATTTCTCTTGAACAAGGCCAGCGAGGTGCTCTGCCTCACATATACCGGGATTTTATTCCACAGCATAGGGAGTCTTTGGGTGATGAATCTATCCCTCCAGCACATCCTATTAATAGCCGTGTCGAGGTTTAAGTCTCCGCCTTGTGGCTCTGACGGATCTAGATTTTTGAGGTGAAGCATATTCATCAAATCTGGGTTTGACATGGCCTTGTATGTTAGGCAAAGGTCACCTCTGAGCAAGCGGTAAGTGACTGAATAGAGCTGGAGTTCTTTCAGTCGGGCAGCATAGGACAGATGTTTGAGACCCTTCATCCTTTTGGTGAGGAACTTTTGTGGCCTCTCCAGCTGCTGCAAGTGTCGGGTCAGATACATTCAATGGGGCATTGTACTCAATCATTGGTCTGATGAGTGATGAGTATAGGGAGACTATGACCTCCCTTGATCTAGATGAGAATCCCTTCATGATAAGGTGGGCAATGTAGAAGGTCTTCCTAACTACTTTAGCTACATGGGTGTCGAATGACAGACTACTATCAACCTGGGTCCCCAGGTCCCTGATAACTTCTTCTGTGCTCAGTGGATTGCCACCTATTTGGTAGCTAGGGTAACCTTGTTTTTCCCGAAGGGTATGACTATGCATTTTTGGCATTTAACTTTAGGCCATGGCTCTGGCACCAGTTATCCGTTTCTGTGAGACCCTTCTGAAGGATATCTGTGTCAGATGTGTTTTCTACTATGGCGCCCAGTTTGCAGTCATCTGCAAACTTTGTCAGCCATAACCCTCCTGTGTTTGCTTGTACTGAAAAGTAGATGCCAAACAAGAGTGGGCCCAGGACTGAGCCCTGTGGTACACCACTTGTAACAGGCATTGAGTCTGACATGGCGCCAGCAACTCTGACCCTGTGGGTTCTGTCACTCAGCCAGTTTGCAACCCATCTTGTGATGTATGGGTTAACATTTAAGCTGATGAGTTTTTCAATGATACCCGAGTGGGGTATTGTATCGAAGGCCTTTGCCAGATCGAGGTAGGCTGTATGGACTGCCTTTCCCTCATCAATGGCTTTGGTGACTGTTTCAAAAGTCAACCAAGTTTAGAAGGCATGATCTGCCTTTGACAAAGCCAAACTGGGATGGATCCAAAGTCTGCAAATTCCTATGTCTTTATTTATGAGGTCCATTATGATCCTCTCCATGGCTTTGCAGATAAGGCTTGTCAAGCTAATGGGCGGTAATTTCCAGGGTCGGTGGAGGCACCGCCTTTGTGAAGTGGGACCACAGTTGCAGTGCGCCACTCCTGGGTGTATCCAGAGGTAAGACTATGATTAAACAGCTGTCCTAGCTGTGGGTTTAATTCCTCGTTGAGTTGGACACCATCAGGTCCCATGGATGCTGTTTTTGCTTTGGAGAGAGCAGTTCTCACTTGGGCGTTGGAGATGTTTGGAGTGCTGCAATATAGATATCTCTCCTTTTGGGGAAGGGGAGAGAAGTTTGCACTGAACCTGTCAGCCAGTATGTTGGCAATGTCTGTAGGATCAGTAATCTTCACATCATTTTGAACTAGTTCTGAGCATATCTGGGAGTTTCCTCCCAGGTTTCTAACATAGCTAAAGAAGGCCTTATGATCGTCTTTTGAGTCTTTAGCTATTTTTCTCTCAAAATTTGCTTTGGATGATTTTATGAGAGCTCTTAGTTTTTTACTTATAGTGATCAAGGGTGTCTTACCTTTTAAGGATTTTGCTCTATCTTGTAGTAGCTTCCTCCTTTTGTTGTAGAGTTTGTTTATGGCTGGGGTCCACCAGACTGGACGCTTGCCTTTGGTACAAAGAGACTTTGTTTTTCTTGGGATTGCCTTATCCATGCAGTCCTGCAGGTGCTGGTAGAAGGCATTTGTAAGTGATTCAGCGGCTTGAGTACTGTTTTCCGCCGGCTCGGGGGCCTTAAAGGAGACCACACTAGTCTTTAGAAGTGTGAGGAGACCTGAGTGTGATTTTTTAGTAGGTGTGGTCTTCATACAAATTGAGTGTTTCAGTAACAATAATGAGTTGAACCCTAATTAGCATAATTATTTATTTATTTTATATTTGTTTACTGGGATAGCCTGACTGGGGTAGAACCCTTTTTCAGCAGAGGCCTGAGGAGAAAAGCTCCACAACGTGGTAACATAAACATTATTATGCATAATCATCATGGGCAGCATGGTGAATCTTTCTGATATTTCTGTGTCAGCAAGCAGACATCCTCATCTTACTATAGAATAAAGTGTGACACAGCCAAGGTTGGAAGATGAGAAAGCTTAATAACTGCAAAAACTGAGCAAGCAAGCATACAGCTCTGCTTTTACAAGGTAATTGGTACTTTTTACAAGTCCATTTTTTCAGGTATGTCTGCTTTTCATTGCTACTAAACTTGTGAACTTAATAATACATAGGTTTGTCAGTAAATATGTTGGGAATATGTATTATGAGGGAGATTACAAGGCTGAAGCACTTGCTGGGCTAAAGCATTGTTAAGTAAAATGTAAGATACCCAACAGTTCATAGTCAGAACACAGTTCAAATCATTTTGCTGGGCTTCTGATATCACATTCACTAAACAATTTTGTCTGCTGTATGCATTACACATATATCAGTTGCAAATTTATTTTTAACCCTCAGTAATGTCAACTTGGTTACTTGCAATGGCATAGGTAATGTGTTGTGAGGCACATTTACCCAGTAAACTTATGTGCCTGACTTAAATTAAAGTGTCTGGCAACACATACATAACACTCAGGTACACAAACAGCATGCTATGTGGCCAAAGGTTGGGGGAGGGTGTGACTGGCTGTGTATAGATTTGGCAAGACCACACAGGAACAATGCTGGTAATTCACCTGTTTTCTGTACTTCAGAGGAATGCCTAAAAAGCAGTGAAAGCAAAAACACACTGCTGACTCTGGGATTCCTGCTGAGAAATACACTTGTAAGCCAAAGATCTCCAGATAATCACACCTATTGGGACCTTGTTTGGGATTATGTTTTGGCAGACATCAATCTGGTTGCCGGACACAGCCACAGTTACATCATGCTGTACCACAGGGCTAATGACATCATGTGTACTGTCCAAAAAAAAAGCCAGGGCAATGGGTGTGGGGCATCAGGTGTATGATGTCTTCTGGACATGGAGGAGATCCTGACCTGTCTTAGAGGCAGTGGCACCTCAACAGAGTCTGGATGTTAGGGCAGAGGTGGACCAGTCACAGAGACAATTGACTAGAGATGCCCCAGATATGGAGACATCTTTCTGTGTAAGAGCACCTGTAAGTCCTCTGCATCCATTAGTCACTGTGCAAATGATTAAATCAGTCTTATTTACAGTCTACAGATACATGAGGGGTTTACCCTCCTACATCAACTACACAAGGTATGAAATTGAAGTACTTCTTGTTATCATGTTAATATCTCTAAAACTCAGTTGCATGTATACTTCCAATGCTGGGTCCCACCTACATAGGATATTTTGTGATTTTTAGTATACTCACATGCAGGTCTTTCTCTGTTGTCAGCATGGTGGATCTGCCACCAGCTGAAGTTGGAGGACCTGCAGCCTCTGATAATGATGACGATAATGAGCTGGCTCAGTAAGGGGGTGCAGAGTGTATGCTGGACACAGGGAATATGACCACTGCATCCCCAGCTCAGCACATGGGCACAGCCTATATACCTGCAAATACCCAGGTTACATACACATCAAAAAGGGGACAGATTAATGAAGACACTATCAATCAAGGAACGTTCTGGCACCCAGTAGACAGATAGCAGAATCTGCCCCTAGCATCCATGGGAAGACAGGTCCACAAAGCGCAGAGGGTAATAATTAGTAACATGGTTACTGCCTTCTACCTGAGGTTGGTGTATCAGTGGCTGTAACACAGCATGTGCAGGGTCATCATGGAGGCGTAAGCTAATACCACCACAGCCATGGTAGAGTTAGTGAGAGTGAGTCGGGGTCTGTGTGATGACCTACAGGAGTCATATCCCCTATGTGTGATAGTCTGGATAGACTCAATCACACACTGGAACATGAAATGTCTTCTCTAGCTCCCCTGCCAGTTGTGAAGGGCCATGCACAAAGCCAGTCCACTACTACATGCACAGATGGTAGCCATCGTGGCCATGGTTGACCATGATCCTGCTGTCTCAGTGCTAACATTTCCATGGCTTCATCTGTTGTGGGGGTGGAGGTCTCTACACCTTGGAGAGAACATCCTCAAGGTAATGACCATCACCACCGTGGCACATCTCATAACACACATAGCTCACAGTCATGTAGGATACCAGCATCTAACCATGGTAGTGGTACATCCAGTGCAACTCCTGGAAGAAGCAATTTCATAGGTGGCAGTATGTACAGAGTTGCTGAAACATACACCATTCATGCCCTGGACCTGTCCAATGCATTGAGCAACACTGATGGGATTACTGCTGAGGATATGTTCCTGTAGACCCAAACTCAAACAACCACAGACTCTGGTACATAACACACTTGCGCCTCAAAGTGTTTTACATTAAAGTTTCCCCAAAAACTGACAGGACACAAGAAAGCATGTTTTACTTTCATAATCCTCATCACTCACACATGTCCCAGTGAAAGACATCCACTCCTAAGATCTCTTCCCCACCAGTGCAAATGATTTTAAATGATGGTAACTGTACCCTGTCCTTTGTAAATTGTTACCCGAGTTACCTATATCTGATGCACAGTATTAGCTTCATAGGTGCTTAGTAGGCTAACAACCACAAGGGCTTTTTTAAGCCTAGCCATACATCTCAAATCTCTGACAAGTTCTGATACTCTTGATGAGTGTAAGCAGGGGCTTTGGAGATGAAACATTCACAAGCCAGGGCCTGGAAGATTAATCATTTACAGGTTGCCTGTGTCCATTAGAGATGAGGGATGAATTTCCTCTTCCCCATCCAATTGCTGGTCAGCTTCTAGGCAAGAAATGGATTTCTCTCCCTTCCACACTCAGGACAATAACTAACTCAGAAAACTTTAAAATCAAGCTTTTCACTTACTTGCACTCCAAATGGAAATGCTCCTGCTTCCACCCTGTCTAAGTCCTTCTAACTACTACCCAAAGAAATTTTTACTCCTTGCCTCTTTATTTTCCCTAACACCCCAACAACTAGTTCCCTGAGCTGTCTCTAGCTCTCTGCTACTCCTTCTGAAGATTCTATATCTATCTACCTTGTAAATATTGTAAATAGCTTCTTATGTCGAGTGAATGTTTTTAAATGGTTTCCTTACTTTAACATTCTATACCTATCTTCCTGTAAATATTGTAAATAACCACTTTTGTCAAATTAACGCCTGTAAACTGTTTCCTTACTTTGATTGTTTTTGTATAAGTTTGCTACACTTCAATTGTTATGATGATTTTTCCTAATGTGAATCTCCACAGTACAGCCTTCCTGATACATCATAATTGTCTTTTGTCTACTAAGCCTGATACAGAATGTTCATTCATGTAAACTGTACTTTATTTCTGTAACTTACATACTTTTGTATCTTCAATGTTTATGTAATTGTTGGAGATTTTCTCCCCGGGCTGCCACTGAAAATGGGCACTCATGGGCCCAGTGGACTTCCCCGGTCATCAAACTGAAATAAATAAATAAATATAAATTGCCAACCTATACATTAGCAAACACAGCCAGTTGTTGGTTATGATGTAATAATATAATATAATGTATTGCCTTTACTGATCTGCTATGTTTTGAAGCTATCTTCAAGGTGCTATCTCTTTTGCCATTGCCACTGCTAACTGTGCCTGCCTCTATGTGGCAAGATCATGCCCTGCTGCTGGCTTTTCATGTGACTCAGCCTTCACTGCCTGGTGCACCGGGGACTGCTGATTCTGAAAAAGCTCATCCTGTTGTTATTGCTCCCTAAGTATGATACTGTAGGACACTGCACACACTGTCAATATTTTTGCACATGTGATATGGTAATACTGCAGGGCACCACCAAATGAATCCAGACTGTAGAAGTGTACCTTTAGCAGCCCAAACACATACTCAATAATGTTTTTTGTTTTGACTGGGCACAGTTATACTCATGGTCTGTTTGATTTTGGTTTATTATGGTTGTCATGAGACTAGGTTCCAGGCCATATCCAGCATCACCAACAAAATGGCCTTTTTGGAAGACAACCCTCCCAAACAGGTGGTACAGGTTGCATTTGTGCCATATGTGGGAGACGTGATAACTGCTTGGGTTTCCTGAACACACATTTTAAATTATATCTTATGCATCATAGACCACCTGGCAGTCATAGCTCTCAGCTCTCCTGATTTTTGCAGAATGTCCACATTTTTGCCTAATATTTTTGTGCTGCTCCACATACAATTTGTGATTTTCTCACAAAAATCAATGAGGATTGAAGTCACTGAATAATAATATACATTTGAGTTTCAGACTTCATATTCTTCAGAAAATGCATGCTAATGCAAAACAAGTTATTCTAGCAATTTATATATTTCAAAAGAGCAATACTTAAAATCTGTCCCTGATACTGGGTCTTTGTCCCCACATTAGTTTTGGCTTTGTTCAGAGTTTTCTTGCTTAGAAGTTATGAGATATACTGGAAACTGATGCAACTGATGGAGTGATACCCTTTGTGGTTCATGTACTGCCTATCCAGTATCTGCAGTCTTTTAATGCTACACATCCTGAATAATAATGATACTTATCATTGGGATTCAGAAAACTTTACCTCATTATGCTGAAATAATTTGCAAGATAAGTGACCACATGCAGGGTGTGTGTGATTCAGAAAAACAGGCTCTGTGATGTCAACACTGTCAACTCAGGGAAATGGGCAATATAATAGAAATCCTGCATGGTGTTGGCTCTCTCCTCTAGGATAGGTTGGAACCATATATGCTCCCCCACATGTTGAATTATGGCACTGGGAAGTTGATTTAGTTTTCTTTAGAAAGATGCCTGAGATACATCACTGCATCTCCAGTAGGAAACTGAAGGGTCCCTGTAGCTAATATACATAAAGCCACACATACCTTAGTAACCACTGGGATAGGTATTCTATCACTCTCACTAAGCTGCAGATGAAGCCGGCACATTTCCAGAATTTCTTGAATGGTGTCCCTATCTACATGGTATCAATCTACAAAATCAGTGTCATGGAATCCAAGAAATCTGAAGCGCACTCAGATGACTGGCACCTCTGGGAGTGACATTGTGTACTGGCAGGTAGAGCAGTGGAAACAAGATCCTCTTGCAGACATACGTTTACTAATGTGGTGATGACTGATAACATTATTTAATGATTCCCTTAAGCTGAATATTAGCCTTTGGATGAGTGCAAATATGCTATGAGCTCAGCCTCATTGAGTAACATTTATATTTTTATGAATTGCTCCACCAGCTTAGTTTTGCCTCATTAGCATACAGAGAAGAGCTCATTTTAATAATAATGCTCATTTCCATGACATTATATGACCATTAGCATATACCTACCATGACAGCGCTACCTGTCCTCCTCACATCACAGAGCCTGTTTTTCTGAATCACAGATACCCTGCATGTGGTCACTCATCTTCCAACTTAATTTACCATAATGAGGCAAAGTTTTCTGAATCCCAGTGATAAGTATCTTTATTATTTAGATTGTGTAACAATTAAAAGACTTCAGATACTGATTAATGTCTCTTATTGCTCTTTTGAGACAAAACCCACATTGTGACAGAAACAAAATGTGTACCAAATGTTTTCTCAAGTATTTATTTATTACTTCTGTAAGTATTCTATAATCTTTGTTTATGGGACAATAAGATGGGATTGTAAGCGTGTTTTCTTAGTTTTAATATTAATTCTGTAACCTTCACAGATTTGGAATACCCAAACTGGGAATAGCTATCTGGTGAACATTAATGTTATATGTCGACTTATCTCTTTTCTGACTCTCTTGCTAAACCTGGCAGTAAAACCATCAGGTCCTGGTACTAAGTCATTCTTTAGTAAATTTATTATATTTTGTATTCCCTATTTTATGACAAATTTCAAAGGAATAAAATGTTATTTTAGATTATTATAAACTGACTGAAAGTATCTGCATACTTGTTCTTAATAGATTCATTATCTAAAATTCTGTATCATTTTCATCTTTAAATTTGTTTTGTAATTTTGAAATTTCTAAATTCTATAGTGCAATGTTAAACTTTTCTCAGTGTTATCATAAAATATAAATGTAATTGTATTAGCTTTAATATTTTCAAGTTAAGAATCTTTTCATAAAACATTTTAACATAATGTTTTCATTTTTTTCTTTACACTGCAAAATGTATTTCTCTTACTTTATGGCTAATAATTTATTCAGAGTGATCACTGCTTTTGGCTAATAATGTCTTTAGTGTGATTATATGTAAAGCAAACTGTTTATTAGTATAAACACTGATTAAGTTTTTGTAATCAGCTATGCTTTTCCATTGTCATGTATGACTGGTATAATAGTGCTGCATTTTATATAAAACGAAATAACAAATAATGGGGTATGAGTCTGCCAAAATTGTTGGTTTCTTAAATTAATTGGAATCTACTTTCCTTTTATTACAGTTCTGACAATGTATACTAAATCTTAAATTACATAAACTTGCTGAATTATCTAAATATAAACAAATAATATATTCAGTTTAGGTAACTATGTTAGCTATATCAGGTGAAATGATGAAAGAATCTGTCCTGGAACAAAACTGATTGATCCCTAATGAACATTTTTTTTTACTTTTGCGTATATTACATAATTTAACAGTTTGCTCTGTAATGTGAAATATTTTCAAAAACTGGCACATCAGCATCCCCCATTGTAGTGCAATCTTTCCTAATAGGTAGCATCTTAATGTTCTCTAGGGTTAAGACTTCAGAATTTAACTTTGAATAACATTTCTTTTTGTAGTTTTCTTTTTGAACTGGGGAAACTTTTGTTTTAGTAGATAAGAAAATTATATGGGCAGCCAAGGTGGTGGAGTGGTTAGTGTTGCCACCTCACAGCAAGAGGTTATCTGGTTCAATCCTCAGCTGGGGTGCCTTCTGTGCAGAGTCTGCATGTCCCCCCTGTGGTCACGTTGGTTTCCTCTGGGTGCTCTGATTTCCTCCCAAAGACATGCTGTAGGTGGTTTGGATACTCTAAATTGGCACTAGATGTGTGTGTGTGTGTGTGTGTGTGTGTGTGTGTGTGTGTGTGTGTGTGTGTGTGTGTGTGTGTGTGTGTGTGCATGTGTGTGTGTGTGTGTGTGTGTGTGTGTGTGTGTGTGCCTTCTGTGGAAGGTTGGGCACTGGACTGACAACTCAACACAGTAAAACTCCACTGGAAATCATGAGCAGACAGATGATTTGCTGTGGCAACCCCTAACTGGGAAAAAGCCAGAAGAAGATGAGAAAATTAAATAATGGTAGGCTAATAGGACCAGAATGCAAGCCAAAACAGCATTAGATAAGCTGAAGTTTACTTTCAAATTTATGGCTGATTCATTTGTTGCATCACAATACTTCCTGCCAAGGTGAGTCGCACGTTACACCTTATACAACATTGTGGCTGCAGCTCTGTATAAGTCATTGATTTCATGGCTCGTTCCCATACTTTCCATAAGTAGAGGCTTTTAGATGTTTAACTTTACTGCTACAAAGCTGTGTCAAGGTGCATTGAGTGCACATTGTATTAAATAACCTTGGATATGTCTCCACAGGATCCTGCATGCTGGCACATAAAACCTGACACTTTACATCCATAAAGCTTCCACTGTACATAACTACAGTAGTTTTAATTTATTTTGTGCATTGAAAAATAAGCAAATATCTTGTGGGCATTACTGAGCAGGACTTTGATTTTCCATAGTGACCGTCGTGCGTTTGTGCTTTGCCAATTTGCATACAGGCACAGTGGCACTTTTTACGGATTGTCCTTGCATGCTTGTGAATTATGGGACTGTTAATACCACTATAAGATAATCCAAAAAGTAGAGGAAAGCCAATATTCATGTATAAAACAAACTAAATTATTATTAAAGAAGCTGATAAGGGTGGTGTTGGGTCAATTCTTAGGTGAGTATTATCAGTGTGGTAGTTCCCTGGGGTACATGATCTCCCAAAGTATAGAACAGACAATGATTTTGCACCAGTTATTTATCTGAGACAAGCCTTTCTGCAGGATGGCTAAGTCATTTGGGGATTCAATGACCAGTCCTAGCTTACAGTCATCACAATCATAGTCAGCTACAGCCCTTCGGTATTGTTTTTACTTCAGAAAAGTAGATGCTAACAGGGGAGGCACCAGCACAGAACCCTGTGGGACTCCACTGGTGACTGGTCTCTTAGTGGAGATAATGTCCCCTGTTTAATTATCTGCATCTTATCTGTGTGCCAGCTGGCAATCCAGCAGGTGATACAGGGATTTATTTCCAGTGTATTTAGCTTTTCCCCTATACCTGAGTGGGGAATTTTGTCAAAAGCTTTGGCCAGGTCGAGGTATGTCGTGTACCATTTTGCCTTCGTCCATTGCTTTGGTGACTTTTTCGAAAAAAAAAAAATATCCATCAGGCTGAGTAACGATACTCTGCCCTTGATTAATCAAAACTGACATGAGTCCAGTTTTTGGAGGTTCCCTATATCCTGACTGAGTGATTGTTTGATTGATTATAACACATTACTAAGGTCAGAAACTATTAGATCAAGTTTGAAAGTCTCAGTTATATTTATATAATTATTTTTACATTTCTAATTTTGAGCTTGCTTTATGTATAGCTGGAACTTTATTAAAAGATCATTAGTTACCTATAAAGCAGTTAAAGCATCAGGATCATTAAGGAGGACCAGCAGTTTTTTTTGAGTCAGCTTTCCACTATAGCTCCCTAATGAAAAGTCTGCATTTGTAACATCGAGTGCTGATACACTGAAACAAAAGATTGAAAATCCAGGAGATGGGTGACTCTCAAACATCACTCTTCTTTTTTAAACTTCTTCCCTCACATCCTCTGAACTTAAATTTACAAATTTCAAGCTCTCCATATCCTAAAGAAAAGGGAATATTCCAAGAAATAGCATTCTGAGACTTGGTATAGTTAAGTCCATTTTTTAGACATTAGTCTCCATATTACAGAACTTGCTCATGTATGTCCCGACATTTCCAACTGTTACCCTCTGTGATAGGTCCCTACTACAGGCCAGGCATCAAGAAGACTTAATCCTCACCATGACTCTGGTAGGGTTGGTCACTAGAGCAAATATGGATTCACACAGTATTTTCAGATGCAGCTTCCTGCACCAAGTACAATTTCCCTTAAGAGAACATAGGAAGCATGCTTCAGACCTGGGGCTGGACTCTCTCTCTTTAGGCCAACAAGAAACTCAACACTGACCACTGTGGAGCTCTGTGTCTGTGTTCCCAGTAGCTGACACACACTTGGATATTTGCGTTTCACACACACATACACAACTGGGAAAAGCTGGCATAGATTTACTAACTGTGCCCCTTTTTGTCCAGACTCTGAGGTAATCATGCTGCCACCAGTCAGCTACCCTAAGGCTCTTACAGAGAGTGCCCAATTATACTGTGCAAAATTAATACTAATACCAATGGTAGGGTGTGACCAAAACAGCAAGGTTTTCAGGAGAGGCCAGTGTCACTGAAACAAGCAGAAGTACACTCAATATGTTAAAAGTATTCTATACAGGACCAGCCACAATGAAAGGTATTAAAATATTTAATGATAAATAACAGAACAGAAAACAGGAGAATACTGAATAAAATAAAGAACAAAGTTTCAACCACAGAGATATAAAAAACTAATAAAGTTGGATAGTTTCTCACAGATGCAGAAAATAATATTAAATAATTATCACTAAATGTCCCTAACTGACTAAAGAATTACTGTTCCCTGACTACTTACTAAAGCAAGGCAAGTTGATGTGTGCTGAGTGTCTTACCACTGCAAAAGCCAGGTGATGTCTGTCTTTGTATGTGTGGATGTGTGAGATATATATTCTGTCAGAAATCTTTCCTGTCAGGTTCCAAAGTGTTGCTGCAGGAGATCCAAGGAAACCAGATGCTGGTTAGAGGATGACATCATCTCTGGTTACATGTCTCTGGTATAATACAAACACAGAGCTTTGCTAAGATATGTGGCAGCATGCAAACTTTCCAGGGTTCTCTGATAAACATACACATTTGATCAGTTACAACAATACAAGCTAATACATATGCATACATTATTTCTGTGCAGCAGGACCTACTGTTGATGCATTTTTAACATATGTCACTTTACAAATATATTTTTAACTCAAACATCTATACCAATCAGTGTGATAGTCAAATAACATTAAATTCATTACAAAATTCCAGCTAGCTTTGCTGGCATATGAGCACATGTACTGCCCTACTCTCCCTGGCAGAGATGGCACTACCTCATAACATCATGCCCTCCACTACAGCAGCTTACATGTTTCAGTTATTTTCAGTTTTGATGCTGCTTTTTTCTTTTTAATGTAAATGATACAACATTTGAAAACTGCATATTACAAGATTTTTTGTGACAGTTTATTTGAAAACTGCATATTACATGATTTCTTTGTGACAGTTTGTTATCCATTATTTGTGGGAGAGGTTGTGTCTGCATCACATACCAACTTTGAAACCCTAAATAAAAGTCACAACAAGCACCTTAAGAGCCTCATACATGGCCCTTAAAATAACATTGTGGAATAAACAATATATTGAGGGATCACTAGATAAATAGGTGTGGAACAGACTGTAGCAGCTTAATGTGTGCGCTAGTTCTGAAAATGTCATAGGTTAAATTGCAAATGGGTGAGCAAGGGTACATGTCAAGTACTGACTGTGGTGTGTGTGTGTGTGTGTGTGTGTGTGTGTGTGTGTGTGTGTGTGTGTGTGTGTGTGTGTGTGTGTGTGTTTGTGGTGGCAGTTTGTGTTCCTTGCATTCCAGTATTACATAACGTTTTTTGAATTCTTGGCCAAAGCCATGAAAAGTTTAATTTTTTAATGAATGTTGATTTCAACAAGTTATACCAGTTGTGGTTAAATGACAATGTGCAAAGTTGATTACAAGTATACTGTTTGTGCTAGCTAAGCACATTAGTATAACATAAAGCTTGGAAGTACCTACCGGATGGAAGGACATGCTGTGCTGGAGGTCAACACTGCAATCACACATCATTTAAAGGCACAAGTAATTTTAGGTTGCTGTGTATGACATAAGACACAAACACAACAGCACTGTGGCAGCCTGTTCACACCCACTAGGTGACATAGAGTTCATAATATCATGGGATGGTAGTAGTTTAGCATCTCTAAGGCAACTGAGGATATTCCACTACAAAATGAGAACAGTGCCTCTGTACAATGCAGCACTTGATGCCAGCCAAAACAAGCCTCACTAAAACAATGCATGATGATGCATAATAAGATTATGAGACGAGAATGTTCACCCATCTCTTCCAATCATATACAGTTGTCAGTCTACTATTTGAATTGCTCCAGACATCAATGGAGAATTAAAGAAAGAGGCACAACCCACACAGACGTGTACTAGTAACAAGTACAACTAGGAATTGATGACTGCAGTCCTGTGTTATAGACAGAACATACATAGTTCTCAGGGTGACATAACAGTAGTAATCAGTATTGACATAAAGCATTGTTTAAGCCTTTAAAGTAACAGACAGCAGTTAGTACTGTCACATTACATATTGGTTATGACCATCGTAATTCTGCATAATGTTAGTATCATACCATTTTCAACATGGCTGTAAAATAGATATGTAGACACACACACACACCCCCATGCAGACACATGCACATACATTTGCATATACCTACAGACACACACACACACACACACACACACACACACACACACACACACACACACACACACACACACACACACACACACACACTCACACACACACACACACACACACACACACACACACACACACACACAGACACAAATGCAGACACATGCTCAAACATTTGTATATACTTACATACACATTCACATATGCATACACACACACACACACACACACACACACACACACACACACACACACACACACACACACACACACACACACACACACATAGTTGAGTTGTAACATCTCTATACAGGCCCAGGCAGCAACCAGGATAAGGTCTACATTGTCAATTTGCCGCACAGTATGCTCTATATTAAAGTTACCTAGTTAAAGCCTTTGACAATCCTGTAAACAGTGAAATGATAATGCGCTAATGTTAATTTTTGTTTTGACTACCTAAATAATATTGCCTTTGGAACATCATATTTTTTTTTATCTAGCCAACAGCTTTCCTTAGGCTATTTATTTTAGTGCATGTTAATTGCTATACTCTCTGCAAACACAATTTGGTGGCATCAAAGTCAGTTGCTACAGTACTGTTCAACAGTTACATACATGTGTTCACTAAAATTACCAGAGCTCTCAACCTTCCATCTCCACAATGTGGAACAGTATCTCTTATAATGTGCAACAAATGAGCAAAATGTGCAACTCTTACTACCAGCTTACTAACAACTTTAGCCAGGAAGCTCATAGGATGGTTAAACCATGCTACTTTACACATATTAAGACTTCTTTTGATGAATTAATGTGATTCAGTATTATTTGCCATGGATACCAGTAAACAGTTTCATAGCATTGGATGCATGACAGATCATTTCAATGTGGAACTAATAAGGAACATGGAGTTTTTAGCACTCAAAAGGAGAAATGTTCCTTATAATGAAGTATGCATGAGAGATATGAAAATCGCACCATCATTTTCAGTATTTTCTCAGCTTTCCACCAGTTATGTATACATAGGCAGACCTTTGTATAGGAAGAATCCTGTGTTTTGTTTTGTTATATTTCTTAAAAGGATAAGTTAACTAGTCCACAGACTCTTCTCAGTCTTGACATGCGCCAAGACACAATCACAGTAACAGGATCTCTGTATAAAAATTTACAAATCCAGAAAGTAGAGTCATACATACTGACATAAAATATATTTACAAAACAGTTGCAACAAAGGAAAGAACAAAACAGCAACAAAATAATGGTTAAATGGATGTAGTACTAAATCAAGTCCTAAGTGTGAATAGCTGATTGGCTGCTACAGAGGGACACTTGAGGAGGTGACTGAGGAAATAGAATGGCAGTATTATTTCCAGGTTTGCCTATCACAGTGAGGGATCATAAGAAGAGATGACAGTCCTGGTAGTGAGCATAGCGGTATGCATCTCATGTTTACAGAATACTGGTAACCATCACCAACATACATTCTTATATGTAGCAGCCTTATGTCAGTGCATGTTGGCCATTTGGGCAGCAAAACTGGTGGGGCATATAAATAAAAAAAATCCATATGAGCATGATTATGCACTGAGAAGCTTCAATCTTTCACAGGCAATAGGGGGTTTTGGATTCAGACTGGGGATCAGAAGTGAGTCTAAGCATCTGACATTGAGGGGAGGTACCCATGGCAACTGATGGTTGGCTCCATAGGGTACACAAATTAACAACAACAAAAAAGACATAAGTGTGAATGAGATGAAATAAATGCCCATAAGCAAATATCTGGCATTGTAGTGCTTGCCTGAGTGAAGAGACTTTGCTTAAAGGGTGCTAGACATTCTGACTAGACTAATTCTTTCCTCATATTTTGCCTCAATTTTGAAGTTACACTATTTTCTGTATTCAGAAGATTTTATCATGGGGCTATTTTAAATAGACAAAAAGGAAGCCAGCACCTTAGGAGCGTGAAGATTTATTGAGAAAACCAGACCGGTTTCAGCTTATAGCTTTCATCAGTGGTACATAACCTGAAGCAGTGTAACAATTGCAGTATATACTCAGTGTCATTTAAGACCAATGACATCATTTCCTGTCTAAGGAAAAACTGGTCTGATACTAAATAATGAAAATGAAAAATAATTAATATAAAAAGACAATACAAACAACAACAAATTCTATTCATATTTTCTATTTTTTTTTCTTTTTTTCCTTCTTTCTTCTTGGGGCAAACCCAAGAATTGTTAATGGATTCATAAATAGTATCAAGACCCATGAAGAGAAAGGAAAACCCTACAGTTTTCATTTCATCCAGGTGGGAATTTTGTTGTTTTTCTTTCGGCTTTTCCTAGTTAGGGGTCGCCACAGCGGAACTCTGGTCTGCTAATGATTGCCAGTAGACTTTCACAAATGTCGAGGTGCCAGCTCGATGCTCAACCTTCAATGAAGGCACGCCCATTTACGCATGTCTTTCAAATGCCCACCCAACCATGGGGAGGACATGCAGACTCCACACAGAAGACACTCCCCGCACTCCAGCCGAGAATCGAACAGGAGAACCTCTTGCTGTGAGGCAACAACGCTACTGCTGCACCACGGCGGATTTAATCCAGGTGGGAATAATGCCCCTAATTTGACAATCCATTTCCTTTCCTTCATGTTTAGTATACTATGCCACCCCATTTTAAAAGATCTGTTGATCATATTTTGTCTATGACTGTAAAATTAAATTTAGCCATGTGATGAACCAGTGAATGTCTATATAGAGCATTGGTGGCTCTTGCATTCCTAATGTCTCTTAAATGTTCTGACATTCGACATCTGATTTGTCTAGAAGTCTGATCCACATAAAAAGCTTGACAAGTGCAGGTGGCCAAATATATAACCCAATCTGTTCTGCAATTAGCATAACAATTGATGTTGCACAGCTGCCCAGTATTTTTACTGGTGAAAGATTTGGTTTTAAAGACATATTTGCAGAAGGTGCAGTGTCCACAAGGATATGAACAAACCAGTCTCTCTCCTGTTAATGTAGTTTGATGATAAATGATATCCTGATGCATAATTTTCTGATGCTGGTTAGAGGATGACATCACCTCTGGTCACCTGTCTCTGGTATAATACAAACACAGAGCTTTGCTAAGATATGTGTCAGCATGCAAACTTTCCAGGGTTCACTGATAAACATACACATTTGCTCAGTTACAACAATACAACCTAATACATATGCATACATTATTTCTGTGCAGCAGGACCTACTGTTGATGCATTTTTAACATATGTTACTTTACAAATATATTTTTAACTCAAACATCTATACAAAACAGTGTGATAGTTAAATAACATTAAATTTGTTACATAATTCCAGCTAGCTATACTGGCATATGAGCACATGTACTGCCCTACTCTCCCTGGCAGAGATGGCACTACCTTATAACATCATACCCTCCACTACAGCAGCTTACATGTTTCAGTTATTTTCAGTTTTGATGCTGCTTTTTTCTTTTTAATGTAAATGATACAACATTTGAAAACTGCATATTACAGGATTTTTTGTGACAGTTTATTTGAAAACTGCATATTACAGGATTTATTTGTGACAGTTTGTTATCCATTATTTGTGGGAGAGGCTGTGTCTGCATCACATACCAACTTTGAAACCCTAAATAAAAGTGACGACAAGCACATTAAGAGCCTCATATATGGCCCTTAAAATAACATTGTGGAATAAACAATATATTGAGGGATCACTAGATAAATAGGTGTGGAACAGACTGTAGCAGCATAATGTGTGTGCTAGTTCTGAAAATGTCATAGGTTAAATTGCAAATGGGTGAGTGAGTGTAAATATCAAGTACTGACTGTGGTGTGTGTGTGTGTGTGTGTGTGTGTGTGTGTGTGTGTGTGTGTGTGTGTGTGTGTGTGTGTGTGTGTGTGTGTGTGTGTGTGTGTGTGTGTGTGCGTGTGTGTGTGTGTGTGTGTGTGTGTGTGTGTGTGTGTGTGTGTGTGTGTGTGTGTGTGTGTGTGTGTGTGTGTGTGTGTGTGTGTGTGTGTGTGGTATGTGGGGTATGTGGTGGCAGTTTGTGTTCCTTGCATTCCAGTATTACATAATATTTTTTGAATTCTGGGCCAAAGCCATGAAAAGTTAAATTTTTTAATGAATGTTGATTTCAACAAGTTATACCAGACGTGGTTAAATGACAATGTGCAAAGGTGATTGCAAGTATACTGTTTGTGCTAGCTAAACACATTAGTATAACATAAAGCTTGGAAGTAACTAGCGGATGGAAGGACATGCTGTGCTGGAGGTCAACACTGCAATCACACATCAGTTAAAGGCACAAGTAATTTCAGATCACTGTGTATGACATGAGACACAAACACAACAGCACTGTGGCAGCCTGTTGACACCCACTAGGTGACATAGAGTTCATAATATCATGGAATGGTAGTAGTTTTGCATCTGTAAGGCAGCTGAGGATATTCTACTATAAAATGAGAACAGTGCCTTTGTACAATGCAACACTTGATATCAGCCCAAACAAGCCTCACTAAAACAATGTATGATGATGCATAATACGATTATGAGACCAGAATGTTCACACATCTCTTCCAATCATATGCAGTTGTCAGTCTACTATTGGAATTGCTCCAAACATCAATGGAGAAGTAAAGAAAGAGGCACAACCCACACAGACGTGTACAAGTGTGTAACAAGTACAACTAGGAACTGATGACTGCAGTCCTGTGTTATAAACAGAACATACATAGTTCTCAGGGTGACATAACAGTAGTAATCAGTATTGACATAAAAGCATTGTTTAAGCCTTTAAAGTAACAGACAGCAGTTAGTAGTGTAACATTACATATTGGTTATGACCCTCATAATTCTGCATAACATTAGTATCATACCATCTTCAACATGGCTGTAAAATATGTTTGTAGAGACACACACACACACACACACACACACACACACACACACACACACACACACACACACACACACACACACACACAAAGACACAATCACAGTAACAGGATCTCTGTATAAAAATTTACAAATCCAGAAAGTAGAGTCATACATACTGACATAAAATATATTTACAAAACAGTTGCAACAAAGGAAAGAACAAAACAGCAACAAAATAATGGTTAAATGGATGTAGTACTAAATCAAGCCCTAAGTGTGAATAGCTGATGGGCTGCTACAGAGGGACACTTGAGTAGGTGACTGAGGAAATAGAAAGGCAGTATTATTTCCAGGTTTGCCTATCACAGTGAGGGGTCATAAGAAGAGATGACAGTCCTGGTAGTGAGCATAGGGGTATGCATCTCATGTTTACAGAATACTGGTGACCACCACCAACACATATTCTTATATGTAGCAGACCTATGTCAGTGCATGTTGGGCATTTGGGCAGCAAAATTGGTGGGGCATGTAAATAAAAAAAATCCATATGAGCATGATTATGCACTGAGAAGCTTCAATCTTTCACAGGCAATAGGGGGTTTTGGATTCAGACTGGGGATCAGAAGTGAGTCTAAGCATCTGACATTGAGGGGAGGTACCCATGGCAACTGATGGTTGGCTCCATAGGGTACACAAATTAACAACAACAAAAAAGACATAAGTGTGAATGAGATGAAATAAATGCCCATAAGCAAATATCTGGCATTGTAGTGCTTGCCTGAGTGAAGAGACTTTGCTTAAAGGGTGCTAGACATTCTGACTAGACTAATTCTCTCCTCATATTTTGCCTCAATTTTGAAGTTACACTATTTTCTGTATTCAGAAGATTTTATCATGGGGCTATTTTAAATAGACAAAAAGGAAGCCAGCACCTTAGGGCGTGAAGATTTATTGAGAAAACCAGACCGGTTTCAGCTTATAGCTTTCATCAGTGGTACATAACCTGAAGCAGTGTAACAATTGCAGTATATACTCAGTGTCATTTAAGACCAATGACATCATTTCCTGTCTAAGGAAAAACTGGTCTGATACTAAATAATGAAAATGAAAAATAATTAATATAAAAAGACAATACAAACAACAACAAATTCTATTCATATTTTCTATTTTTTTTTCTTTTTTTCCTTCTTTCTTCTTGGGCAAACCCAAGAATTGTTAATGGATTCATAAATAGTATCAAGACCCATGAAGAGAAAGGAAAACCCTACAGTTTTCATTTCATCCAGGTGGGAATTTTGTTGTTTGTCTTTCGGCTTTTCCTAGTTAGGGGTCGCCACAGCGGAACTCTGGTCTGCTAATGATTGCCAGTAGACTTTCACAAATGTCGAGGTGCCAGCTCGATGCTCAACCTTCAATGAAGGCACGCCCATTTACGCATGTCTTTCAAATGCCCACCCAACCACGGGGAGGACATGCAGACTCCACACAGAAGACACTCCCCGCACTCCAGCCGAGAATCGAACAGGAGAACCTCTTGCTGTGAGGCAACAACGCTACTGCTGCACCACGGCGGATTTAATCCAGGTGGGAATAATGCCCCTAATTTGACAATCCATTTCCTTTCCTTCATGTTTAGTATACTATGCCACCCCATTTTAAAAGATCTGTTGATCATATTTTGTCTATGACTGTAAAATTAAATTTAGCCATGTGATGAACCAGTGAATGTCTATATAGAGCATTGGTGGCTCTTGCATTCCTAATGTCTCTTAAATGTTCTGACATTCGACATCTGATTTGTCTAGAAGTCTGATCCACATAAAAAGCTTGACAAGTGCAGGTGGCCAAATATATAACCCAATCTGTTCTGCAATTAGCATAACAATTGATGTTGCACAGCTGCCCAGTATTTTTACTGGTGAAAGATTTGGTTTTAAAGACATATTTGCAGAAGGTGCAGTGTCCACAAGGATATGAACAAACCAGTCTCTCTCCTGTTAATGTAGTTTGATGATAAATGATATCCTGATGCATAATTTTCTGATGCTGGTTAGAGGATGACATCACCTCTGGTCACCTGTCTCTGGTATAATACAAACACAGAGCTTTGCTAAGATATGTGTCAGCATGCAAACTTTCCAGGGTTCACTGATAAACATACACATTTGCTCAGTTACAACAATACAACCTAATACATATGCATACATTATTTCTGTGCAGCAGGACCTACTGTTGATGCATTTTTAACATATGTTACTTTACAAATATATTTTAACTCAAACATCTATACAAAACAGTGTGATAGTTAAATAACATTAAATTTGTTACATAATTCCAGCTAGCTATACTGGCATATGAGCACATGTACTGCCCTACTCTCCCTGGCAGAGATGGCACTACCTTATAACATCATACCCTCCACTACAGCAGCTTACATGTTTCAGTTATTTTCAGTTTTGATGCTGCTTTTTTCTTTTTAATGTAAATGATACAACATTTGAAAACTGCATATTACAGGATTTTTTGTGACAGTTTATTTGAAAACTGCATATTACAGGATTTATTTGTGACAGTTTGTTATCCATTATTTGTGGGAGAGGCTGTGTCTGCATCACATACCAACTTTGAAACCCTAAATAAAAGTGACGACAAGCACATTAAGAGCCTCATATATGGCCCTTAAAATAACATTGTGGAATAAACAATATATTGAGGGATCACTAGATAAATAGGTGTGGAACAGACTGTAGCAGCATAATGTGTGTGCTAGTTCTGAAAATGTCATAGGTTAAATTGCAAATGGGTGAGTGAGTGTAAATATCAAGTACTGACTGTGGTGTGTGTGTGTGTGTGTGTGTGTGTGTGTGTGTGTGTGTGTGTGTGTGTGTGTGTGTGTGTGTGTGTGTGTGTGTGTGTGTGTGCGTGTGTGTGTGTGTGTGTGTGTGTGTGTGTGTGTGTGTGTGTGTGTGTGTGTGGTATGTGGGGTATGTGGTGGCAGTTTGTGTTCCTTGCTTTCCAGTATTACGTAACATTTTTTGAATTCTGGGCCAAAGCCATGAAAAGTTTAATTTTTTAATGAATGTTGATTTCAACAAGTTATACCAGAAGTGGTTAAATGACAAGGTGCAAAGGTGATTGCAAGTATACTGTTTGTGCTAGCTAAGTACATTAGTATAACATAAAGCTTGGAAGTAACTAGCGGATGGAAGGACATGCTGTGCTGGAGGTCAACACTGCAATCACACATCAGTTAAAGGCACAAGTAATTTCAGATCACTGTGTATGACATAAGACACAAACACAACAGCACTGTGGCAGCCTGTTGACACCCACTAGGTGACTTAGAGTTCATAATATCATGGAATGGTAGTAGTTTTGCATCTGTAAGGCAGCTGAGGATATTCTACTACAAAATGAGAACAGTGCCTTTGTACAATGCAGCACTTGATACCAGCCCAAACAAGCCTCACTAAAACAATGTATGATGATGCATAATACAATTATGAGACCAGAATGTTCACACATCTCTTTCAATAATATACAGTTGTCAGTATACTATTTGAATTGCTCCAGACATCAATGGAGAAGTAAAGAAAGAGGCACAACCCACACAGACGTGTACTAGTAACAAGTACAACTAGGAATTGATGACTGCAGTCCTGTGTTATAGACAGAACATACATAGTTCTCAGGGTGACATAACAGTAGTAATCAGTATTGACATAAAAGCATTGTTTAAGCCTTTAAAGTAACAGACAGCAGTTAGTACTGTCACATTACATATTGGTTATGACCCTCGTAATTCTGCATAATGTTAGTATCATACCGTCTTCAACATGGCTGTAAAATATGTTTGCAGAGACACACACACACACACACACACACACACACACACACACACACACACACACACACACACACACACACACACACACACACACACACACACACACACACAAGACACAATCACAGTAACAGGATCTCTGTATAAAAATTTACAAATCCAGAAAGTAGAGTCATACATACTGACATAAAATATATTTACAAAACAGTTGCAACAAAGGAAAGAACAAAACAGCAACAAAATAATGGTTAAATGGATGTAGTACTAAATCAAGCCCTAAGTGTGAATAGCTGATGGGCTGCTACAGAGGGACACTTGAGTAGGTGACTGAGGAAATAGAAAGGCAGTATTATTTCCAGGTTTGCCTATCACAGTGAGGGGTCATAAGAAGAGATGACAGTCCTGGTAGTGAGCATAGGGGTATGCATCTCATGTTTACAGAATACTGGTGACCACCACCAACACATATTCTTATATGTAGCAGACCTATGTCAGTGCATGTTGGGCATTTGGGCAGCAAAATTGGTGGGGCATGTAAATAAAAAAAATCCATATGAGTATGATTATGCACTGAGATGCTTCAATCTCTCACAGCCAATAGGGGTTTTTGGATTCAGACTGGGGATCAGGAGTGAGTCTAAGCATCTGACATTGAGGGGAGGTACCCATGGCAGTTGATGGTTGGCTCCATAGGGTACACAAATTAACAACAACAAAAAAGAAGTAAGTGTGAATGAGATGAAATAAATGCCCATAAGCAAATATCTGGCTTTGTAGTGCTTGCCTGACTGAAGAGACTTTGCTTAAAGGTTGCTAGACATTCTGACTTGACTAATTTTCTCGTCATATTTTGCCTCAATTTTGAAGTTAAACTATTTTCTGTACTCAGAAGATTTTGTCATGGGGCTATTTTAAATAGTTGTATATGTGTTATTTCTGTACCCCTGGCAGTGTTAATGTAACACTGGACAAAATCTCTCATGTATACATCATTATAATAAATTGCTTGTAATGTTGAAGCTTAATTATCAAATAATGCTGACAGTGACTCTTCATGTACTTTGCAAGCCCTAAAGACCTTACATCTTGCTCAAACATTTTATTATCCATAACATTTCACTGTTTTTGAAGCCAATACCTTTACCTGCATAATATAACTTTATATCACATTTCTTCTAGGTATCTGTTATCCTTATAGTTTCTTCAAACTACCTAAAACATCAGCATTGACATTGTGCATTATTAAATATCCCACGGGCACTGTTTCATTGGAGATGGGTCACTGATTTGGCAAATACCTCAGTGCGGGAGTGAAGGGAAATCTTGGCTCATGTTTAGAAGCTGATAATGGTTAGATAAGGCTATTTCCTCAGGCCTACTATTGCCATTATACTTTCACTTTCTTTTGAAATCCTGAGGTCAGGCAAAAGTAAACCAGCTTTGTTCCTTTTGCTTTCTTAGAAATCCTTCACATTATCATATCGAGTGTGTGCGTTTCCTCTAGTAAATCAGTCTAGTTTATTCCCAGTATTAAAATGATTTATACCACTAGAAAGGAATTTATTTTGATAACAACAGTGATGCCACAAGTTTGGCCTAAAATATTTTCCTGTGCACAAGGAAGGGATATAAAGAAAAGAATTTCTAAGCTCCATTTTTGCTGATGTTTATGTTGTGCTTCTGAGGGATTGCATCTGGATGACAAGTGATTACATTAATTAAAAGCTGCAGGATGATTCCAAGACCTTGAACACATGCCCTCAGAAAAGATGCTCATATCTTAAGCTTCAGCCCTCCTGCACACATTTGATGTAGGACTACAGAAGCTCTTCATTATTTACTCAGGCTCATCCCCTTGATTTCCTCATGTTCGTGGGTGGATGTAGGGAGATCCTGGACTGAAACTAAGTGCCCTGTGAATTTAAGAGGTACAGCAGACTGAGCCATTAACAATCCTTCATCCTGTAGCCCTGACTTCGACACTCTTACTCTTCATTCTGAGATTGTGTGACTGTGACGAAGTCACCTTGTCAGACAGTGCTCCTATTTCATCCACGAAAAGACATTTGTGCTTGGTCGACTTTTTCAGTTAAAACAAAATATGCAAATGAGTTCATACACACATTGAACTTCAGTTTTGTGTTGTTTAACATCTTCATTGAATTATCACTTATGACATAGACAGACTTACGTTAATTTGTGTTTTATCAAAAAATTTGTAAAAGCCATTCACAGATGTAGATCTATATTGAGATGATGGGTGTTGTAGCCACAGGGGCTAATTTTTTCAGGGTGCCCAAGACTGATGTGTCATTGCATGTGTCATGTGACCTAATTTCTCACTAAAGCTGTCATGAGAATTGAGATGTGAATGCACACTACAGGTAAACAGTACAGGTGACCCTAGTGTAAAATGTGTGATGCATGGATGCTACTCGTCTTCAGGCTGACTGTCACATGAAGGAACTTTGCTGAACATACCTTAATTAAGCATAGGAATAAACCAATTCTCAAAAGATTTGTTTCATGGAGAGGGTGGCTCAAAGCCATCAACTCTGTTAGTCAAGTCTCCCCCTGTAAGGCTACCAGGGTTAAAACTACAGATAAATATTCAATGAAATGTCGTATATCTGCTTCTGGAGATATTCATCCCTCTTCTACCTCTGCAAATTTCTCACAGGGAAAACTGAGAAATGCCTGTGAATAAGTTTTTTTTTTTTTTAAATGTCTGTGCAGGTAATCGAGGACCACCCACTTATTCCCTCTAGATTGGAATTGTTAAGAAGAGTACTTTCCCTGCTTCTGATTGGACCTTCCCCAGTTCATCCCTCTGTAGGCCTCCTTCTGACATCCTGACAGGTCTTTACATTGCTTACTCTGACAGGTCTAACTCTTTGGCTATACATCACATGGCGCTGTCAAATTTCATACTGCAGGCTTAGTTTGACAATGATATCATCCTGTCTTTTTCTCTAGTAGCCATCTGTGTGAAGGCAGCTGTTAATGTCTGCCATGCTACCAACCTTGGCCCCTGACTATTTTGGATCTGTGCTTGATCTTCCTGTCATGCCAAGACAATGGGGCAGGAGAATTGATGGTCTCTGACTTTACTGTAGGAGAGGAGAGGGTTTGAGAAAGAATCTTCCTATGGTTCTTACTCCCTGGAAAGTTTCCCACTGAGGGAGCATGGCAGGAGGTTGTGAAAAAAGAAACACAGACTCCCTGTTGGACATTCCTAAGCCAGATGTTGATGCTGATGGTGTTGCTGATTCTCTATATTCACCCCCATGACTTCTAGTGCAGAAGGATCATACAAATTTTGCATGCTGAAGATGGTTGCCTGGTTACTGCTCTCTCATTTTCTGATAAGGCTCTGCAGGAGGTGTTTGGGTCCTTATTTTCTTCAGTGGGACCTCCTAGGAGAAAATGCCAGCTGTTGTCACAAAGGGAACATTGAATGAAGCTAAAGTTTTGGCATCTAGGCCTAGGTACAAAAGTAAGATTATCACCTCCCCACCCCCAAAACCTGAATTGCTGTATAAAGAATCCAACAGTAGACCCTCTTGTTTCTGCTGTAGCCCTAAAAAAGATTCACCATGGCAGAGCTTTGTGGTCCACTCTCTACAGAAGTCAAATGTCACTGACTGCTACAGGAAATGGGTCTTCTCATCCTCATTGAATGTAATGGGGACAATTAGCTCTGTGGTGCATGCATTGAGAATGTTTTGTGAGTCAGCATGAGTAACACCCTTGTCACCTTCAAAGTGAACTAAGGTAATTGAATTGGCAGCCTCAAATTCTCACATGATCTGTCTTGTCTTGCTCTCCTAGAGGCTAGAGGGAACTTCTGAACAGCGTTTTTTGGCTATGCTTGTAATGGCCTGCAGACTGATTGCCAAGTAATTTCTTGTAAACCTATGAACCTATAAACCATGGATCACAGACCTACCGATAGTTAAATAAATCTTAAAGGCATAACCTGGATCATGCTAGACAGCTAGGCTAGTAGGCAGGTACTAGGTAATCAGTCTGCAGATTATTGCAAGCCTAGCAAATAACCAGAAGTCATGATCAAACCCTGTACCTTGTATTTGTGAGATGAAGACCTTAACCATAACCCTCTCAACTTAAAACTTTCACCCTTTTGCGTAGCAAAGAATGGTTCAATCCCTCGACCTCTGGGTTATGTAGCCTACAAACTTCTGCAGCTATACTCTGAGAAGCTACAAATAAGAGAACTTGTGTGTGTGTTGGGGGGTGGTGATGGTGGTTTACTGCTTCCTGTGAAAACATGGATATTGGAGGAACTGCAGCCAGAGCAGGTATTGATTCTATGACCTACACCTCTTCCTTTCAACTGCTATAATTTAGGCTCAGTCCTACGTTTTTTACTTTCTGTCTTGCTCCTCCAATATTCATTGATTTTCTTGATAAAGTTAGGCCTTCCTAAGGGTGTTCGAGACAACATGAATTACTAAATAACTGAGCCTATACAAAGTTTTCTTTTCACTAATTAAAAATAAAGAATTGCTCCTCTTTTATACCCTGTGTTATGATTTTTAAAACTAGTGATATGATTTTCAATACTCAAAGGCAGGGGAGTGCTTCATCCTGTCCTTTATTAGAAATTGCTAGCATCTGATGAGAACTATTTTAAAACATATACTCAATTTAATGGTGTTTGACAATTTTTTAATGTATACATTTTTTTTTTCATTTTTATTTTGAGAACTAGTAACACATTGTAGTGCAAGCTGTCAGTACAGGTAAAATACAAGTAATAGTTGTTGGCAATATTTTCCACTTTGTGTTGTATGCAATCACTAAATATTAATTGTAAAAGCAACTTAAGGTGAAAAGGTTGCTAGAAATAGGATAATTTATTTATTTATTTATTTGTATTTATATTTTATTGGTAAAGCCTTACTGGGGCTTGCAAGACCCCTTTTCAGCCCATGAAGAAAAAATGCAGCAATATACACAGTAATACAAATTACAGAAATACTAATGCACTTACTTTGTCACATAAATAAACCATTACATGAACAATTTATGATCAAACCTACACAATGAATATAAATAATAACATAACGATACACAGTGAATATAAATACTAACATGGATATACACAGTGAATATAAATACTAACATAGTGATATACAATGAATATAAATACTAACATAGCGATACACAGTGAATATGAATACTAACATAGTGATACATAGTGAATATGAATCATAATAACATAACGATACACAGTGACTATGAATACTAACATAGTGATATACAGTGACTATGAATCATAATAACATAGTGATACACAGTGTATATGAATACTAACATAGTGATACACTGTGAATATGAATCATAATAACATAGCGATACACACTGACTATGAATACTAACATAGCGATACACAGTGAATATGAATCACAATAACATAGCGATACACAGTGTATATGAATACTAACATAGCGATACACAGTGGATATGAATACAAACAGTGATACACAGTGAATATGAATCATAATAACATGGCGATACACAGTGTATATGAATACTAACATAGTGATACACAGTGAATATGAATACAAACAGCAATACACAGTGAATATGAATCATAATAACATAGCGATACACAGTGTATATGAATATAAACATAGTGATACACAGTGAATATGAATACTAACATAGCGATACACAGTGAATATGAATACAAACATAGCGATACACAGTGAATATGAATCATAATAACATCGCGATACACAGTGTATATGAATACTAACATAGTGACACAGTGAATATGAATATGAGTAACATAGGGATACACAGTGAATAACAATACTAACATAGCAATACACAGTGAATATGAATACTAACATAGCACGGCACGGCTTTACACTGCTGACTATCTCATCATCTCCTGTTTTGTCAATATTACTCAGTGAGTTTGTTTCACTGAGTCAGAGCTCAGTGATTCATGTGTCAAGGTAAAACCATGAATCTGCAAGTAACACATAAAGACGTCTATTAGGAGAAAATACATGGAAGAACATGCAGTAATCTTTATATTTCCTAACTCTGAGGTCCCTAAACCTTGGGGGTAAGGGAAAAACATTCTTACCCCTGTACTTCAGCTATTTTGCTCTTCATACTACAGATATGTTCAATGAATCAGTGGTTAACAGTTCTACACTGATGAAAAGATAGAATTTCCACTGTGAGCATAAGCCAAACACATAATGCCAGTAAATGTATCTGGCACAGAAAATTACTATGGTTTCAGCTCAAAGGAACTCTGGTATAAAAATGCACCTCCACTAGTCAGGGTAACTCCTTATAATAAAAAGCCGCTTTGGTTATAAACCTTAGGAACACTAAAATAAAAAATTGTCTACTAAACATTGTCCACTATTTCTGGGTTACTACTTGGGTATTCTGTAGGAAATGTGGGTGAAATGTTTAAATTATGGATTATCTGCAATACTTCACTGAATCATGATTTTTCAGGAGCAGTTGACAACACCCTATAGTCAAACCTCTCAAGTGTACCGCATTACGAGGAACATACCTCATTTGGTGTATTAAAAAGTTCATGTTCCTCGAAGTTCCACATTAAAAGGGTCTGCCATACATTCAGTGTTAGGAATGTTTTGTCTGATATCCATGGTAAATAGAAGTGACTCATATTAATTCTTCAAAAGATCTTTTTTATAGGTAAAACCTGCATATTTTAATCAACCTATGACCTTCCTAGTTGAAGTTGTTCATAAGCAGTTAGCATGTTTTCCACATTTTGGACATTTGTTCCACATTATGAGGACTAGTGTTCCTCATTTGGAGACAGTAGGTTGAGAGCTATACCTATAGTTGGTAGCATTGGTGGTGGTGCTGAAGCTTCCAGCAAAATGATACTCTTGCCAGATCCACAGCGACTGAAAGATTTAATGTATGTTATTGCATCCACTGTTTAAATGATAAAATCCTTGTATCAAAAACTGCTGCTGCTCCAACAACAACTCTGTAGTTGAAGGAAAGACAACATGGTGGATTGGTCAGCCATGGCTTTAGCAGTCTGTGGAAGAATACCAGACTTTTGTTAACATCCAAACAACAAACAAGTAAACAAATGGTTCAGGTATCAGTCAACAGGAACCAAGGCTTGTTTAAGAGAAAAATTATTATTTGCAGTATGGATGACTTGAAAATGGCAGTAAATATGGTCTACTTGGGCCAACAAAGGGAGTCTCGGAAGGGGGTAGTTATTCTGCTGCTATTCTATTGACAACCCACAAGAGAAAGTGTAGTCCCAACAATATTTTGGTGCAATGAATGATGGCATTTTTTTACTGTGTAAGGTAGACAGACTGGACACATTAGCCCTTTTTCTAGCAATCTTCTATTAAACTAATAAAAGCAAAGTGCAGTATGCAATCCTAATAAAGTATTTTTAAAAGACATTTGTGAATAACAATATACATAAGAACATATCTCGCAACCTTTCTACTGCAAAATAAGTGACACAATGTGTGACAAGTGAACAAATTTTGACAGTGAAAGTACAAAACATAGCAAAATTAAGTACAGAAGTTGATATTGTCTGTGAATGACAGAGCACTGTTGATTATTATGAATATATGCTTTAGTTATTGAGTAGGACATCGAACTGCCATCTACCTGTAGTATGTCTTTTTTTACAACTAAAATGTGTGACAAACCTCATAATGATCTTATTCCTGAGAGATATGCATAAAGACATGCTGGAAAAAAGACAAAATGCTAAATAAATATAAACAGCATTGTTTAGACAGTGACATAATATGGTGTACAATCAGAGTTGACTAAACTCAGTGGACAGTTTAAGTAAAATTATCTGGGCATGGTGCTAACTGTAACCTTTGCCTAGATAAATATAACTAATGATTTGTATATGTATGTATTGTAGTATGTTAGTTCCAAGGTAACCAGTAAGATGGATTTTAAATTGCTGTAAATTGGAATTGGCTTGATAAACAGTTGGTCGAGCATTCTATGCCTTTGGATCACGGAAGGAAAAACCCTCAGAAAGCAGTCAAATGAGTAAGGAGCAGACACCAAAGTAGGATGACTGAATAAAGAACAAAAAGTATGAGTCAAAGGCTTAAAGTAAAGAGCTGGCAGTTGGATGCTACTTCAAAAAGAGACATAAGGTGTTGCTTTCTTAATAAATAGCCTTTTTCCATGTTCTGCATATGTGGAAATGTCACTGACTTGTTCTAACTTTCATGGCTGTGTCTCACTTAATTATGCTAGATATCTAAAACTGGGATTTCAGGTAGCCCCATTGTGGGAAGTGGGGGGTGGTAACATCCATCCCTCAAAACAGAAGATGTGCATATTACTACAAATGTACATTTTTACCAATTCTTGCAATTATCACATGTACTATCTAAAAATGGTAGCCGAGTAACAAGGGACAAGATCTCCCTGCCTGGGACAGTGCAGTACTCCTATCTTTGTTCAGATTTCCTCTCATGTTCATTTGTCAAATGGCCAGGGCTCATTTTAAATTCAGAATGGATGTGTGCCGTGAAATAAAGTATTTTAGGTATCTTTACCTTTTACATTTATGTATTTATTTATTTATTTTTATTTTACATTTGTTGACCGGGATAGTCCGACTGGATACATGCCCATTTTCAGCGGAGGCCTGTGAAGAAAAGCTCCAAAGGATGTTATACAGGCAAAATTGACACAGTACACACTAAAGAACAATTACAAGCAATTTCAATTGTCTATTAGCCACTCGGAGTGTAGGTTAAATAATCTAACATGCAAATCATCTGGTAAACTAAATTACATTACAGTAGATATACATCAACAATACAATAATGGTACTCCAGTGTTACCAAATATTTAGTCAGGCTTGTCGCAAGGGCATAGCCATTGAGTCTTGAAGTACTGCTTGAGGGCTTTCTTGAACTGAGATAGGGTAGTGTATATTGTAATGTCAGCAGGTAGTGAGTTCCAGGTTTTGCCTACAGAGTTGGCAAACATGGAGTCACTGGCTGAGTTGTTGGATTTGGTGGTTTGCACCACAAGTCTATTAGATGAGCGAAGTGGTCTGAGGTTGGTGAGGGGACAGATGATGTTTTTCAAAGCAGGTGTATTGTCAGGTTGGTTTAGTACTTTATGAGCCACAATAAGTTGGTTATACTGAATCTGCCTACATAGCTCTAGCCAACCTAGATTTCTTAGGTTTATGCAGTGATGTGTTCTGTAGGGCAGGCCAGTGGCAAATCTAGCTATGCTATTGTAACAGGCAGAGAGTCTGTTAAGTTCAGTTTTATTTAGATTGGCAAGTATAGGGGAAGCATAGAAGAGGGTGGAGAGCAGATGGGAGTAGGCGATGGCAGTCCTAGCAGGTGGGGTTAGGAATGGTTTTATTCTATATAGTGAGCCCAATTTTTTTATGAATGGATTTTATCTTTTTATTAATGTGAGCATCAAATTTTAGATTGTTGTCAACAATTACCCCAAGGAGTTTCGTGTGCACATCTGGGGAGAATATGGTGCTATTGTTAGGCTTAATGGAGAAAGATATCATCAGGGATTTTTGGGTGGGGGAGAAAAGTAGTAGCTTTGTTTTGTTGGGATTTAGAATAAGACATCAGTTGGCAAGCCAATTTTCAACTAGGTTTAAAATACACTTCAGTGCATGACTGCAGCTCAGCCTGGGTGGTACCAGTGCAGATCAACATGAAGTTGTCTGCATACTGAATGCAGTTAGCATTTGGGATGACAGCACGGAGATCATTAATAAATATGGAAAACAGTAGTGGTCGCAGAATAGACCCCTGGGGGACACCTAGGTTGTTGGGTAAGAGGGTGGATAGATGGTTCTTCCATATTACGCCTTTGTTGTCTCTTGTGGAGATAGGACTGGAACCACTGAAGGGAGTGATGACCTTGGGACATTTTTTTCAGGGTGTGGATAAGTAGATGGTGGTTAACCATATCAAAAGCTTTAGAGAGATCCAAAAAAAGGGCTGTGGATAGCTTGTTATTGTTTCTGTTATGGTTTATATCATTAGTGAAGGAGAGGAGGGCTGTGGTGGTACTGTGATGTGGTCTGAAGCCATGCTAGGATTTAGCCAGTAGGTTGTTCTGGGTTAGAAAGTACAGAAGTTGTTTGTGGAAGCACTTTTCCATGATTTTTGCCAGTGGTGACAAGATAGCTATGGGTCTATAGTTAGATAATTTGGTAGAGCTACCACCTTTATGGAGAAGTATGACACAAGATATTTTCCAGGTAGAGGGGACTTTGGCTTCAGATATGGATCGATTAATTAGAACGGAAATGGGGAATGCTATAGAATCTGCAGCTTTTTGTAAATATTCAGCAGGGAGAAGGTCAGCGGGTAGGGTGGTAGGTTTAAGTTTTTTGATCAGATTACGAATCAAAGATGTGGAGATAGGTCGGAAGCTAATGTAGGACTGAGTACTGAGACTGGTATCCTGAGTGTTACTGGAGTTCATGGATAGCTGGCTAGCTAGTGCTTGGATAGTGTCTGTAAAGAAACTATTAAAGGTGTTAGCAACATCCTCTGGTAGTTTATCAGTAGAGGCTGAGGGGGGTGTAGTGGTGGTTTGTCCTGGGTGTAGTAGTTTGCTTATGCCTGCCCAGAATTTTTGAGGAGTATTTTGGTTGCCTTGCTGGAGATTAAAGTAATATTATTTTTATCCAGTAAGATAGATCTTTTAGTCTCATTTCTTAACCGCCGAAATTTAATTTGCTCTATAGGAGTTTTTGTGGCATGCCAGGTAGCCCATGCTTTATTCCTGATTATAATTTTTGATTTGGTTTCTTTAGATAGCCATGGGGCAACTTTAGTGTTAATCCTATTGGAGCGAGCAGGTTCATGAGAATCAAGGATGGAGAGGAATTTATTGTTAAAGTAGACAATCATTTCGTCAAGGGGCAGATGTTTTAGGGGAGACCAGTTGCATGATTTAAATTCATCCTAAAATTTTTTGAGGTTAAAGTTTTTATTATTTCTTACGGTTCTGTAGGTGGGCTGGTGGGGGTTATAGGATTTGTGTTTACAAATAAAGGTGAGAAAGTGATCACTGAGGTCGTCAGGGATGGTCCCTGATGTATACATTTGGGGGTGGCTATTGATTAATATCCAGTCTAGTGTACCATTTACATCTTCAAGCCATAGGGTTTATGAGTTTTAAGCATGTTAGTTGTATGTGTTTATTGTAATATTGCATGATGGGTCCACCAGGAATTTTCTAGTGGATGGTACTGACAGGCAAGGGCAGATCTGTTAAGCACAGCAGACAGTTCTGGGAATTAGAAAGAGCAATTTTACCTGTGGTCAGCACTGAGAAGCAAGTATTTGAGTCATATTCCCTTAAGTGATTACCTGGGCTATCAGGTAATCTGAGACAGCTGGAGGCACCATTTACTTAGACCTTTCCCTTTTGTGACCCTACTGCTGATTACATATCTAAACCAAAAGATCTATTACAACATGTAGGCAGGGTGTCTGAAGGAAGAGGCTTTCTAATATTTTCTGTTACTATCATTGCTCACCATGGTGAGTCCTGGCAGTAAAGACATTGCATTATCTGATTGCATTATCTGTTATATTTAGAGCAGAACTGTGAGTACTTGGCATTACAAAACACGGCCAAAGACAGAGAGCAAGACTTTGAAGTTGTAGATTAACTTCTTTAAGAACCAGTACCTGAGAACTGGTTGCAAGTTACAATCAAGCCTGTGGTTTTTGCTTCTTTTAGCGCTTTTATAATTAAGTGCCACAGGAGTGGCTGTTGTCACATATTGAAAAGTAGCTTGGTTTTCCATCTGTCACTATATTTTCAGTTCCAGCTGTGGCAAGGCCTGCCAGTCTTTATGCTTGTTACAGCACAATTCATGTTTTTAAAGGAGCTGGTGTCCCTCCCTCTACTTACTGCAGTATGCAAAGTTAAAGTATAATGTCACACTCAGCGACTTACCTTTTAGCAATATCCCGTCTGGTGCATCAAGTGCTGGTTAGCATTTTTGTCTGATTCGCAAATATTTTTCATCTAACATTTAGTAAATTCCAGCACTCATTAAATTTGCTTTCCCTGTGTTGATGCCACTGAAAGTTAAAGATGATCTTTAACTTCAGTGGCATCAATTCAGTGAAAACATGAAATGCATCCATCAAGCTTAATGGACATGTTCTGCACAGGCACAGAAACACACCCATTAAAGTCTATGGAAGAGCCCTTAGTTAGTGTCACTAAGGCAAATTCAAAATTTATTTAGGCTGATATTTGAATAAAAAGTTAATGAAGCTTTTTATTCAAAATACAGCCGAGATAAATATAAAATGATCGGTGCAAGATACATCATAGCAGTTAACTCATCGTTTGCTGCAATACATTTTAAAGTCTTGAGGTCCTGAGCTAAAAACCATTGTGGCTCACTACAGAACAACGTAACATTAAACATATATATATATATATATATATATATATATATATATATATATATATATATATATATATATATATATATATATATATATATATATATATATATATCTTTAAAAACCTTAGGAGTGATAATGCACTGTGAGATTTCTTGCAGAACAATCTATTTGGCAGAGATAAGATAAGAAGCTGATATAAGCAAGTGAAGGAATGGATTATTGTTGTCACTGTTCTTATTTTGTAAAAACATTAAAAAGCTGTATCTGAAACTTACTGTGATAGCCATTTAGAGACAAATACAAAGCTGGAGTGCTGTCCATAAATGCAAATACTGGAGTTCACAGATTCTTATTTTCTCAGATAAGCAGTTATACCATGCAGTGCCCTCTACAGGTGAATATGATTGGTGCTCTTTATGAGGCACCCGCTGCTTAGCACACTGAACATGCAGATGAGCAAACCAGTTTAGTTCCACTAATATTAGCTACAGAATAGACATATCAGTGAAATGCAAGAATATGGTAAAGAAAAGGCAGACAGTGCCTTAGCTGATCAAAAGATCTTGTCAAGAAATTTGAAATGTGCAGAACCTTTTAACATTTCTGAATTTGGACATAGTACATATTAAAACATGCTGTCTGAGCTTAAGTGGTAGTGTCAGATTTTACATACTCTATAATTTCAGATGAGAGGGAAAAATTAAACCTAAAGAAAAGTAAAGAAAAAATATTGAGAAAATGTGGACCTGGAAAGAAGATCAAAGTCAAATAGCAAGTTGTCTTCAGTTTGCCAGAAAATGAACAAGTGGCAACACCAGCCATGAGCATTTTTAAAGTTTCTAGCAAAACTTGCTTGAAAATTCCCCCCAAAATTAGATTTTCTTTAATGATTAAATGTACAGGTCCACTCTCATTTTAGAATTATTAAACTGTTTAATTCTTTGACGAAGCAAAACAATTTTAAAACAACTAGCAAACATATCAGATTTTATTGTGGGAAGGAAACATGACAGAGTTCATGAGATGATAGAGTGGTGTAGTGTTTCAGCTCTCTGCAGTAATGGTTAAGAGATTAAAACAATGCAGAGTTCATGATGTTTATCTAAGATAGGCCCACCTGGGTTTTTATTGCCCATCAGATTAGGTCTGAGATTCTGGCCCAGTAGTGTTTAGATGGAGGTTTGGGTAGCCAAACCTTCTGTGGAAGAAGGTCAGACTTGAAAGACTTTGACATTGTGAATGAAATGGGAAGAGCACTGGATGGAGACCATCTTTGTTGGCTATTGTAGCTCTTAGGTCTTCTACCTTCAGGATGAAGACAGGGATAGGAAGCCATATTGTTTTCCCAAAGAAATGAAACCCCTGTTATAAAGTGTATTTGACTTATGAACCTCAGTGTATGAAGGCACCTCTGGAAGCTCTGATCCATGAAAGAATAGAGAGATGACTAGTTTGAATACTAGCTGCTCTCTCAGGTGTGCCTTCTAGTGTACATTCCTTAATTATACTGAAGAAGGTGATTTTTGTAACTGGCTTGATAAATAGAGGTGTGTG
This sequence comes from Protopterus annectens, assembly GCF_019279795.1. NCBI lineage: Eukaryota > Metazoa > Chordata > Ceratodontiformes > Protopteridae > Protopterus > Protopterus annectens. The sequence continues at coordinate 1,472,920,440 of NC_056725.1, forward strand.
TTGTGCCTTTATTTGGTTTGGAAAACACATGCATGATTAATTCTTATTCATTGAAAAATGATAGGTACCAGAAATGTTCAGGTAATTGAAGATTCCCACTGGTAATGATAAACAGAAGCACATCTTAATGGGTACATGGATAGCGGTAGGTGGAATAGAATGTCAGGAGGTAGTGGTTCTATAATTTTCCAGGTAGTCTGGAAGTCATATTAGACTAGGTAGATTTCAGACTCACATAGAAGCATGAGTGGTAGCTGGGGATAAAACTGCACAGGCAGTGCAGCCTGTTATGATCAATAATCAGGAAATTAATGCAGCTACATTCTATTTAATACAACCAGGACAGTGTCAGCTAAGTGGTTAGATGAGCAATAGGTAGGCTTTTCTGATCCTGATTTAGTAAGATAGCAACATTATGGGAGTCAAGTAAGAATTTCTGACTTCCCTACTGGGTTTTTGGTTTCTACTTTCCCTAAAAAGCTACATGAAGATCAGTGTAAGCTGTTTCAGTCAAACTCAAATAGTAGCTAAGACCTGTACATTTTTTTTTATGAGGATTCTGAAAGGTGTGGCTCAGGTTGGGCCACTTGGATACGACTCCCTTAGAGTAGGTTACTTCCAGACTTAGAGCTGTTACCTTCTGGACAAGCATGGGGTGGGCATAGCAGGGCTCTCTGTCATAAAGTGAGCTTTGGCTTGGTGTTACTAAGGGAGTAAGGGCACCCCTGGAAGTTATGTCCCCTGCAAGTGAAAGGCGACAAATCAAAGGAGTTGAGAAAGTGGGTTCTCTCAAATAGCACTTTAAATGTATATCTGACTACCAATTTGAAGACTTTAAGTATTTAATTAGTTACATTGGCTTACTAAATGTATGGCAGCTTTCATTATTTCAATTAAGCCTGCATGTCAGTTTATTTGTTGTGTGTCAACATTTATATTTTTTTCATCCAGATGTGCGCACAAACACACACACACACACACACACACACACACACACACACACACACACACACACACACATACGCACATGTACACACACACACACACACACACACACACACACACACACACACACACACACACACACAAACATACTCACTTAAATGCACACACAAAAAGAGAAAAAAACAGCATCATTTTTAAAGAACAAGTTCAAAGAAATGAAACTGCAACACTGCAGGGGAGATTCTATGTCATTCAAACTGTCTGCCCAAAAATGAATGTTACACCAGGGATTACCGGCTAAAATACAATATACTTTACAGCATGCTGAAGCATGAAAATAAATATTAAGATTGTGTCCTATGGAATTTTTGATGCTGGTTAAACAAATACCATGACAAAATTCCATTCCAGATGTGGTTAGGGAGGTCTCCAGATTGGATATCATGCTTAAGGGCACTTGCACAAAGCATGACTGGGTAATTCGGTCTATCCCATCATGAAGTGTCTGCAGTTTCAATGTCTGCCTGGTCCCACATCTGGGCCAAACTGCTATCCCATTATTATACATCGTATGGTATGGAGTGCAATTAAAGTCAGCATGTGTTTGTAATACTTTGAGAGAGTAATGTTGCATGAAACATTGCTAAGTACCTCAAGGACTGCAATTACAATCTCATTAATAGGCTATTAAACTAAAGCCTTTAGGAACCTTACTGCAGTTAGAGTGAAGATATGTTTTTTTAAATGGTATTACGTCTTATTCAGCACATAAATATGTACATGGAGCACAGTTTGGCATACAACTGACAGAAAGCCTTTATATAAGTCAGATGTCTGTGTCTCTGACAATAGTTTCAAAATTAACTGAACGGAAAGGAATCTGAGTCTGACTAAAGGCATAAATGACTATTGATCTTTGTCATTTAAATGTTCCAGTTATAATAACTTGTACTTCATTTCTCTAATTAGACACTGAATAAATGGCAGGAAAAACAGGAATTTCAGTGGTTTGTTCATCTAGAGAAACACTGGGAATGTAGGGAATTACTCAGGAACAACTCTACTGAGTTTAAGTAAAAATGTGCAGGGAATTCATCTAACAAAAATAACAGTTATGTTTTTTCCTCATAAAGAATTATACAAACTAGAGAAAATTATTTATTCTTAGCTGAGACTTTTCAAAAACGTTATTGATTTCTGGTATAGCTGGTAATGTAGAATATGTATGTTGATGAATTCAATTTATTTGTTCATTTGGTAAATGGGTTAGTCTATGAAGCCTTTTAAGCCCATGCCATGGTGGGTGGGAGGTTGACCTAATGGTGAAGGTGTTTACCTTACAGACTCAAGGTGCAGGGTTTGACGCTCACATGGGGTAATTGGCTAGGCTTAAAATATCCCACAAGGGAAGTTAGCCTAGTAATAATATATGAACCTATATGTCAGATGATTATAACTTATACAGCTGAACCTTCATCAGCCTCAGATATTTGTGGTAAAATAGAGGGTGTCATGCAGGAAAAGTTGATTGTTGTATAAGACCACAAACACTGCTATTGATAAGAATGAAGACCTTAGGAATGCAGAGGTCCAACATTATGGTTTAGTAAAATGGTGCACATTTGTATATAAAACTTTTGTTCCTTATAACAATTTTGTCTTTTTTCTTTAGATTGCACACTTCAAGAAAGGAAGAGGTTTTTATCAGTTATGAATTTATCTGACCTAAGATATTCATTTATTGTCATTTAATTGATCTCATAAAAGCATCTTTGTAAAATCTCAGATCCAGATGTATTCAGTAGATGCTCATGTTTTTTATCTTCAGTCATTCAGTTATATTTAATTTACTAAGGATTATGATCTGCTCTTTTTTAAATGTAATGCAAGGAGGGAGGTGGATATATCAGCTCGTTGACACACCAGAAAGTTATTTTATTTTTCTTTCATTTTATTTATTAGTGGGTATAGTGGACCTGCAGAGTGAAGAAGGCTCAAACATTGTAGACCAGAATGAAATTAAAATGTCTTTAGAATATACGAATGGTATTATGTATTAAAATGAATCGCGCTAACTTTCCTAGGACAGAACAGGTATTTAATCACATGGAATGCTGAATCATACGGGCTTAGCTTTCTGGTTTATACTACTGCCATGTGACATCAATTGTTTTAACTGGATACATGCTGAATATTTTACCATAGTCATATTTGGGAATAGACTTTTTTTTACTGACTCCCACATTTAGTCAAACAGTATATACTTTAGTCAGTGTGATTGTATAACTGTGGGGTAAGGGAGTTACAGTGCTTAGTCTTGGAGTTCAGATATTTAGAAATGCAGGAATACAGGAGGGAATAAGAATATGTTCCCCAGCAAAAACACTCTTAGTTTTCTTATGTTAAAGTCAGTCTTGTGCATCTTGGACTTAATTATTTTGATTATATCTATTACAATGTTTTTTCATTTGTTTGTTAATCATAGATCTATTTATCCTTTAAGTACTATGCAGTTGTGCATTCTTAGTATCCATAAATGAGGAATACAGAAGCCCATCTTACCACTTCACTGAAATAAACTTCATGACCACAGAATATTCCTTAAAGATCTATTCTTTTGCAGTTGTGTGTTATTTTTTCATTTATAGCTTTGCTGCAGCAAATGAAATAACTCTTTTACATTTCTGAAATAAGATTTGTTATTTTTATTACTCATGGCATATATGCATTTAGACAACATATTTTTAAAGCAGGTGAATTAGCAATGCATTGCTTAGCTAGTAACGTGCTAATTAATAGAGCATTTCTTAGTAATAACTGTTTAGTCAACAACAGGAACCCTGAATCCTTGTTATTGCCTTTCCATCTTATGCTGTAGAAGTATTTATAACTCCAAGCATTACAATTTAATTTAACATATTATAACTCAGAGCATTACAATATAATTTTGCTAATGTTATGGTCAATACTAATTTATTTGCTTGCTTGTTTGTTTGTTAACTGGGTAAGTGAGCTGCTAATCCTGAGACTAGCAGTACGATTGATATATAGTAGTTGAATCACTCTAAAACAAATTAATAATGGATTTCTAATATATGTTGCTGGGACCTCTCCTAATTGATATACATTTCTCTGAATTTGAAAAATTAAATACATATTTGCTGATGACTGTAAGTTGGGTGTTATTGTTGGATCACCTCTTGATACGGTTTCACTATAGCATTACTAAATCTCAGTAAGAAAATGTGCACTGAAAAAGGGCTAAAACTGCATTTGGCAAAAAGCTAATTTCCATCTTATATTATAGATGCACCCCATTCCAAGCTGACATGTTAATCAGGTATCTTGGCACCTGGGTCAATAACTAGGTTTCTTTTGACCATCGTGTGGCATTAGTAGACTGACAGGAAATCCTTCTTTTTAACCACAGCTGATATATGAAGGCAAGTCATATCATAAGGATTAAAAGAAGTTATCATCTTTCTGTACTCTGCTCTAATTAGACCGAATATAAAATACATGTCCTTATTAGTATGTACCTGTCCAGACACATCATACAGCTAGAAAGGCCTCAGCATTTTTGAACCAAGCAGATTCCTGGTTTAAAACTCCTGAGCTACCAAGTCAGTCTCGAAGTCCTGTCTCTACACTTAGTCTCTTATATAACCTTTTACAGAGTGTCTTGTGTTATGGTTTATCAAAACCCAAACTCTCATGCAGATGCATAGCTGGCTCAACCAGTGCTCTGTGTCGGTACCATAAACCAGCACCCCACCACCTCAGCTCTTCAAGTCAAGAGCAATAAAAGCCCTTTATTGTATTAAGACAAATGCTACATTGCAGTGATCAGCTTATTACAGTCAGATCCAGACGTTCCCCTCCCCAGCTTTTCTACTGAAGAGCAATACAAACAAAAAACATGGACATTCCTTCTATTGGCACACCAACCTGGTAGCCAGAGGCACAACATGCCCTCCTCCCTCCAGCCCCAGTCATTCAGGTCCTGTTTCTGTGCCCTAACCCCGACCCTTCTTCAGTACATTTTATACAAAAATAATAATAATAATAATAATTTCTTCTTTTAAACTGTAGCAGCTACTTGTTACACTTTGTACCATGCTATGTTTTAGTATAAAATAAAAAAATCTTCTTTCAAACTTTAGTAAACTGCTTGCTACAAATGTAATAAACAATTGCTAGAGTTTTTTATCCAATCTGCACAGAGAGCTACAGTACTCAGATTTCAGTTATAAAAAAAAGATATTTTTTTATTTTTACTTTTAAACAGTAGCAAACTGCTTGAAAAGCATTTGCCACATTTTAGCCCAAACAGGGAATGCTGCAGCACTCATGTTTGACTGCAGATGCAATACCAGCTGCATTAAAGTGAGATCTGGATCGTCTGATCATATCCTTTGCAACAGTTTGCACCTGAGACAGTTGCCTATGTTGCCTGCACTAGCTATGCTATTGCTCTTAATAATCTCTTAAATATCTAAAAGACAAACAACTCCACTAACACTGATCTAGGGTTTGAATCTCACCAACATATAAACAAACATACTGGAGGGACATACTCAATGTTCAACCCATCTCTGCTGCACATTAAACAGTGTAACATCTTTGCATTCAAGAAGCAGGAGGTACAGCAAAAAGATGGGTACTGGTAAGGTATAAATGCTCATACAACTTTCTTGCCTTATATGAAATAATACCCAGAATTCACCACATCATTTCACACTGTCATAAAATACTTATTTTCTTCATCTTTCTCTCTTTTCTGTTTCACTGTTTAAGGAATGCATTCATTCATATATGTAAGTATAAATGAGGATCCTAGCATTATTCTTCTTGTTTTTTACTTTTGTACCATTTATGGTCTAAAGAGAACCTTAATACAACATTCGTTTCTACACACTTACAGATATATAACAAATGCTTTGGTTCTCCCAGAATCCTGGACTGGTTTAAGCAAGTAACTAAAGAAAGGATGCAAGAAGTAAGCTGTATATGTTTAATTTTAACAATAATTTGTATGTGTGTTACTACAACCACTCTACTTGAAAAATAAAATGCATTACTTAACTATTTCATTCCATATGCCTTCAATGTGCTGGAGAACCATAGACCACTCTTACAGTATTCAGAAGATTTATTTTGTAAGAACATGAAACAATGGTTACAAATCAACAAAAATGTGTTCATGGGTTCATACATGTGCACTAGGCTAATGAACCCTGGAGCCTTTTACGCCTAGTCATTCACCCCAAATCTCTGACAAGTTCTGGTACCCTTGATAAGTGCCAGCAAGGGCTTGGGAGATAAAACATTTACAAGCTAGGGCCTGGAAGATAAAACATTTACAGGCTGCTTGTGTTCATTAAAGACATAGGTGCCAAACCAGGGATGAATTTCCTGTTCCCCATCCATTTGTCCAAGTTGCACTTGAGTTAGGGAGGAACTCTGTTTTATATTGATGGTGAACCAGTTCCAGAGAAGGGGTACTCTCTGAGACATATACCTGTATGTCTAGCAGGTCCTAATTATATCACAGGCAAGGTTTAAGTCTTCAAAATGGGTAATTCTGGTGGTGTTTGTTTTGTGGATATCCAGGAGGTCCATCAGCATGGGGGCCAACAATCCCTTGTATGTCAGGCATAGATCTTTCTAAACAGACTGTAGGAGACAGAATACAGGGACAGACGTTTGAGGTAGTCTACAGAGGACATGCTGCTTACACCCTGTATTGTTTTAGCGGGGAACCTCTGTAGACATTCCAACTGTTGGATATACCTGATTAGGTACATACCAACGGGGTATTGTACTCAATGATGGGTCTGATGAATGCTGAATACAGTGGGACAATGATCTCCTTGAACCTAGATGTTATACCTTTGTTTATAAGATGCACAACATAGAATGATTTCCTCATCACTGTAGACATGTGATAGTCAAGGACTAGACTGCTGTCTAAGTGTGTCCCCAAGTCCCTGACTACTGTGTTTACTGTTAGGGATGTGTTGTCAATATGATAGCTACTAGGGCTAGATGACTTCCTGAAGGATACTATTATGTATTTCTTACCATTTAGCTTTTGTCCATGGCTCTGAACCAATTATTTGTTTGTGTCAGCCCTACCTAGGGAATATTAGTATCAGTGGGAAATTTTTTGACTGCTCCTAATTTGCAATCATCTACACATTTGGTCAGCCAGAAGCCCTTAACATTGGCATTGACTTCAGAGAAGTAGATGCTTAAAAGGAGCAGTCCTAAGACCAGTCCCTGAGGGACTCGTCTTGTGACTGGCCTCCTTGTAGAGGTGGAGTCTCCAATTTTAGCTTCCTTTCTCTTGTCTGTGAGCCAGTGATGGCCAACCTTAGGGTGACATAGGTTCATATGTGTGCACTAGGCTAATGACCACTGAGGCCTTTTAAAGGCTAGTCAGGAATCCAAAATCTCTGGTGAATTTCCTATTCCCCATCCAATTGTTCAAGTTATACTTGAATTGGGTTACTATTTTCAGTTTGAAATTGTCTGAAAAGGTACTATGATGGAGAACAATGGTTTCTCTAACATTTGATAGCTTATAGGGGAGAGGGGCAAACTATCCCTGACAATGATACGTGGTATGTTGACCATCTCATTCCATGCTGACAAATATTGCACCCCCTTAGAATGACACCAGAAACAATGTCAATTATTAAAGTCATCTTCAGTTCATACTGTGACATCGTCCTTGGAGAAGGTAAAGCACTGGTCAATGTTAGGATCATACCAGCTTGGGATACATATTACAAGAGATTCATGATGTTTCAATTTAAATAGTTTAGGGAGGTAGGTCTCAGGTTATTTACACCGATGTGGACTATGACTGAGTCATACTGGCTCTTATGGTCAAATGACCTGAGCACATGGGTAATGTTTCAGATCCTGGTCCCCTACAAGAAACTGACAATGACTTTTTCCTTATTCTGCCCCATGAGAGGTATCAGTGTGTCTCACAGTGGAGTTTCCAATGACCAGAATTAGCAGCTCCATGAGATGTAACTTTCTGTTATCATTTCTTTATCAGTTTGCTAACCGGGTAAGTGGATTGGTACACAGATCCTTTTCATTGATGGCATGGGGTCCTTAAGAAGCTCATATACTTACAAATACAGCTTTTGATTCAACAACGATCAATATTTTATGGAATCTTGATATGATTTTAAAAGATATACTCTTAATATAATTTCGCAAAAGTTATATCACTTGACAGGTTTTTTTATAACTTTATTTTTATTGATTTTCACAAAAAATTTAAATTTTTCTACATCATTTATACGATTAGTACTTAATACAAGTATAGATGATATTACTATAAATAACAAAACTATGTACAATGCCCATAACATTAATCTACTTCAATTCAAATTCTTACATTTTATCCAGTAACTTTTTAAGCTTCATCCAAGATAATTTCTTTTGTGTTATTCTTAGTGTTCTTGAAGCAAGAGTTAGAAGTTCTTTATTACATACAGATTTGGCCAACAATAGAAACTCAGAAAATGAAAGACTTTTTTGCTTTTCCAGTTTATAATAATACTTTTTCTTGCTATGCCCAAAAGGGACCAAAGAAGACGCACTTGTGTTTTTGGGATATATTCTGGTATCGGAGCATTAAACAATAATAGCGAGTCTGAAATTATACATTTATTCAACCACAATGCCTTTGTAAAATCCCTAAATCCCTGCCAGAAAGGAGTGACAGTTCTGCATTCGAGGAACATATGCAACCATTCTGCACATATATTTTCATCACATCTCCTACAATTACGACTAGTATTATTTGACATTATAGCTATTTTTTGTGGGGTGAAATAGCTTCTATTAATATATTTCCATGTAAAAATCTTCTAATAAGGGGATGATGTTGCGTGATTAACTGATTTGAGTTTTAATGATTTATCATTTTCTGTAAAATTAAATTTATTGTTTTTTCCACATAGCTCCATAGAGAGTCCTCAGGTAATTTTAAATCAGTTCTTAGTACTTTATATAACTTAGATAATGGAAATCCCATGTTATGATTTGTTGAGTTTAATTCACATAAAAGAGAAATTATTTTAGGTTGTAAAGAAATATCGATCTCATGATTACTTTTAAATTCATTTATTAGGTAGTCTCTCTAAGTTTGAATGTTTAACCAATTATTTTGATTTATATTGTATCTGGCTATAAGACTGTTTGCTTTGTATACATCATTTGTGCCTTGGAATTGGTGCCAAAAATTTAGACCATTGCCCTTCATCTCCATTATTTTCTTCATATTAAATGAGTCTAGGCAATTCTTTGTGTGCACTATGGGGAATATTAGGATTAGAAAGTGTCTAGCCAAATGGATTTTGTTTATTATTCTTTTAAAATTATTTAATATATAATTAATACAATATGGCAGTTTCTCATTTTTATTCTCTTTATATACTGCCTTTTACTACTAAAAATATTTTATTATTTTCTGTAAATATGTCATCATTTATTGCTTCATCTGTATCAGACAATAAAATAGTTTTATGTACATTTTTCCAGTTTGATGTGTATTTGTGACTTAACCATTGACTCATAATGTGAAATATAACTGAATCTGAATAAAGGTCTAGGTTTGGGAACATGATTCCACCTTTTTCCAGCTCTCTGCAATGCCACTCATATCTTATTCTTGGCTTTTGTTAAAACCATAGAAATTTGATTAAAAGTGAGTTAAGTTGTTTTATTGTTTTTTTTTAGGAGGACTGATAATTAGGGTTTGAATAAGAAACAGGAATTTTAGAAGAATACACATTTTTATTAAAGACAATTTCTCTTCAAAAGGGAAGAATATTTTATTCCATTTGATTAAGTGCTCTTTAACCACAAGTATTAAGTTTTTATAATATATTTGTGTGGTTTCTTTCCAGTTTGGTTTTATATATATTCCTAGATACTTGAGAGTATTATTTTCCCAGTTAAAGTTACTATGTTTTCTCAATTCCACATTCATTTTTTTTATTCAGTTGTAATGTTTCAGTTTTATTACTATTAATTTTTAAACCTGAGACTTTTTTCAAACTGTCCTAATGTTTTTATGATGTAATTTATTGAGGACTCTATATCTCCAATAGTTAATATGATATAATCAGTGAACAACTGTATTTTGGAAGTATAGTTTGAATTAACAATGAAGCTAGTTATATTATTATTATTTCTTATGCAGATTGCTAATGGTTCCACTGCTAAGGCAAATAACAGAGGTGACAAAGGGCAGCCCTGTTTAGTTCCTTTCAGTATATGAATTTGTTTTGACAAAAAGGCTCCAATTTTAACATATGATATAGAGTTTTTATATAGGCTGTTTATTAATTCTATGAAATCTAGGGAGAAATTAAATGCTTCTAACACTTTGAATAAATATGGCCAGGATAAACAATCAAATGCCTTTTCTACATTTAGACTAATAATTGACAATTCTTTTTTTTTCTTGTTTGCAAAATATATTAGAGATAAAAGTCTGATAACATTATCCTGATCTTTCCTGTTCAAAATAAAACCAATTTAGTTATCTTCTATTATTTTTTGTAATAAATTGTTTTAGTCTTTTTCCAAGTATTGAGGTAAAAATTTTATAATCTACATTTAGTAGTGAGATAGGACGGTAAGATGTTACTAATTTAGGATCTTTATCTTGCTTTAAAGTGGGGGAGATAATGGCATATTTCCATGCTGGGAAGATTTTTTTTATTTTCTCTGAATTCCTTAAAAGCGGCTACTAGAATTTTTAAGGTGTCTTCTTGCAGTAATTTATAGATTTCTCCTATAATTCCATCTAGGCCTGGGGCCTTGTTATTTTTAAGGTTTTGTATGCTTTCTTTGATTTGATTTAAAGATATTGGTTAAGTAAACTGGCACTTTGTTCATTTGTTACTTTTTTATTAATGTTCTCATTCAGAAAATTGCTTTTAAGCATATTGTTATCAGGGTTTATATTAGTGCTATTTATTTTTTCATGATGTGTTCTGAAAATCTCTAAAATTTCTTTGAGATCTGTCACTTACTTTGGTTTCATTTTTGTGTTAACAGTAATTTTGTTTATGTGGTTGATATTTGCTAAATGTTTTGATTTGACTGCTAGTCTATGTAAGTTTTGGGGATTTACTGAGTAAGATTGAATTTTAAGTTTTTCTAAGTTTATTGCCACTGGTATTTACAATTTCTTTTTTTTTAAACAGGTTTATTGTTTTAACATACAAGAGAAATATCATAACAATTTTATACAAGTAATTAAAAATAGATATGATTATAACATTCAACAAAACAACTAAAGTATTTACAAAGACATCCACTACAATCAGATCAATTAATTAAACTAAAATACCATGCTATTGAAATTAGGATTTTTTTAACAAATTTTGTAAATTATCCCATACAATATAATAAGATATTTTTCTAGTTGTTCTTGACCTAATTGTGTTTATTTCCATATGGCACACTATATTCATAACATTTTTAAATTCATTGAACGAAGGAGGTATATCTGAAATCCAATTTCTGGTTATTATTTTCCTAGCCACTGCTAGAATAGACCATAACTAGGGAAGCTTAACCTTTTTAACACTTTGAGGTACAGGTGTGTTGAATAATATAAGAGATTTAGAAATAATGAAATTATCTGTAAAAAGAGCCTGCAAAAATTCATTAACTGACTTCCAGTATTCTTTCAATTTTATACAGTCATAAAACATATGAGCCCAGTCAGCATTAATTTCTACATTACATCTCTTACATAGATTATCTTTATTATTTATTTTACTCATCATCATAGGTGTATAAAAAGATCTATGTAAAACTTTCCATGTATAAAGTCTCCAGACAATGGAAGACGTAGTTCTATAGGCAGATTCCAATATATATTGTTTATCTTGTTGATTTGGTGGGTCCCCATTAATAGAAGTGAAATAATTCCAGTATGTATCTACACTGTAAAAAGTTTCTTGTCTGATAATTTTATGTATGTATGAAAGTTTACCTTTATCAGAAACTTTATGTTGTAAATTTAATATCAAGTAATCAATCAGTGTTGGAATAGATTCTTTAACTGTTATAGACATTAGATCTATTCTATCAATGAGATGTTGTCTAAAGGTCTGAACCTCTAACCAGCAAGTTTCTCTTAGATCAAATTCTTGTTTTAAGAAATTTAGATTTTTAACTTTATTATCAGATATCAACTGATACCAGTACTTTAGATCATTATTTATAGCTAAATGAGTTCCTTCAGAAGTAGATGACAAAAGCATACCCTGAGTATACATTGTAGGGAATATAATAAAATTCCATTCCCTATACTTAGGGTACATGAATATAAAGTTACGATAGCTAATAATAATATTTAATGGGTAACAAACCATATGTTTAGGTGTAATAGGTGAAGTACAAAATTCCTTTAGTAACCATAACATGGAGTTATTTACAATCATATTTTTATGTGTTAAGGAGATTTTCATGAAGTGCATACTAATTAGCTCCCAATAATCTTTCCATTTTGACATATGACTGATCTATTAATAAAGTAATAACTTTTACAATAGAAGAGATAGTATATAAATTAAAGTCTGGAAAAGAAATACCCCCTTGAGACCAGCTATTAGTATGTTTCTTTAATGCAATCCTAGGTCTATTAGGTGCCCATAGGAAATTTAACATTAGTGTATTCAGTTTCTTGATAATTATTTTTGTAGGTGGAAGTATTATTGATTGTATTAAGTATAAAATCTTGGGGAATATTATCATTTTAATAATTGTAAGTCTCTCCTCCATAGTAAAAACATATTATTCCAGGTATTAAAAGATTTTGTATATTAAGAAAACAGGTATTATAATTATTATATATAATAGATTTAATATCTTTAGATAGTATTATACCTAAATAAGTTATCTGACCTGAATTGGGTACATATTTAGTAAAATCACTAATGAGAATATTTTTTTGTGTATATATAGGTAGTATTTTAGTTTTTTCTTCATTGAATATTAAACCAAAAATACTTTTAAAATTCATCATTTTATCAAATAGAGACTGCATAGAAGAATTAGATCCTGCTGATGTAATTAGAACATCATCTGCAAAAAGTTTAATTTTGGATGTTGTATTTTCATCTATTTCAAAACTCTCTATGTCAGTACTGTTTCTGATCAAATTAGCCCAAGGCTCCATTACTAAAGTGAATAATAGTGGAGAAAGTGGACATCCTTGTTTTGTACCTTTAAGAATGGGTATTTTTTGTGAAACATATGTTCCTACCTTAATATAAGCCAACGTTCCCTTGTATAAATGCTCAATTAGATTTACAAATGCATCTGAGAAGTTTGTGCACTTCAGTAAGGTAAACAGATAGTCCCAACTTACTGAATCAAATGCTGAACTTATATCAAGACTAATAAGTGTTAAATCTTTCTTTTCCTATTTGCAAAATCAATTAATGTTAAAGTTCTTCTTAAATTATCAAAAGTATTTCTATTTACAATGAAGCCTGTCTGATCTATATCTATAATGCCGGGAATGATTGTCTTCAATCTATCAGCAAAAATACTCATAAACATTTTATAATCAACATTAAGTAATGAGATGGGCCGATATGAAGTACATCTAGTTGGATCTTTATTAGGTTTTAAAATTGGCGAAATAAATGTATATTGCCAAGATGGGGGGTTATTAACTCAGTTTGGGCCAAAATAAAAACCTTACGTATTAATGAATATGTACTTTTAGAAAGGATTTTATATATCTCTGGTATAATACCATCATTACCACGTGCTTTGTTTGATTTAAGCTTATTTATTTGTGTAATAACCTCTGTATATGAAATACTTTTGTCCAATAGTTTAATCTGTTGTTTATTAAGATTTTTATTCATGTTTGTGGTTATAAACTCCTTTATTTTATCTTAAGGTTCCATGTTAATGTTATTATTGTTAATATTGTGAAAGTGATTTCTAAATTCATCTAGTATTTCTGGTAGACTAGAAACATTCTTCTTTTTCCTTAGAGAAAAGATTTCTTTGATATGGTTTTGTTTATTCAACCTTTTTGTTTTTTTTTTAAGTCTATGTAAGTATTTGGGGCTTATTGAGTAAGACAAAAACTTGTATTTCTCTAGAGTTATTTTAACTTTATGAGTTAAAATTTCTTTGTATTTGTCATTTAGTTTGTTTATTTCTTCAATGACTTTCTTATCCATAATATTTTCTTTATTATTATGTTTATAAGAGTCTAATTTACTTTGAATATCTAACAATTCCTTATCCCAAGATTTCCTTTTATTATTATACCATCTTATACTTTGTCCATATAGATATGATTTTAAGGCATCCCAAACATAGACAATGGAGACTTCAGGAGTATTATTTATGTCTAGAAAATGTTGTACTTCTGAAAGTATATATTCTTTATAGTCTTTTAGTTGAGTTAAGTATGCTGGTATCCTTTTGATCTGAACATTATGAGTATTTTTATCATGAATTCAAAAACAATTGAATTATGATCAGATATAGGACATGAAATGATTTTGGAATTAATTCAATCTGTTACCATCTGGTTAGAAATAAAGACCCTATCTATTTTTGAATAAGTTTTGTATCTGTTAGAAAAAAGGTGTATGGTAATGATTTTGAATCTATCTGATTATTAATATCATTCAAATGATAAGAATTAGCAAAATCATTTAAATGTTTTGCATTAGATGTAATTCTTCTTTTCCTATAGTGGTAGTACCACTTTCATGTAGTATACAATTAAAGTCACCAGCTAAAATAATATCTCCTATAGAGAATGATATGATCTTATCAAGATGATGTTTCACTGTATTAATACCAATTCCAGGTATCCAATATACATTAATTAAAGTGTAAGTCTTCCCATTAATTTGTATTGTAACCATACAAAACATTCCTTTGTCATCCTGATAAGACTTAATGGTTTTAGGAATGGGCATACTTTTATTCCATAAAATAGCCACTCCTCTTTTTTCTGAGTGTGCTCTGAACTAACCAATACTGTATATTTGTTTGTGGCTAGATTATCAATATCTTCTTTCAAGAGATGGGTTTCTTGCAGGAAGACTAAGTTGGCCTTATGTAAATTAATGTATCTTATTAGGCTTGCCCTTTTACACGGATTATTCAATCCATTAATGTTTAAAGAAATTCCTTTTAAAGATGTCATTTGGCATTTTTAAAACTTAAGAATCTTATGATCAAAATAACAAATAACAACATAAGTAATGTTACATCTCCTCCTTTAGGTGTACCTTTAAATATAGCTGTATTTATTGAATCTCTTATGGGGTTTTGTATAGGATTCAATTTTGTTTGTAGTGACAATGAGTGTACAAAATATATTGTGGATGTCAAAACTATATACATATAACAATGAACAAGTGAAAATAATGTAAGGATTAAACCTTGCATCCAGCCTGGAGTTAAAACTCCAACTTAGAGTAGTATTTACCACTCAAGTTAACCCCTACCCTAAGCAGCAGTACCTCAGCTACCACCTTATCAATTTAATACTGGTTATATTTAACTTAAATTAACAGCTTTCAATTCAATTATCTAGCAAGACAAGACTACACATTTGATAAAACAGCATCATATAAACTAAAATAAACTTTTTTTTAAAAACTATTCATACTACTATATACATCTATGTAATATAATACACTTCTATTCAAATAGCATTCAAATAAACTTGATATTAGGAACCAAGAGGAGAGAGAGAAATAAAAGGCGTGAAAGAGGGAGAGAGTGAAAGAAAGAGAGAAAAAAAAAGGAAGGCATATTTACATATTAATTTATTCAAAGTATGTAAAAATAAGTTCTAACATTCATTTAAATCAAAAACTTTGGCTAATATGGTTCAGACATTACATATATTAAGATGCATCTATTTTCTGTCATGTAAATGCAGTCAACAGCTTCCAGAAAAAAACCTTGAATTGCTTGTATATGAGCATTTTACTCATACTCATTATTGTCAATAGAATAAAATATTATATTTATAGAAGTTGTTATAAATCATACTGCATAGTTATGCAAATTCTCAGAAACACTTGCATTATTGTAAAAAAAAAACATCTGTATTTTGTATGTCTATACTACTGCTTTAAAATATATCACAAGACAATTTCTTCCAGAATAGAGTTATAAAGTTATTTATGCTTGTCAATCAGATGAATTAAATGAGTTATAGTAATGTATATGTTTGGAACATACGTTTTGAACACAGATTAGTATGCTGCAGCCAAGTGGTATTTACAATTTCTGAATACTTTGCATTTAATGATTTTAATTCAGAGTTTGTTTTAATTTCTTTGGTGTTTAAATTCTTTCTTATAGCATCAATTGTTGATTGTATTTTTATGAATTCATCATCCCATTGTTTTCTTTTGTTTAAATACCAGTTTTTGATTCTACCATATAGACAGGATTTTAGTGAATCCCATAAAATGGTCTTAGAAGTCTCATTGTTTTCATTTATATCAAGAAGTGATTTTATCTCGCTTAGAAGCCATTCTTTAAATCCAATAAGTGTGACAATGTATGCAGGTAGTCTTTGCCAGGTTATTAGGTCTTTTGGTGTGATATTAACCTTGAATAATATGGCATTGTTGTCCGGCAATGGGCAGGAACTAATTAAAACTTCATGTACTTTAGAAATTAAGTCATTAGTAACTAGTACTTTATCAATTGTTGTTTGTGTACCATATCTATAAGAATAATGAGTGTATTTTAATGATTGTGGTTCTTTTATAACATATATATCCCTAAGGCCTAGTATGTCAATAAAATTCTTCAATTTGGCTGCTGACAACATTCTGAATTTATCAACTCTAGTGGTATCTTTTATGGTAAGAAGACAATTAAAGTCACCTGCGTGTATTATTTCTCCTTTGGCTTTAGTAGTTATTAACTCTAAGTATTTATTCACTGTTTCCGCTCTGATACCAGGTATCCAGTATGTATTTACTAAAGTTACATATCTTTTATTAAACTCTAAAACTACTAAGCATAACATGCCATTCTTGTCAGAGTATGTGTCTAGAATTTTGGGTATTGGTAATAATTTTTTCCATAATATCATCGTGCCTCTTCTTTTGACTTGGTAGTGAGATTCCGTAAGAACCGTAAAACCACTGAAGGACATTCTATCTAGGTCTTTATTAATTATATGAGCTTCTTGTAGAAAGACTATATCTGCTTTGTTCAATTTCAAATATTTAACTATACTTCCTCTTTTAATAGGATTATTATGGTCATTAACATTTAGAGGCATACATTTATATGATAACATTTTCAAGGATACAAATATATCTGTTAGGTTTCGTTATGGGCAGGTATTTCAAAACAAATAGAATTAACAAAACATTCATAACTATATACAACTCTAAACATGGAAAATTAGATTCCTGGCTTGATGAACACATCATCCAAGCCACTGTCTCTAACAATCCTATGTCAAGTCAACCTTATAATAATGCTTCTATCCTCTGTTGATTACGTATACAGATAAGCATATTCATTATTTCTTTAACATTGTGTTTTATGTTGAAAATCATAAAGACTCAAGACTTCTAATAAAACATACTATATAGGTCTAGTTACACATAAGATGCAGTTATGAAAGAAATGCTCATATTCAACATATTAGTCAGTGTTTAATAATATGATTGCATTCTTAAATTTCAACATACACATATCTGACTCAAACAACATTATAAAAACTGAGACTATTATAAACAATAATATCTCTTTGGCTGTGTCTTAATTATGAGTAGTGGATTTGTATCTAATTCAAATTTACTGTTTACATTAGTATTTCATGTTATAGGAAGAATTTAATTAGTGGTTAAGCTTAAGCTAAATTTTCTTCTTTCCTCTGTCTCCTCTCCCTCCCCATTCACTCCTCCTCCACCGTAGTCTTATAAGCTACAACTGGGATAATTTATCTGAAGGTTAGGAGCGTGATGCTTATCATATTTAATTTATGTTCTTATATTGCTGCATGCTTTCTAAACTTATTAACTTGTGATAGTCATCCCTTTCTTTTGTTAATCTTTTGATCCCTCTCTATATTTAGGCCAATTCTAAATGCCTTTTATTATTCCTTGAGATGTTAAACTGCTAAACGTATATGCTATGAGAAGGAAATTAGAATAGATGTGTATCTCTTTAATTAGTTAATTTATGTACACCTAAAAAATATCTGAAGCTTATTTACAAACATGCTTAGATTTCATGTATTACTTACTATTACTGCTCAAGGTCTTGGGTATGTGCCTCCAAGGGTTACCATCCTGTTGGCTATGTTTCATATTTTAACTTTTCTATAAATCATAGTGTACTGGTCTATCATATATCATGAAGTACTCAATAAACATTTGATATTATTGAATTATTACACTGTCAGTGGGGTTCAACCCCTTTTTTCATCTCTTTTTTCTCTTTTTTCACTCTTTCAAAACTAAAGAATAAAACAGTAAGTATTTCATCATTTTCTATTACATAACTAATGTTTATCGTGGTGCATCAATAATATAAGCATTGTTACTGGGGAGTTAGATCTATCTGCACTTATGTTAAGTGTTTAACTCTTAACCTATGACTTCACTAAATATAACTATAATAATTTTATTCTGAATCTACATACAATAAAATAAACCTCTCCCCTTCCCTTCTTACACCCACTCTCTTAGGATGTTTGTCTATTTTAAACTTGTTGTCTCTTCTCCCCTACAATGTTTGTTAATGGTATCTTATTGCTTGAATTGTTTCAATGTCTGTACAGCACAAATCCCATTGTTGAGACAAAATATTAGCTGAAGGGTTTTGTTTTAAAATATGTTTCACTGCAAGCTTTCTTTCTTGAATTAGAATGCCCAAATCCCTCAATCTTCATATTTAATTATCTATTTTAAATCTTTAAGAGTAACATTCATCCAAAGCTTCTACCTTCATCATATTGCCATGTTTATTTAGGAGACTAAGAAAGTGTTTCAGATTTGCTTGTACTAATCAGTGTCTGCATAGCAATGATCTAACACAATATTCAAATACATAAATGCACTTACAGATTTCAGACTGCGTCCCACAAGCTAACTGTTAGCACAAAGTTCCGTTTTGCTTTTCTGGCTGTGAAATTACAATTTAAGTATTTTAAATTGGTCTGTAACTTTTGCGACTGTATAACTGCCACATTCCACCATTTTCTTTTGTTGCAGATGATTCTTGGAGTTCGACGCAAGTTCAAAGGTTAAATGCATCGCAGATACAAGTTCCCACGGTCATGCACTAACCTGAAGAGCTGACAGGATTTAAAATGCTCGAGCCCTGGTTCTTATGAAGCTTTTCCTAGCCCTAGAATCAACTGTATTCTCGAGGTATGTGAAAGTTTTCTAAAACTATTCTTGCTTTGATACGCTCGTGCATTGTTAAAGTAGAAGTCATTGTATATGAAAGAAAAACACCATCGACAGTATAAATCATCTACAGTATATCTCTAAAAGAACTCTACCCATCCCAGATGACTGGCACTATACTTTATTTTAAAGAAATGAGAAGAAAAACATATAATGATTCATTGCAGCTGTGACAACATTTAGGTGAGTCTCTCCAACAGTATACACCCAAGCCCTAAGTCTCCCTCCCACCACGAATCTGACAGCAGTTCTATCTTTACCAATTCAGAGCTTTATGTCTATATTATAGATTACATTTAAGAAAGATGTTTATATATGATTTATTTATACCATACACCTTGATAAATACAATAAACTATATTTCACAGTCCTTCACATCCAACAAGTTCAGTGCACCCATGAAACCACACCATCTTATTGAATCATACTATTAGATATATAAGGGATGAGAATCTAACAAAATGACTGGGAAAAGGACAAAGAAGACAAATAAGGTTACTTAGTAACAGGAGCAATTATGGTGGGGGGAAGAAAGAAGAAGCAGGCACATATATTTACACATGTAAATTATAAGACTTTACCTCATAGTTTTTGTGTTGATCTTGTTTTTAAGGGACTATGACCACTGGAAGTTGGAGATTTTATATCTTATTTCTCTTTAAGTTTTTTAGTGATTTTGTCCTTTATTTTTGCCTTGCCATTATTAGCTTGTCTCTTTAGGCTTGGTAGGGACAGATCCATATCTTCTAATTTGTCTAGTAAGTTGTGTTTTTTGACAAACTCCATTGCTTCTTCAATATTATTAAAGATTTTTTGACCATCAGGAAGAGTGATTTTTATTCTAGCTGGAAAAAGTAATTGGGTTTTTATATCAGCTTTTTTGAGATCTTTAATGAGAGGAACACACGATTTTCCTTTTGCTATGGTTAGAGATGTATAATCATTATCAAATCTAATAATTCTTCCATTGCCTTGAATAGGATCTCCTGTCCAGGCAGTTCTTAACACTAGATCTTTATCCTGTTTTGACAAGAACTTAACTATGATAGATCTTGCTGAAGATGAATTACTTGATACAGAAGGGTTTGACAGTGACCTATGTGCCCTTTCAATTCCATAAGATAGAGGCTCAGGAAGATTCCATACTTTAGGCAGCCAATTATTTAAGAACAGAACCATATTATTTCCTTCTGACTTTTCAGGGACTCCATAAATTCTGATATTATTTCTCCTTGATCTTGACTCTAGGTCTTCCATTTTCTCTATTAATGTGTTATTTTGTTTCAATAAAAAAAATATTTGGCTTTCATTCTCCATCTGTCTTCCATCTATTTCATTTACAGATTCCTCCAATTTGTTATTTGATCTGAATGTTTTGAAATAATCTCCTTTAAGTCTTCAATTTGCTTCTTACTTTCTTTCTTCATATTTTCCATGATGTTTTCTAAATTGTCCATTTTTGTAGAGAGGTCTTGTATACTTGTAATTATAGTTTGTAAATCTTTTTTCATTAAGCTGTCTTGAGCTGAGGATTTTTAATGGCTCATGACTACAGCAGGCTATATACAGTTGTTGAAGTTCTGGCAGGTAATTTGTAAGAAAAAAATCACTGAAAATTCTAATTTTTTCCCAGCTGCTAATCCACAGTGCTAGAAAGAGTATTTATAAAGTGGATTTCCCAGTGAATTTAGAAAATTTCCAATTAAATCCTGTCAGAAATAAAATTTATAGGCAGCGCATCAAGAAGCTGCTGTTTTCACTCTGACATCTGGGCCACGCCCTCACTTGACACTTTTATGATAGCTACTACATGCTATCACACTTAACATAGATTAATATCATGATATTGCAGAACTTTATGTTTTCTAGAATATGTAGCATATGAAGATTTCAAACTTTAGAGACATTTGATGAAAACAGATATTCCATTCTTGATACCTTATACCACATTGCTTCAATAGAGTTAGTCAGACAAAACATAACATATGAAAACAGTGAGTAGAAAACTGTGAAAGTGAATTATACTACACACGTGTTACATGCTTTACTTGTTTATATGCACATATAAATACATGAATATGTCTGTGTAAGAAAAGAGTGATTCACCGACCCACAGTTCTACAGCTTGCTCTCACTTATCTGCTCTTACTTTCTGTCATAACTATGGCCTGTTTATCCAACTCAGGGCCTTAGCATTCTCTCTCTGAATCAATATTTTATCATGGTAGTTTGCAATCATGCACCATTTCTAGATGCCATGTGTGGTCCATTCTCCCTCCATTTTCACTTCACTTTCATCCTTGTCATTTCTCCCCTGAAAAGTTACTTCACCCTTAACAAGCACCCCTTTGTTTTCTCTCATTCAGTGCGAACATAACAAGTGTTCTGTCCTCTTTCTCAAACATCAGGCCTAGCTTTTTTCAACATGTTGCCAACTCTTCTCTGGGTGCTTTTACAAATTGGATTATTCTGCTATTATAACAACCAGAAAATGATAATGTACTCTGGCTTTGGCTTTGTAAATGTCCATTATTATGGAAGATAATTATTATCTTCTTTTAGATATACTCCCCTAGCCTTAAACCTCAGCATCCTCTTGGCCTTTGCTACTGCTCTAATTATAATGTATAATTTAGTTTACTGGTGATAAGCCTCTTTTTTCCTTCTTTGTCCTTCTTAAGTTCATCTGCACTAGCACAAATGTTTTTCCTTTACTTTATCTACCAAAATATATAACTGTACAATTTTTTGTGGCAAAAGAGACTTTACTCTTATCTAAACTCTCTGCAAGCCACAAAATGTCCTGCATAGTACTTGTCCCAATGTCTGTGATAGCTTTAAGCTTTCTGTTATCATCAATAACTAAGACAATGTTGCTCTTCACTTCTAGTGGCGCAGTGACCAAAACTATGATCAACACATTGGCCCAGTAATCTCCTAATGTTATTATCTTTGGTCTAGGGCGGTAAATCTCCAACTACAGACAGTCTCATGGTCATCACAAAATAATGGGATTTACTGTCAGGCCCTTTCACTTTAATTCTTTTAAATAGCATATGTGATTTTTTTTCAATGTATATATTAATTGATGTGCTGACTTCTTTGCTTTTTTAAATAGTATGAATCATGTCTGCTTGCCTTAAGTGATCACAGATTCACACAAAAGAGATGCTTATGTTCCACATAGGTAAGCAAGTAGTATGAGTTAATTTGCTGAAGATTCCTGCCAGATAAGGTATTGATATAGCTTTTTGTAAGGAAGTCAAAATGTTTAAATCAACTACTTACATTATTTATTTTTATTTTACCTATTTACTGATCATGTAAGCCTGCTGGACACCATTGCCTACTGTCAGAGGTAACCCAGAAGGAGTGTCTGGTCAAATGACTTGTCCAGAATCACACAAAAGGTAAATAAACATGGAATGAATAAAACTCCGCGCGATGGGCACAGGAAACAGATCATTAAAAATTCACAGCTTTAGCCCTTTGCATTCTCTGCCAAACAAAAAACACCTAAACCTTAGGAGGTTGTATTTATATATCAGTTGATCTTGGGGACAGTATCACGTCATAAAGTAGTGAAAGCAATGGATCGCAAAAGCTGTCATGTTCGGTATTATAAGTTATGGCTTCCAAGATCAGATCATACTTTTTCTGTGTTGTAAGGAAAGTAGATCTCAGTCTGAGAGCAGCAGTATAACCTGCAATTCACAGAAAGGCATTAAACTGACATTGATTTACAATGCGACACTCTAGCCCATTCTGAATTCAGCTGGTTAACTTTATATTTCTGTTATAAATATTAAAATAATAATAATAATAATAATAATAACTTTCATTCCTTAAGAAGACAAGCAGAAAAATGTTTAGAACAAAATTAACAGAAGAAGGCACTTGCAAAACAACAGAGGATGAAAAGAACATAGGCTCTAAAAATAAGTTTTGTTTTTGATCTGGACACTGAGTCAGGCAGGCACATTTTACAAAGAATGGTGAAGCCCATTTTTATGATATATTCACTTAAAGAAACTTATCAAATGCATCCACATAAGTCAGTTAAGTAAGGTCCTCTGTTTAGGCCAAAAAAAAAGGTTAACATACATAACTAATACATCTATCTATCCTCCCTCCCCTAAATCAAACACCACCAAAGTTGGGCAGCCACCAATATGAAGGCTTAATGATGGATTCAGCTTTGACATTTACTCAGCATGTTGCTAATACCGCAAGATCAGTGCTTTGACTTTTTCAGATCATTGACTGCTGTTCATGCCTGCCTGGATCAATCCACAGCTGCTACTATGATCATTTTTCCTTCACTCAATTACTGTGCCTTGACATCTGTAGCATGTCCTGCACCTGTCACGAAGCAGCTGTAGCAGGTGCAAAACAGCACCACACATCTGTCAGATTAATGCACTAAATGTACTTCTGCACTGCTGATTGCCAGGGAAAGCTGACGGTTTTCTGACAGGCTGCAATGTATTACAACTTTTTTTGAAAGCCATTTCCTGTACAATGGCCTTATTTCTGACTCTGCAGCTGGCAGACCAAAGAATCTGCTGTACCATGCGAACACAGACAACAAAATTTATTAATTATCTCTACATCTTAATTTTGATTGCTGAATTCCATATTGTATTGTTACTGGCTCTGTGAGCATTTGCAACCGTCTTTGTCTCCATTTGCCAGAATTAGGAAATATTTTACTGTAATTGTGTTGAGTGTAAAATAGTTATATTACATGCAACAGCAAATGAAAATGTTGAGAAGCTATGTGATACATTAATTTGCCTACTGAGTGTAGAAGGATTCCTCAGCTTTGACTGGTAATAAAACTAATAAAGTTAAAACACAGATTTGCACAAAGACTGGGAATTACTTCAAAATATTTTGAGACTTCGTGTCAACTGCTCAGAAAAAAAGTGAACTAAGCCGACCATACTTTTACTACAAAAGTGAAAATTGCAGATTAATGATGCAGAAATGAAATGTAGTACACTGTAGCTCTTTTACATACACTATATGAGGCATCTAATTAACCAGTCAACTTCCTTAACAGCAACAAAAAAGTGGTTTTGTAATTTCCACTGACAGAACTGTTTCACATCTGTTCCATTCAACAGACACCAACAATTGTAGTACATATACAGGTTCATAGGTTAGTACTAAGCTAACTGCCCTTGCAAGTCATCTTAAGCTTAGCCAATTATCCCTTGTGAGACTCAAACCCTGCACCTTGTGCTTGTAAGGCAACCACCTTAACCATTAGGACACCCTCCCAACCCTACAGGGCTATAGGAAAGAATGAGTATAAGCTCAAAAAATATGTTTACTACAAAAGGATGAGGAATGGAAATGGAAAAAAAAACAGTTTGGCTGAACACAGGTACCACCGTCGGTTTGGCTGAAGCTAGGTTTGATCATTGGAAGTCTGGATGACCTAATCACTCTGTCTGTCTTTGTTTATCATCTTATCTGTTACAAGAGTCAATCATCTGGCTACCAAATTTCTCCAGGTTGTAGTCCCCATATAGACATTATGAAAAAGCAGAAGTTATCTAAGGTTTACATCAGAAATGAAAAAAAAAAGTAGAAGTACATTGCAAATATATTAGTTGGGAAGCAGAAATAGCATAAAATGATAATGGAGACAAAAGTAAGAAGTCATTTGTAGGAAAGAGCAGCTATAACAAAAACTGTTTGCATGTATTGAATTACTTTGAACTCTAACCACTGTAAGCTTTGTTCCATCACAGAAGACATTTCTGATAGTGTTTGGTTCCCAAGAAGAAATGGGCAGGATTTTTGTTTACAAGTATTTATGACATGAGACACAGAAGGCTGAAGAGCTGCTTGTACTAAAGCTATAGATACCTGTACACCAGCTCTGAATGGCAATGTTATCTACCAATACCAAAAGTGAAGAAAGCTGCAGGGTGGGTCTTGTTCTGTGAATGACAGCCTGGGGATTTAAACTCGCAAAATAAATACAGTAAATATTGCTAGATATAAAATTTGTCTGATATGGGCTGTGACATACATCTGAATAATGAGGCAATAGTCCATGGTGACATGTCAGAGTGCATTTTTTAACATCTACACAGATATGTGAGCATGCCCACAGCAGACACAGACACATGGCCATGTGCAATTATCCCGAAGATTGATCAATTTCCAATATTATCATATCCAATATACTACAAAATCCTTATTTTAGTACTAAGCAGATCCTATTTTGTGAAAAATTCATAATTCATAAGATTATTCTATTGCTGTGGCAACCCCTAACCAGGAAAAGCCGAAAGACACAACATTCTATTAACTGATAGTAGCAGTCTTCAGTAATTCCACATGTTACATCAGGTCCAGCAGATGACATTTTCAGTGAGTCCCTTTCTTTGACTGTTTCAATTATTAGACCACAAAAGAACAAGAGAAATCACTCAAGACCAAAAAAAAAAAAAAATAGCATACTGTACTACTGAATATCAACAATAAGGTAATGTTAGTGAGATGTCCTTATGTGTTTTTCGACCAGATTATAAATATGGCAGTGGGAGAGAGGTAATTACTAAAGATAATGATTGTCATCACTACTTCTCAGGACTTTAATGTGTTAGCAGATACACTAGTAGATAGACTATAGAAGGACAGTGTTTTAGAGATGAAGATGGCATAAAGATGGGTTTGGATAGAATGATTGAAAAGCTGGCCAGCAGGTGAATGGTCAGTGGTAGAAGTTAGCAGAAAGTATGATACTTTGGTATGGGACTTGTTAACATGATTAATGATCAGTGTGGGGTGGGATAAAGCACATATTAGTCAATGTGCTTCACTGTGAGGGGGGCTCTTTCTTTTTTCTGAGGTACAGTGACTCTAGAGTTGATTATATTATGGAGCTGGATGCATAGGGTGAAGCCTTCTGCATGGGGGGAGGGGGACTTTGCTAACAAAGAAATTATTTGTTCAGATGCCATTTCAAGCAAAATATTCTTGTCTGAACTGCATCTGCAATAAGTGTTTTTAGTCAGTGATCCTAAACCCTCATAATGCAACAAGCAAGCAATAACAGTGTATCTATGGAAAACCATTGCAGTCAGCAAAGTGATTTACAGACCAGAGGAAACGTGGATTACATTGGAGCTTAAGGGAGACAGGACATTCCATCAAAGGATACTGACACTGAATATAGAGAAGGATTAAAAGGTAGCAAAATTATCTAAGAACATAACATTGCATCAAACATATGTGGAGGCAGAAACATTTATTGCACGCATAACTAAAATCAATTAATGGAATAGCAAAGCACCTTTTTACAGATGAAGGACTGATTAAATATGAGGCTAGTCTAATCAAAAACTGTACAAGTTCACCCACAGTTTGTGGTAGAATGACTTGGAGCACAGTTTTGTTTTTGTTCCCTCATTGACGATGAGGCAATGCATAAAACTGATGAAGGTAGGTACCACATGTGTTGTGAAATATGAAAAAAATGCATCATTCAACAGTGGTGAGGGTAATTGTGTAGTGGGCATAGTGGCTGAGGATCTGTAAGATTAGTAGGGAGATCTACACAACATTTATTGATTTGATCAGTTATGTCATGACTAATCATCAGCCTACCAGATGTAGACTTAAACAGGCTACATTTAAATGATGTCATACATTCTGGGGATGTCACAAAATGAGCAAGTCACCTGATCAACAGGCACTTGGGCAAACTTGCAGTTGTGCCTGAAAACCAGGACTACCAATAAAAAAGTAACAATCCTCCCTATTCTAAATTATAGAAGCCTCCCATTGATTATGTCAGTGTTGTGCAGGTGGATTCCTCCTAGAACACTATTGTTTTCTTATTTTAGCCATCTGGTTTTGGCTCCAAGAAAGTTTTTCCAGGCTAGCTGATGACTGACTAGCCTAGACATATAGTAAGAAAGATCATCTGTGGCCATTTCCACTTATTTCATAGCTTTGTTTACAAGATACATGATACCAACATTACCTTAAGTGTTTATGGATTTAAGAAAGTCTTTCAGCATGCAATATCACAGTAACTTTGTAAATAAACTATACACCACTGAGCTTAATTCTTGACGAGTGAAGCAAAATGGGAATTGTTTAGCTGGTAGACTATTGACAATAAGATTGAGCCGATGACAATCAGTAAGAAGAAAACTGTACTCGATTACAGCACATTACAGGATCAGTCTTAGGATTTTCTGTTACAGGAGATGACAATGCACAGGAGGCTACAATACATAGTATGGAGTACAGTTTCCCAGGATGTCTGTCCTTTATATACTCCAGACTCAGAAGTGCTGTAGAGAATACAGGAGCAGATGCTATCACTACAGGGGCTTTCAGCTGTAATTATATGATTACTGTAATGCATTAAGTTGAGGGATTGCTTTCTTTCTGCAAGACAGTAATATCCATTTTCAAAAGTAATTGGCCCTTGTGAGCTTCCATACATGCACAATGCTTCCTAGAATGCTTAGAAGTATACAGTGGATATAAAAAGTTTACACACCCCTGTTAAAATGCCAAGTTTTTGTGATATAAAAAATGAGACCACAATAAATCATTTCAAAACTTTTCCCACTTTAATGTGACTTATAACCTGTACAATTCAATTGAAAAACAAACAAATATGTTAGGGGGAAAATATAAAAAATAAAAAAGGTACAATAAGCTGGTTGTACAAGTGTTCACAATCTTAAACTAATACTTTATTGAAGCACCTTTTGATTTAATTACAACATTCAGTCTTCTTGGGTACACACCCACCATCAGTTAAAAAGAGTCTGATTAACCCCAAATAAAGTTCAGCTGTCCTAGTAGGATTTTCCTAATGAGGTTAGGAAATTAAACTTTTTTCCACTGTAGTGCGATCTTGGAGTTGGTATATTTGGTATATTTAATTTACAGGGGGGGTATGGGCGGCAGAGCCCCCCACATGGGGGGATGTAGGGGGTTGCCCCCCCTGCAGAAAGGTAGTAGAAAGTGTGTTTGTTAGTTAGGTGTTGTAGGTGGAGAGGATTTTATTTACTTGTGCAATGTAGTTTTTGGTTTACTATTGTTATTTCAAATGGCAAAACATTTGCCATTCGAAATAACAAAAAGTTAAACTGAAACCAAGCTTTTCAAACATACACAGTGTTGCCCCAACTGATCGACACATTTGAGTCAACAATGTTGCCAAAAATGTCACGTGATAGTCGTGCAGGAGCTGATGTAATTCAAACTCCTATATGACATACAACGTTTTTGTGCCCCCCTGCTACTAATGTACCCCAACTCTGAGATGGAACTACAGTGGGGATATGGATGAATTTCCAATCCCCACTGTATCGCGATCTCTGTACATATAGTCAAACACACTTATGCAAATGCAGAACTACATTCGCATAAGTGTGTTGGACTATCCAATACACTTTACATTTTCTGCACAACATTCTGATTTTCGTCAGCATAACTGCTGACAAAATGTCCTTCGCACAAATGATAGTAAACCATAGTTTTCAATGTTATGAAGCACACTTTCAATGTTCTGAGTTTTCAATGTTTTGGGTTTTCAGTGTTTTGAATTTTCGATGTTATGGTCTCAGTGTTATGAAATTCAATGTTATGAAATTTCAATGTTATAAAGTAAACCCGTCTCAACATATTCATTTTGGAGTGAGGGTATTGTCTATACTATAATCTGAGTGGAGAGATTATTTACCAAATGAAACAATATTGCACTTTTTATCATTTAATTTAAGCTTTCTTTTTGTGCACCAACTAATATCATTTGTAAGTCCAACTTGTAGCTTCTGCATGTCAAAAGGGATTTGAGGATGACACCCAGTTTACAATCACCTAAAAACCCAATTAATGAGAGATACCAATTTTTGCTTTAGAGGTCAGAGAAGTATATGCTAAGTAGAGATCCTAGCACTGATCCTTGAGGCACTCTGTGGGTCACCATCATGATATCTCAGGATTCACCTGCCACCCTCAGTGTGTGGGTTCTGTCCATCAACCAATTTGCTATTCCCCTAAACTACATAGGGATCTATTTGGAACAGAATCAGCTTGTTAATTGTGTTAGCATGTGGCAAGATATCAAATGCTTTGGTGAGCTCAAGAAGTGATATATTGATATTATGACCACTTTCCAGTGCTTGTGTCACCTCCCAAAGATGTTTACCAGATTCATTAGACAGGATCTTCCCATAACAGAGCTAAACCACTGGAGGTCCAGTCTTAAATGCTTTTTTTGTCATAGTTTATTAGGGCAGTTATGACCCATTCTATGGGATTGCAAATGAGGCTCATCAAGCTAATGGATCTGTAATTTCTGTAGTCCATGGTGGGGCCACCCTTATAAAATGGCATCACAGCTGCCATGTATCATACTTTGGGGACAAAGCCAGTGGCTTAGCTAAGGTGGAAATACAGTAGCAGCAGGTCCACCAGGACATGTTTAGCAGGCCACTGGGCATTCAGGCATGTTGTCAGGTCCCATGAAGTTTTTATTTTTTTTGTTTTGGAAAGTAGCAGTGACAGTAGAAGGTGAGTAGTGGCAAGAGTTATTTTAGTGGAGTTGATCAGAAGGTAGTTTTACCTGATGAATATTCCTAATTTTATGTTAGTTTTTAAATGATATTTTGAATGCGAAGGTCAAATATGAGAATGTCACCAACTGCTATTTCTAACAATTTTGTGTGAGACTACTTCTATTTCAGTATTATTATGTGAAGATATTTTTTAATTTGGTTTTCTCTTGACTGTGGGTTTTTGGAGTGAAAAGGGGAAGTTTGGTTTTCTTGAGGTTAAGTGGATACTGGGCATCAGATAGCCAAGATTTTGTGGAAGTAAAAGCTTCTTGAGTTGTTAGTTGGAGTGGTGACAGGCTATTGGAGGAAGAAACAAGTGTAGAATTATCAACATATTGAATGAGTGAGCCTTGACAGACTCAGTGAAGATTGCTGGTGAAGATATTAAAAGTAGAGGACCAAGAGCCTTGTGGAATGGCCATTGCATTTGGCATATGAAGAGAGAGAAGGAGCTTTCCCATTTTATCGACTGATGCTTATTTAATAGATAGCTATGGAACCAACTAAGTGTGGTGGGTGATGAACTAAAAATGGACAGTTGTCACAACAATTTAGAGTGAGAGACAGTGTAAAAAGCCTTAGATTGAGGAACATACTTAACATACAAGGCCATGTCAAACCCTGAGCTGTTGGACATGCTCCACTTAAATAAATCCCAATCCCTCAGAGCCACACAATCCAGGGATCTAAACCTTGTCATCACAATGAAAAAAACATGCTGGAGGGATAGGTTCCTGACCCAGAGACTCCCCATACTCTGGAATAGACTGCCCATACATGTTAAGCAGTGTGCCTCCTTGGCCCTCTTCAAAAGGAACCTTGATGATTGGGGGAAATTCACCCCGGGGATCATGTCAGTCACCCTGCTAGACAGGGGTCCAGAGAAGTAAATATTGTGGGAAGAAATATCCAGGGAATTGTTATGGCTAGGCTTGCATTGGCCCTAGGGCCAATAGCCTAATACCAACCTATGAACCTCTGAACCTTTAAAGATGATACAAATGTGGAAGACTCTCTAGCTTTATTTACAGTGCTCATGAAGGACAGTAGGGCAATGGTTGTGTTATGAGCTAGACAGAAACCATTTTGAGTAGGGGCTAAAAGTTGATTTTG
Organism: Protopterus annectens; assembly: GCF_019279795.1. NCBI lineage: Eukaryota > Metazoa > Chordata > Ceratodontiformes > Protopteridae > Protopterus > Protopterus annectens. Next base: position 1,472,951,593 of record NC_056725.1, read on the forward strand.
AATAAAATAATGGAGGGTTTGTTTGTGGATGTATTTTTCTAGGAGTTCTGTGAAAGGGGAGTCTATTGAAGTGGGTCAAAAATTAGATATTTCAGTTGAAGTGCCACCTTTATGGAGGGAGATTATATGTGACTATTTTCATAGGGAGGGAACATAAGCTTCAACAATGGATCTATTGATTAGGATGCTTAGTGAGTAGGCTATGGTATCAGCAGTTAGTTTAAGTTATTTGAATGGAAGGTTGTCTCCTGAGGCAGAACAGGGTTTGAGCTGTTAACAGTTCTTCCTTTAAGAAGCATATTAAAGGCATTACGATTTGTAGCAATGCCTAAATCATTTGTACATTCAATGAAGAAGATTATATAAATCATTAAATAAGTTCTGTGATTGGGTGATGGCTTAACAATAATCATGAAATTGATCTTTCTTGGGATAAATGTTAACTTAAAGTTCTTATTCTTTAAATGAACAGTGGACAAATAACTATTCAATGGCAGTATATCCTTTGGTGTACAAATAATTGCTTCATTTTTAAAATCATTTCCTTATTTTATAGTCATGAATTTTGGGGTCTAGATAGAGATAACAAATACAAAATGTGTCCTATTACCAACCACTAAAATACTCTAGAGGTAGCATTTCTCCATGAAGTACATTTTACCATTATTAATACATGCTATGGTCTCCCCAAAGACATTTAAAGTCCCAGCAGACTACATATGGGTCAATATCATCTAACAAAAGGCTATTTGAGATTCCCACATTTTGGAGTGCGCTAAAATTCTTTTCATATTCAAATAGATCACTAAGGTAGTTAATCTTAGATCATAGGCCTTTCCCTTGAATTGATATAGTGCTATAAAACAAATTAAGGTAGCATGTCTACCAACATATATACGTTGATTAATGTCAGTAGGCAGAATATGTTTAAAACTATGTTGAAGACATCTAAATGAATAATACTTGAAATAATTTGATAATATCGAGGTTAAATTGACGGGCTTATATTTGGTAATGCAATCTCCATTATCACCCCTATAAACTGATATTACTATCAACATTTTCCATTCATTGAGCACATATCTATTCTGCAAGAAACCAATGAGCAGATTAACTAGGAGGTCCAACTAAGCAATACTTCATTTTACTAATTCAAAAATTTGGAAATGCTATCACGTCCCATAGACCATGACTTTTTAACTAATGATAAGGCCTTTTCTCCCATTTCAGTGCTCAATTTAATGCTGGAAATAAGGAACATCTAAATTGATGGCCTCTCTTAACACTGTATATTTATACCATAATCTAAAAAAATAGTCATTAACATAAATAACATCTCAACTGGAGATGTAATCAATTTTCCCTGATGTAGTATCCATTTTTTCAGCTGACTTCTTGTGAATTATTATTTGTTACTTGGCTTAGGAAACATTTTCAAAACCTTGTACTTATGTCTGTTTGGTTAAGTGGGGGAAGGGGGATAACCCTTAGTTCCACCAGGAGTTTTTTTTTAATCTTTAAACACTAAAGAGAAAAATTCTAAATTGTCCAAAGCACAGGAAGTAACATCTTTTATGCACTAGAGAGTACTAAACCATTATGAACAGGCTAGTATTTAGGGCCTGAAAGCTCATTTTGCTAAAAATGTAAATTCTGATTTTTGGTTACCAGTGTTACAGAAAAATAAATTGTAAACGTAAACTCTTTGTGATGTCAAATGCCAAGTCTTTCTGCAAGATTTGCTAGACTGATTTTATTAGTTAACACTATGTCTTAAATATAGTCACCAATTGGCTGTTATAGAAACTAGGTGAAATAGCCGAACAGTACCTATAGTGACTAATAGGGGTTCAAAGGCAGAACCCTTGGCAGCTTCTAGTGAGTATTTTTTTATGTCCTGTAGTGAGTAATATTGTAATATGTGAAAGATAATTTTGAATTTGTTCACAGAATTAAAAGAATTGAAATTACAACAGAAACAATTTTGGTAACTTTTAATGTGATGAGCTTTCATGCTCATTCCAAACTGGGGGTGGGGGCATACAATTGGTAAGACATTTAGTAATACAGATAACCAGTTATAGACTCATTATTGCATGCACATTAATAATATCAAAAATAAAAAAACAACTCCAAAAGTATAGCTTCAAAAATAAAAAATAATCCAAAAGTATAGCTTCAAAAATAAAAATCATTTCAAAAGTATAGCTTCAGTTGCTTGACTGTATGCACATTATTAGATCTGTTGTTAAAAAACATTACTTCATGAATGTCAGTGAAGTATTTCAGTAAGTAAATAGTGTGGTAATGGGAGCCATAATGATCCCCCACCCCATACTGACACAGTAATGGCTGCATGGGATGCTGAAATTATTTTTGTTTGGCAAACACTTTAAAAGTTTATTTTGCGGAAGATTTATTGTTTAGAATTTTTGTTATATGGTTCATTAGAGTCTGACTTATAAAGTTTCTTTGAATATTTGAACAATTTATCCTGCTTTTAGAAATTTGATTTGACATATTCTATTATATAATAGTTCACGGTTTAAATATATTGAACTGAATTAGTTAGCAAGGTTTACACAATGATTTTTTCATAAGCAGATTAGAAGGAATAAGTATCTGGATTTTTCTAATATACACCTATAAAAGGCAATTTAACAAGGCTTACCAAATGGAAAGTGAGAATTTCATTTTTCTTGATAAGGCAGAAGAGCTTACATATGAGCCATTGATGATAGCTTTTTTTAGCTCACAGTTTCACAAAAAATTTATCTCTAAAAAGATGAGTTGAAAAGTCTATTAAAACAGAAAAAAATGTGATATGCAGGACAAGCCACTTCTTCTGGCTTTATCCGGTTAGGGGTCACCACAGCAGATCACCTGTCTGCTCATGATTGGCAGTGGAGTTTTGTGGTGTTGAGTTGCCAGCCCAGCGCCCAACCTTCCACAGAAGGCACACACATGCACACACTCACGCCTAGGGCCAACTTAGAGTGTCCAATCCACCTAATGCAGGTCTTCAGGATGTGGGAGGAAACCAGAGCACCCGGATGAAACCCACGTGACCACAGGGAGGACATGCAGACTCTTCAGAGAAGGCACCCTAGCCGAGGATTGAACCGGAGAGCCTCTTGCTGTGAAGTGGCAATGCTAACCACTGCACTACCATGGCTGACCATGCAGGACAAGCCACTACACCTCCCAAAATTATATATTCCAACTCCAGTCACCCCAAAGTGGAGAAAAGGGGGAAAGCCTGATAAGCATATAGCCAGCTTGCACATTACAATACTCTGAGCCCTGATAAGCACACAGCCAGCTTGCACGTTACAATACTCCAAGTTGAAACACTGCAACATACCGTCTCCACAATGAAGATTCATGCCAACAGAGTCAGTGATGACTCATAGGTAGAAGAGATCAAGAAACATTTATCCCACACATGTAGTAGATTCTGTGAAAGTAGAAATCATGGGAATAAGGAATGATAAGTACTATATTGTATTTCAATGTATTTTAATCATTTTGATGGAAATAGTTTTGGTTATTTCATTTGTAGGTAATTAAGAAGGGGCAGTGATTTTTTTTTTGGATGTTATAATAAAGTTAGATGCAGGCAAATTGATTACTTCTCAGAATCATGAGTATTTCTATATGGGTCACTAGTCATTCCCCTCCACATTTGCTTAAACTATTACCAAAAACAGGAATTTATTTAAGCATATCAGTTGTGTAACACTGTTTCTAATTGTTGAGATGAGAGTAATAGAATTATTGCTAGGTTTCTTGAGAAGGCTTGCTTTAGATAACAATATTTGGAGGCATTGTAAACAGTTGTAAATTATAAGGGAAAGCCTAGACATGATTACTGTATCAGAAAGTAAATAACTAGGCTTAAGAATTCAATCTATTTTGTTACAAAGTATAAAGATATTCTTTGGTGAAATATATTAAACAGCATTGGCCAATATTGTTGGTTGATAATTTATTATCACAAGTTCTACCTGATTTATCATCTATTTCACATAGAGTTGGTTGCAGTTTTGGTGATAGACTTGCTTATAATAAAAATGACCAGACTGAAATGTCAAATTCAATTGCCATTGTTATAGAATCATTATCATTTGGTAGTTTCCCTGATGCATGTTTTAAAATTCATAGCTATGTTATATCAAAAGATTTTGGGAGTTTCCTATGAGTAGATTTATTATTAGTTGCATTTATTTGATAGTTATTTAGGTTATTTTGTGCTCTTGCAATCTGTATTACATTAGGGGGAAAAATCTATCAGATCTGTAAATTTCAGGTTTATGAAATGTCTGAATGACTGCAAGAATTAGAATATGTATAATTCTGCAGCCTACCATTGCTGAGAATATACTTAGTAGCATAAACAGATAATGTTGGAAAAAAAAAACTATATTTTGCATTTAGAACAATAGCATGTTATGGGTTAAATTCAGATATCCCATGGAAGGCATTTTATATGATAATTGGTAAATGGTTGGAGTTTTTCAAAATGTAAATTATTCTGAACTTGTTGTTTTATTGACCATTGAAGAATTTTTTTTTCACTTGAAGTGTTGCTTTAATAAAGCCATTTTATTAGGAACTCTTGTACTTGGATGTTTTCTACATGAATGCCAAGTATGCATTTGTTTAAAAGTGGGTTTATCAGTCTTTGACAAGAAAATGAAGTTGAAAATATTCCATTTCTATTTATTTTTAAAAGCAATACTGGTCTAAAGAAGTTATGTGGATGTATAATAAAAGTCATAATACTAACAAGGAAAGCATTGTGGCTGTTGCCAGTGTAAGTATTGTATATGATCTCAAATATTTGTGTTTTAAATAATTTTCTTTATGGGATTGCAGATTACAGGCAGGGGTACACCTATAAGGATTGAATGGTAGAACATATTAGAAACATCAAAAACAAAAATAAGTGCTTTATATAAACATGCAAGTCAGTGGGTGACTCTTAGAATTTTTTCTTCTTTGTATTAGAGTATGCCAGTATGTGTTTATTAATGATGTATATTAAAAAGTCTATTAAAATTCTCTTCTAGTCTGTACTATTTTTTCATGTTATTGAATTTAATGTGCATAATGTTTACACCTGGAAGACAGGACAAAGTAATCTGTTCTTCATTTACCTCATAAGTGGGATGAGCCAAGCATCTTATATGTGAATCATCTACTACCAAGATCCTCTTACTTTTTCTTACAAGGAAGTTTCCTACTTAAGAGCATAAGTTATTCAAATTCCATGTTTTGCTTACTTTAGTATGAGCTCCTCATTATTATCTGAAACTGAAATGACCAGGGAAAGTATTACATTTCAATTCTGTCTTTCTCATTAAGCCAAAGATCTCCTACCTAATAGTACTAAGACAATTTGACTGGGTATTGTGATCAGGTGACACCATACTAGGACAACTCACATTGTAATCATTTATTAAATGCAAGAGAGAAATTTCTAGTACAATTAAATCATCTGGCAGAACTGGGTTCCCATCTAGCCTCTTCTTTTATGGTTTTCCTTTTTAGTTGAGGTGATCTGTATCAAATTTACATTGTCTTCTGGTCAACAAACATATCTATCAGTCTTGTTCTTGCTAATGTCATATTATGATTACTTTCATGTATAAAGATGGAGGATGAATCTGAGGTGTAGATGCAGATTCATTTATGTCTGCATCAAGCAGCATATCAGTTAAGTCTGTATGAACTGTTTTCATAGAATGTTCTGGAACCCATATATATGTTAACAAGTTAGCTCATATTAAAGCATCACATGTTCATATCTCAAAATATGAACATGGTGGGGTGACCATTGCTACTTTTTTCATTCTAGTGTTGAATCTTCTTTTTTTAGTCAACTGACCCATGCCATTATTTAACTCAATTAATCCTGAACAGCAAGTGGGTAAGTAACACCTTTGCTTCCTGAAATCTTCTGAGTCAGCAAACCAATTGCTTCATGAGACTTTTCCTCTAAATTCTGCTACTAAAAGCACACTTCATTAAATTTATAATATCTAATAAATCATAAGTCACAAAGTCACAGGACCACTACGAGCTGGAACCAATAATTTATTTAGCGCATCCGTCAGTTGTGAACAATGACTTCTTCAGAATAAAATGCAGTAAGAAAAAACAACATATATAACTTTGACCTAACCATAATTGATTAATTAGATAAGTTGCAATAAATTTTTAAAGTGCCAACACTCATAACCAAAATGTACATGTAATACAATATATCATATAACACAACATCCTATACTTCTATTATAATACATATAAAAAAACACATCTTATATATCCTAAGTATTTGATAAAACAATAATTTAGTAACCCTAAAATGTCTAACATAGAATTAGAAGTAAAACTCAGATTTAGGTTTTAAGTAACTAACTAATGATATAACTTCATTTAAACCTGGGGGATTTACCGCATTGACCCTCAATTGACACAGCAATTCTTTATACTCTAGAAAGGTGTCACTGGGTCCCCCTCTCTCATCCAAAACTACATGTTCTAATACATAAAATTTAAAAGTATGTTCAGAAAACTGAATAAGGTGCCTTGCCAACGCATTTTTATTATTACCCCTCTCTATATCATAAATGTGCTGGTAGATGTGTGTCCTAAAAGCATTTTTAGTTTTCCCCACATAATATCTCTTAGAAACCTGGCACAGAGCTAAATAGACCACATTTTTGGTGTCACAATTGCTCTTGTGCCAAGATCGCACTACCCATAGGAAGGTATTTCAGCATTGTCTCCTTCTAATATAAACCTACATTGAGAGCAGTGGCCACACTTCCTAGTATATCCACTCTGTTGCATACTTGTTTCACTCTTTTTACTTTCTAACATTTTTTTTATACTAATACTTTTTTTATACACCACTTTGGGTTTATCTCCTATTTTACTCACCACTTGTTCATCATTTTTTAGTAAAAACCAATTCTTATACAAAATATCTCTAAGCTCCGAGAACTAGGGAGTATAAGTCAAAATCAATGCTCTCCCAAAAGAATACTGGTTGTCCCTAGAGGTACTACTTCTATTAAGATTAACATTCTCTGGTTCGGATTGTGGGTCCACACCCACACGTAAACCCAGAAGTGGATAAAAATATTCTATTTCCCTTTTCTGAGTGACTTCTCGCAATATTGGATCTAAAAATTCATGTGGATACCCTCTTTTACTCAGCATATTACATAACACATCTCTTTCATGGTAAAACATATCAATCTCACTTATCATCCTTGCTAGTCTAACCCCCTGTCCCTTTACAAGTGACTTTTTCTGGTGTATGGGGTGACAGCTTTCAAAGTTTAGTAATGTGTTCGAGTAAGTGGGTTTTCTATAGATGGTTGAAGTGAATTTCTTCATCTGCCTATTTTTATCAATCCGAATGTCCAAATAGTTGATGTACTCACTACTGGTTTCCATAGTAACCACAACCACAACTCCTTCACATAGAAAAAGCACAAAAATAAAACACCACCACCGGCTTTACCATAAAGGGTATGTTCCATAGCAAAAAGTTGTTACAACTTGCCAGAATAACCAAAAGTACGAAACGTTGCAAAAATTTTTAACCACTCGTGCATAAAAAAATCAAAGAATTTAATAAACCGCAAAAGACACATAAAACGAACTGGGATTGAGTGCGCTTTCATCTATTGTTACCAGACTTCATCAGAATCCATATTTATTAGTTGTTACATGCCTTAAATACTTATAATAATTAAACAATTGATCAATCAATTAATCATCATCAAATTGTTACATCAAATGAAAGCAATTTTTTAAAAGCATAGTAAATTGTAAGAAACTAGTACTGATATTCAAATAATTGAAAACATCTTGTAACTGATCTTGACCCCTCCCCGCAAAATGAGGATGTCATCTAAGTATCTGCCATAACATTGACATAGCTTATATTGTTCAGTAACAAAAACCTTTGTAACCTCCCATTGTGTAAACACAATATTAGCAAACATGGCGCACAGACTGCCCCCATGGTGACTCCAGAGGTTTGTCTGAAAAGTTGGCCTTCAAACAGGACAAAATTATTTTCTAGGACCAACTCCATTAAGGTCCTGAATGTGAGTATTTGGTCATGTGAATATTGAGTATTCTTACATAAAAAAATCATAGAATAATTCTACACCCTCTGAATGTGGAATAACATTAAACAAGTCTTTCGTGTCAGTTGTTACCCATATACTATCCTCACTATTCAAATCCTGCTTAATTTTTCTAAGACAGTCCCATGAGTCTTTAATAATATGGGAAAATTTAATCAAACATTTTTAAGGTGATAATCCAAAAATTGAGCTATTGTCAAGGTCTTAAATGCCTTTGCATCAACAATTGGTCTTAAGGGGGGTTTGGTAGTGTCCTTCTGGATCTTTGGGATCCCAAAAATCGTAGGGATCCTTGGATTAGTTTGAGTCATAAATTCATACTCATTTTTTTGTATCTGGTCATTCATCAATAATTCATACAAGGTGATGTCAATTTTTCTATAAGCTATGTTTAGCTCATTAATTGATACTTGTTCGTAACCGTCACCATATAAATGACTCAACATACTATCCACATATCTTTGCTGGTCCATCACCACCAACCCTCTCCCTTTATCTGGCTTCATAACCCAAACAGACTTATCATTGCATATACTTGATAACAGATTACTCTCTGCTACAGTTAAATTACTAGTCTCTCTAATAGTTTTATTCTTCTTACATATATTTCTTATGTCATTGGTACACATCATGTCAAACAGCTGTAAAGAGGGGTGCAGGGGTGGGTTGTAGACACTAGTTTTTTTACATTGTATGTTATACTGTTCAATACAGTTATTGTCCAAAATCACATTTAAATTAAGTTTCCTGATATAAATCATAAAATCCACTAGTGTTTTTTCAACATTGGCCTTTTTTGTGGGAACATAATTAAGGCCTCTTTGAAATAAATTTGCCCATTCCTCGGTCACTCGGGTACTACTTAGATTGAAAATTTTAAAGTCCTTATGTTGGTTAAGGACTATATCACAGCTGCCTGAATTCATTTCAGTTATAACACTGTGTTGCTCTACCAATTGCCACTGTTCCCTCTGCCTCCCCCCTCCTTGTCCCATATGTCCCTCTCCCCCATCCCTGTCCATTCCAGGAATTCTTGGGACCAGATTGGTTGTTGTTGAAGTTGTTCTGTTGGTTCCTGACCCTTTCGGATCTCCTGGGGGCTACCCCTAAAGGGACATTATCATAATTGCCATCATTCACATTGACATGATTGTTGTGAAAACCATGTGCGCCCAATGCATCTTCTCTCTCATAAAATGAATCTTCCTCAAACATTTCACCCAGTCCAGGATTATTAACCTGACTATTTTTTGGCAGGGGGTAAGCTTGACCTAACTCACATTGTTTCCTGTCTCTTTCCAGTTTCTTACTTTTTTTATCTTTGATGTTAGATATAATCTTATCAGTATTAACAAACATGGCTTTATATTCATTAGTTTTCGTTGCAAAACACAAATCATGTTTAATTTCCTTATCCAGTCTACTAACAGTTTCTTTTAAAACATTAAACTTTTTCTCATTGTCCTTCAATAATAACTCTAATAGTTCGCAACCATGTCTGTTAAACAAATTGAGCAAGTCTTTGTGCATATCTTTGTGCATATCCGAGTCTTTACCCTCATGGTATTTCCAGAAGCCTGCGCTCTGTTGACATCCTCATTTTGTGGGGAGGGGTCAAGATCAGTTACAAAATGTTTTCAATTATTTGAATATCAGTACTAGTTTCTTACAATTTACTATGGAAACCAATAGTGAGTACATCAACTATTTGGACATTCGGATTGATAAAAATAGGCAGATGAAGAAATTCACTTCAACCATCTATAGAAAACCCACTTACTCGAACACATTACTACACTTTGAAAGCTGTCACCCCATACACCAGAAAAAGTCACTTGTAAAGGGACAGGGGGTTAGACTAGCAAGGATGATACGTGAGATTGATATGTTTTACCATGAAAGAGATGTGTTATGTTTTATGCTGAGTAAAAGAGGGTATCCACATGAATTTTTAGATCCAACATTGCGAGAAGTCACTCAGAAAAGGGAAATAGGATATTTTTATCCACTTTTTGGTTTAGGTGTGGGTGTGGACCCACAATCCGAACCAGAGAATGTTAATCTTAATAGAAGTAGTACCTCTAGGGACAACCAGTGTTCTTTTGGGAGAGCATTGATTTTGACTTATACTCCCTAGTTCTCGGAGCTTAGAGATATTTTGTATAAGAATTGTTTTTTACTAAAAAATGATGAACAAGTGGTGAGTAAAATTGGAGATAAACCCAAAGTGGTGTATAAAAAAATATTAGTATAAAAAAAATGTTAGAAAGTAAAAAAAGTGAAACAAGCATACAACAGATTGGATATACTAGGAAGTGTGGCCACTGCTCTCAATGTAGGTTTATATTAGAAGGAGACAATGCTGAAATACCTTCCTATGGGTAGTGCGATCTTGGCACAAGAGCAATTGTGGCACCAAAAATGTGGTCTATTTAGCTCTGTGCCAGGTTTCTAAGAGATATTATGTGGGGAAAACTAAAAATGCTTTTAGGACACGCATCTACCAGCACATTTATGATATAGGGAGGGATAATAATAAAAATGCATTGGCAAGGCACCTTATTCAGTTTTCTGAACATAATTTTAAATTTTATGTATTAGAACATGTAGTTTTGGATGACAGAGGGGGATCTGGTGACACCTTTCCAGAGTATAAAGAATTGCTGTGGCAACTGAGGGTCAATGCGGTGAATCCCCCAGGCTTAAATGAAGTTATATCATTAGTTAGTTACTTAAAACTTTAATCTGAGTTTTACTTCTAATTCTATGTTAGACATTTTAGGGTTATTAAATTATTGTTTTATCACATACTTAGGATATATAAGATGTGTTTTTTATATGTATTATAATAGAAGTATAGGATATTGTGTTATATGATATATTGTATTATATGCACATTTTGGTTATGACTGTTGGCACTTTAAAAATTAATTGCAACTTATCTAATTAATCAATTATGGTTAGATTCGGGTTATATATGCTGGTTTTTCTTACTGCATTTTATTCTGAAGAAGTCATTTTTCACAACTGACGAAAGCGCTAAATAAATTATTGGTTCCAGCTTGTAGTGGTCCTGTGCCTTTGCGACTTTTGATTCTTGAAGTTTAGCAGTTTCATCTAATAAATCATGTGAGTTACAAAAAAAATGTAAAATATGATAACTATATCCTAGACAATGGGCTATACCCTGGTGTTAGTATCGACGACCTGTCAGTAGATGCTGCTGCCAAGAAAAATACTAGCTTTAGAAACAAGGTGCTATATTTCAATAAGTCTACAATACAGATACAATATATCAGTAACAGAACTATTCATCTGTTTAAGAGGTCTCCAAAAATGTATGACAAGAAGGGATAACATATTGCTGTTTTGTGATATTGCCGAATCTGTGTAAATTACACAGATAACTTTATAATATTTCAAAACAACATTAATCTATAAAACAATATGTGTTAGATGGTAATTATCAGTAGCAACATTGTGAGCCTTCATGTTTGTATAAGATGGCACCTTTTGTTCACCTATAGGTCACACAGCTTTCATGAAACTACTGCAGTTATGAAACTGTTGGTAAAAGTCATAACTGCTTTACCAAAAGAGCATTTATATCTCAAAATGACTTGACATTACTGACCGTGTTTTAATATAATTTTTTACTACCATCAACTGCTTGAATACACAACTCTGAACAAGGCAATATCATACTCTATTTTTGCATTATTAAAGTAAACATGGAGATATGTCATATTTTTCAGAACTTTTTGCAAACAATCCTTAATAACTCCAGCTCTGGATATCCTATGATGATCTTTTCACTGGCATGCTTAGCAGATAATGTACCTTTAGAAGGACTTTAGCAATTAGATGTTGTAAACAGTGATGAGTATACTAGTTTCAGGACTACAAAGAAGCCTGCAGTAAAGATGAGTATTACTTTTACAGGATGCACAGGAACTCTGCATTCCTGACAGCTATAATATTTTAGGAAGCAATGAGTTAACGTGACATTTGGCACATGAAAAAAATATATGCTTTCTTCAAGTAAAATGGTAACTGTGAAAATCTACCCTTTGAAAAAAAGTGTGCAGACAGAATACACAGGATAAAAAAATTAATTGATATGTATTGCTCAAAAGCAGAGGTATAATAGATGTGCAATCAGCAATAATTGGCTCCTAGTATCCAGCTATGATGCTGAAACAGTTCAAATTACAGTCAGATATACTAAGTAGAGTGCAAGTACAGCCGGCTCTGAAAACTATATTTAGGTTTCTGGGTATCTTTAAAAAATTGTGCACTTAAAACAGTATATCACAGAAAGAGTGGCACTATTAGTAAATTAGAATATTTAACTGATCACTGCCCACAGTAAGCTATAGTAGTATAAAATACACAGTAGTAAGTGTTTGCATTAATGTATCAGGATGGTAAACATAAAAAAGGTGCACACCTAAAAAGAATATACCACAAGTAACCATATGAGCTATAATAGTGGAGTCTTGTCACATTAAGCAAATAAACTGAATCTGAAGTTAATAACCTGCAGTAAAAAATATATGGGTCCCAATAATATCAACTGTAAAAGGTAATACACTATAACTGCAGGATTCAGTACTTGACCTATCCTCATTGTTCCAGAGCAAGGGGAATTGAAGAAAACATCAGGTACCATATTATTTTTATATTTAGTTGAAAAGCAGTTTCAAAATCACTTACAATTAGGACACAAACACAGTATGTAGGGGAATGTGCCATTATTTGCAAATTACAGAACAAAAATAGCAAGTGATGCATCAAGTTCGATGGTAAAACATAAATGTATGTCAACAGTTTAAAATAAAACTGTTATAGCATCATGGAGACAAACAACAGAATATACTTAATCTGTCTTTTGACCCTTTGATGATTAACAGTAAATGTTTTGAAGTTATGTACTTTATCTGTTCTAAGTGCTGTTGCACTCAGTCAAGCATGGCATGCATTTAAGCTGTAATAATCTGTTCCATTTATAGTAAAGGAATCTCATGAGAATATATACATCTTAAAATATGCTCTAATATCTAAAACATGTGTACATGGCTTAACATTATCTAAACACAGTGAATTTCAACAAAAGAGTATAGACTGCTGCTAGCCAACTAATCCCTGATGGACATGTTTGTCACAAAGATCCATGTCATGTCTTTGCATCTTCATGTCACGCAATCACAACTGGTCTTAGGGCACATCTACTCCATCAGGGCTCTGTTTAAATAGAGGCTGTTTCTGCATGGGAGGGTCACTGCAGTAAACACACATAGACTTTAACAATAAACAGAAATTTAAAAAAAAAACGTCAAACTGCAACTAAAATCAACTCAGTGTTGTGCATAGTAAGGGGAATGCAAGCTGTTAACACAAACAAGCACAGCACCTTGCAAATTCCCTCACTGATATGGATTTTGCAAGCACAACTACTACCTCAACAAGGTTTTGCACATGCAAGAGGTTGAACCAATCCACAGACTACTCACTCAGGGCTCTGCCTAAAAAGAAAGCAATTTCTAGATGGGGTAGATCACTGCTCTAGACCACCAGGGACTTTAACAATAATGTACTACTAGAAAATAAGAAAGTAATGCAAATGTATGATTAAAATAGCCACTATGCTATGCATATAAGAGGAATGCAAGTTGTTAGCAAGAACAAGTGAATAACCTTGCAAATTACCTTACTGAAAGGGGTTTTCCTACCATAACTACTACCTCAGCAAGGACACACAAGAACAGGCTGAATCAATACACTGCTCACTCAAGGCTCTGCTTAAGTATTAACAGTTCCTGGTAGGGGCAAAATATTGCAGCAGAGGATAGATACTAATGTACATGTCACGTGGATTGCTGCAGATGTCAGTGGGCACTGAGAATGGATACTAATGTACATGTCACGTGGATCGCTGCAGATGTCAGTGGGTACTGAGAATGGATACTAATGTACATGTCACGTGGATTGCTGCAGATGTCAGTGGGTACTGAGAATGGATACTAATGTACATGTCACGTGGATCGCTGCAGATGTCAGTGGGTACTGAGAATGGATACTAATGTACATGTCACGTGGATTGCTGCAGATGTCAGTGGGCACTGAGAATGGATACTAATGTACATGTCACGTGGATCGCTGCAGATGTCAGTGGGTACTGAGAATGGATACTAATGTACATGTCACATGGATCACTGCAGATGTCAGTGGGTACTGAGAATGGATACTAATGTACATGTCACATGGATCACTGCAGATGTCAGTGGGTACTGAGAATGGATACTAATGTACATGTCACATGGATCACTACAGATGTCAGTGGGTACTGAGAATGGATACTAATGTACATGTCACGTGGATCGTTGCAGATGTCAGTGGGTACTGAGAATGGATACTAATGTACATGTCACGTGGATCACTGCAGATGTCAGTGGGTACTGAGAATGGATACTAATGTACATGTCACGTGGATCGCTGCAGATGTCAGTGGGTACTGAGAATGGATACTAATGTACATGTCATGTGGATCGCTTTAGATGTCAGTGGGTACTGAGAATGGATACTAATGTACATGTCACGTGGATTGCTGCAGATGTCAGTGGGCACTGAGAATGGATACTAATGTACATGTCACGTGGATCGCTGCAGATGTCAGTGGGTACTGAGAATGGATACTAATGTACATGTCACATGGATCACTGCAGATGTCAGTGGGTATTGAAGCCATTGTTAATGAAAAGTAAACAGCATCCTCAATCATTTGTAGAAGCTATGCAGAATGGAAGATAAGTGAAGATCAGAAATAAGACCATGTGTGTCTTTAGGGTGCTGGATTTACCTTTCTAAATATATTTGACAGGGTGCTCTGCAGTACAATCCCTGGTACAGCATGCTGGATTGTCACAGTGTATGTGTACTGCTGCACAACATGATAACATGTATGTTTGGGGGGGTCTCCTGATCTGTGTGTTGGACACATAACATCACACCTCCAGGTACTTGGGAACATCCATGGCACAATGGAGATGATGACACCATCGAAAATAAGAACAGAGAACATCTTTTTTTAACTATTAATAGTTAAGTCGCATAAAATGTTAATAGAACAGCATGTCTTGCAATGACATGCGTTTTTCTGAACAATTAGAAGCATGTCATTTTTAATATTCGACTGTAATCTTCAGTGATGTACTAGGACACATCAAGCATTTTATGAGGGATACAACAAAATGTAATGAGGCAAAATCAGAGATAATTGAGAGGTAAAAGATCTCAACCTCCTTCTTACCTCAAGAATCTAGGACATATTCAGAAATAATCAAGAGCACTTTCTAAAATATTAGAACAAGCCACACAAAAAATTGCTAAGAGTAAGAGAATGCAGCTTATCCAGCATGTTTGCATTTTCAGTAGTAAATAAAGTCTATAATGCTTATAATTGTCATTTTCTTTTCTTCATAAATCGCTAGTTTTAGGATGTATTAAGAGGGACAGAAAAAAATTGTGAGACAAAATCAGGGGCAGGTTGGAATTATGCTTGCAATAATGGAAAACTTTTGATGATAAAGGAGATCACTGGACCTTGTGTAACCACATGACTCAATATTCTGGACATGCAGTTAGGCTCAGTCCAGTGTTCTCCACTATAGCTCCACTGCTTTAAGACTATATTCTTGAAACATGTATACTCTTGGGTAAATGTGAAAACTACTGGAACCTGATTATCATAAACAGATTTGGGTTTTGTAGCCTGAATAATCTGTATATTTGTTACAGACAAAAATAGATCTACTATGTGTGTTAACATAGAAAGGCTTGCTGTTTGCACCAAGTCAGCTAAATAAAAAAAAACTGAAATTTCCTGAACTCTAGCACAAATTTCTGCATCAGCAATGTTCAGTCTTGAAGCATTAATAAACTGACTTTTCATAACACTATTGCATTTGGTGCATACACCTATGGTTCTTAGGTTCATAGGTTCATAGGTAGGTACTAGGCTATCTGACCGAAGGCATTTATAAGCCTAGCCAGAATGTGTTGGCTTTCACCACCCCCTTAGATTAGTTCCCTGTGCCTCTGTCCAGCAGAGCCACTGAAGTGATCCCCGGGGTAAACTTTCTGTTTCCCATCCACTCATCAAGGTTTCTCTTGAAGAGTGTTAGCGAGGAGCTCTGCCTAATGTAGATTGGAATCTTGTTCCAAAGCATGGGAAGTCTCTGACAGGAGTCTATCCCTCCAACACGTCCTATAGGTTCATAGGTAAGTACTGTCTAAGTTTTAGCTGCTTCTGATTTCTTTCCCTAAATAGTTTTGTCCAATGCCTTGCAGTTAGTCTTCTTATGCACTGTCACATCTAAATAATTAATAGAGTAAAAATGAAATTATATTTCAAAGTGTAAAAAGGTAGAACAATTGTTTAAATACCATTTTTTTAATTTTCAGCAGATGATCTCCATATCATAAATGCATTAGCAGTAAAATGCTCACAAAAAGAATACTTAACATAAAAAATTAATAAAAGACAAATTTTTGCTCCCAGATTGCTATCACGAAGATGATATTAGCTTGCACCCTCATGATATTTCCAGAAGCCTGCTCTCTGTTGAAAATCTTTGAACATTCTCACATTAAATGCTCATTTAAACTACCTCTTATACGTTTTTTCTCAAGAGATAAACTATTTCTGTGTCTTTTTCTTTAGGAAAGACAGTATACAGTAACACTGCTTCATGTGTTTCTGTAGTAGTTCCTAAAATAATTGTATTTATAATAAATTTATCAGTAAAATGAATGGCATCTTAAGAGGATGGGATACAGTCTCAGTTGTTTAAGATGATGTTTAACCATGGCAGCAAGGGGCATAATCTTTGAATTCCTTGTCACAACTATTGGTCTAAATGGAGGATTACTGGGGCATTTACAAACTTCAAGATCTTGAAAAAAGATAAGGTTCTTAAACGTAAAACATCTTAGGGCTCAAATACCCCTCTTCCGATAATGCAGGTCTGAGACTCAATTTTTGGTAACTTTTATTAATTTGAAACTTGACAACTTTTCTCTTAGTTATAACATCAATGAGCATCATAATTATATGTTAAAACATTCTTGGGAGTAGCTTACAATTAATGAGTCATACTTATTGGCAAGCATTGTGCTAATACTTCTGTCTTGAATTCAGTTCTTCATTGCCTGCCATTCATTATGTATCAAATTCAAAATCTAGGTTTTTTTATACTGTATGCTTCACACAAAGTTCCATAAGTAGCAGTGGTAAAAACCTGCCCTAGGATTCAAAAAGGATTACCATGAGCAGAAAGCTTTACCACCAGTTCTTTTCCCCTCAGGGTAACCCTTTCTTACTCATATAGTACCATACTATTGATGTTTTCTGCTAGTGGAAGCATCATCATGGAGAGCTTTCCCACTGGCTGTATCACATGGTAATGAGGCATTCTGGGAAAGCAGCTAATGCTTATTAGCCATATGTTCACCCTAGAAGTGCATATAGGTCCTTATTTATCCTACTGAGTGATTTAGTGAATGATTTGGCTATGCAAATTTCCATGGGCAGAGGAAAAGTTTAACAACATCAAAAAACAATGGTCACTGAATGACTCCAGTGGAAGCAGTTGCAGAGCAGGTAAATTCATCAGAGTTCAGTGAAGACATGGGAGCAAGGTGTGTATTCATTTGTATGTATGTGTGTGTGAAAGTTTGTGCATGTCTATAGAGGCATGAATTAAGGTAGGTGAATGTGTGTGTGTGTGTGTGTGTGTGTGTGTGTGTGTGTGTGTGTGTGTGTGTGTGTGTGTGTGAATGGGTGTCTGAATGCAAGTCTGTGTGTGTAGAGGATGTCATCATCAATACAATGCTTGGCCACTGTGGCCACAGATGTGGCAGCAGTAGTGATAAAAAGTGTGATTCATAGATATGCTAATGAGCCAATAATGAGGTCTTCCTCAGTGTAGTCTTAGCTTTCTCTAAATCTCATTTTCTCATAGTCATTTATGTGAGTGATGTGATACTTTCTGAATGCTGTGGCTAGTGCTGAATGGGTCAATACTAAATTGTTTTCTCAGAATAAGAAGTAATAACATTAACAGTTTTATTCAGACATTTAAACAAATACACAGCCAACATCAGATTGAAGAAAGAGCGGTGGGTAAGATTTTAGCCTCTATGCTTATAGTAAGACAGAGTATAATAAATCGATATTAGTTAATGTTATTTATTTTGACTAGTTAAAAGTAAAATATAAATGCACGCACACAGACACATATAGATATCGATATATACATACATATATATATATATATATATATATATATATATATATATATATATATATATATATATATATATATATATATATATACATTTTAATCACTTTAAACTTTGTCCTAAAACCTAATTAATTAAAAGAATACATATACAAGACAGTATTAATAAGTACATTAAAAAAAACAAGCACTTACATTAATGGGGGGGAGGGGGCAATAAATGTCAAATTATGACTTTCAAAATGTTAAGGACTTTAGTAAAGGACCTGACACTCAGAGGATATAAAATCTGATTGATAGACCAGGAGAGTTGTACATCTGAAAATGGCTAAAAAAAAGGTTACAGATAGTCAACTAGCAAGGGCCAGCTGTAGAAGAGGAATTTACCTAGTGCTAACATTTCCACGGATTAGTCTAAACCACAACAGCAAGTTCCACAGGCAAAGGGGAAAGCCACTGTGAATACATGTGAATGTCTGGGGTTAATGTTTTACATATAACCAAAGGATGGGCATGTACAGCCCAAATGTCCTGAATGTATAGGTAAAACCAAAAGCCATCCAATAGGACTAACAGAGGTGACAAGACAGTGATAGTGAGTTGTCTTTAACATGTCTAATAAAGATTATCACAAAAGCCTGTACCATATCCAGGGGGAATATAATATTAATAAGACAAATACTGCTTCAACATAACTCTTGTTAAGCCTTCAGATGCTAGAAAGCATTACTTGCTAAGTGGTCTATTGTGCTTAAGGCCATGAAAGAAAATTATTTTTAAGTACTATTAGTCAAAGTTCATTTAGACTGGGAATGGGCAGAAAAATAAGCAAGTGGCAGTGCTTAATAACATCCTAGCAAATATGTTAAATTAATATAATACATGTAGTTACAAACAGCCAGGCTTGGAGACAAGAATGAGTGAATGAAAAGACAGCAAAGGGAAACCCAGCCAGTGCCCACACCTCTAAAGAAGATTGGTAATGTGGTTAACTGAAAAAAAAGAGTTAGGTATAGGAAGCCTAAATCTAAGTTATAGCTGCCCAAAAATAGTGAAACTAATTTAAAAAGGGTTGCTTCAGAAAAAGAAATGGTCATAGCAGCAAGCATAACTCAGAGCCACATTGACAAAAATGATACAGCTTCCTCAAAATTGTGAAACACATGAAGCTGGAGGTGATAGAAATGCAGTTTTCAGATCCCACGTTACAAATGTGAAAAAGTAGCCAAAGAGGCTTCAAATCCTCACAGGAACTGGAGCTATTATATAAAAATGGAATATAGCATCTGGTAGTCTGAAGGCTGTGACTGAAGCTGTAAGCATCCTCCAATAACTCTGTATTCAGAGATTATGCTAAATCTAATCTACTAAAACTGAGTGATGATCTAGCTACATTCAATATCCCCTTCAAAGCTGATATAAGCCTTCTGCATATGCAAAATGTTTACCACCAAATTCTATGCACATATAGCTGCAAAACGAATCTCTTCATTCTAAAGTAAATATAATGCCAAATTTAAAAATAACCCCCTGCTGTTGGACCCAAATATATCAAATATTCCAAATACTGTAGAAAACAGCAGGACAAGCCAAACCTCTGTTAAAAACTTTTCAAAGTTTATTTTAACACAAAATATAAAAACAATTGAGTGCTTTCATCTCTAATAGCTGAGACGTCATCAGAATCATTGAATCACTGCACCAGTACTTACTTATACAAAATAATTAATGACATCATTAATTAAACTAAATACAATTCTTAAAGGTACCACACATACTTGTGACATATTGGGTCTAGGACACATGGTCGACTAGCATATGTCCGAATCATAAAACATCGAACACACATACACGAAAGTGCTTAACATCGAAAAGCGCTTCTGTGTATGTGTAGTTAAAATAAATCGACGTTTCTGCATGGGGGCTTTGGCCCCCTGAACCCCCCATACCTCCCCTACTTTATTATTCTCACTCCGAGACAGGAGGAGGAAACTACTACATGACAGAGCAAAATCCCCAAAAGGGAAGGCATCTCTGATCAGTACTAGCAAAAAACTACGATCACTCATAAAATCATCCAAGGCCAACTTTGAGAGAAAAATCTCAAAAGACAATAAAGACAATCACAAGGCCTTCTTTAGTTATGTTAAAAACCTGGGTGGAAACTCCCAGATATGCTCAGAGTTAGTCCAAAATGACAAAAAATACACTGAACCCACAGACATTACCAACATACTGGCACACAGGTTCAGTGCAAATCCCCCCCCCCCCAAAAGGAGAAATATCTATCCCAGCAGAGTGTAGCCTCCCTGACATCTCAGATGCCCAGGTGAGAGCCGCCCTCTCCAAAGCTAAAAAGACAGCATCAATGGGACTAGACAGTGTCACGGGTTGCGTGCTACATGAACTCCAACTGGAACTAAACCCGCACATAAGGCTGCTGTTTAATCTTAGCCTTACTACAGGATACATACCCATAGAATGGTGTACAGCAACAGTGGTCCCACTCCACAAAGAAGGTGCTTCTACGGACCCTGAAAATTACCACCCCATAAGCTTGACAAGCCTGGTATGCAAAGCTATGGAGAGGATCATTATGGAACTCATAAACAAAGACATTGGGGACCTACAGACACTGGATCCTACCCAATTCGGCTTTGTCAAGGGAAGATCCTGCCATTTGAACCTGGTCGACTTTTTTGAAACAGTCACTAAGACCATTGATGAAGGTAAGGCAGTTCACACAGCCTACCTTGATCTTGCAAAAGCCTTCGACACAATACCCCACTTGGGCATCATAGACAAGCTCACCAGCTTAAATGTAAACCCATATGTCATAAGATGGGTTGCAAACTGGCTCAAGGACAGAACCCACAAGGTCAGAATTGCTGGAGCCATGTCAGACTCTAAGCCAGTCACAAGCAGTGTCCCACAGGGCTCGGTCCTGGGACCCATCTTGTTCGGCATTTATTTTTCCGAGGTGCAAGCAAACATAGGAGGATTGTGGCTGACAAAGTTCGCAGATGACTGCAAACTGGGCGCCATAACTGATACTTCAGCAGACACAAGCATCCTTCAGAAAGGCCTCATAGAAATGGATAACTGGTGCCAGAGCCATGGCCAAACAATGTATAGTCATACCCTTTGGGAAAAACAAAGTACCCACAAATTACCACATAGGTGGTAATCCATTAAGTACGGAAGAAGTAATCAGGGACCTAGGGACCCAAGTTGACAGTAACATCTCATTTGGCACTCACATTGCCAAGGTGGTTAGGAAGACCTTCTATATTACCCACCTTATCATGAAAGGATTCACATCTAGATCAAGAGAGGTCATTGTGCCCCTATACTCTTCCCTTATCAGGCCCATGATTGAATACAATGCCCCATTTGGGATGTATCTTACCCGACACCTGCAGCAGTTAGAAAGGCCCCAAAAGTACCTCACCAAGAGGATCAAGGGTCTCAAACATATGTCATATGCTGCACGGCTGAAGAAACTCCAGCTCTATTCAGTCACATACCGCCTACTCAGAGGCGATCTATGCCTGAAGTACAAGGCCATGTCCAATCCGGAATTAATGGACATGCTCCACCTCAGAAAATCCAAATCCACCAGAGCCAGCCAGGAGAGCGAGAGATTTGAACCTCAACACAGAAATAAATAGGATGTGCTGGAGGGACAGAGTCATAACCCAGAGGCTCCCTACACTCTGGAACAGAATCCCGGTCCATGTTAGGCAGAGCCCCTCACTGACTCTCTTCAAGAGAAATCTTGACGAGTGGATGGGAGATCATAGATTTACCCCAGGGGGCACTTCTGTGTCACTACTAGACAGAGGCACAGTAAACTAAACCCTAAATGGGCATAGTAATCTCATTCCAAATGGTGGCGAAAGCCACATACACTCGGGCTAGGCTTATAAATGCCCTAGGGCAGATAGCCTAGTATGAACCTATGAACCTATGAAGTATATTTACTTATTTATAAAGTTTGAAAATTAATTAAATTTATGAAGGCACGTTTTAAGTAAAACTAACAGTTGATTTTAAGTGCTTTTATATAGTATAACAGGTTTTAAAGTATACATGGAGTTATTGTATATAATATGTCACAAGTATGTATGGTACCTTTAAGAATTGTATTTAGTTTAATTAATGATGTCATCAATTATTTTGTATAAGTAAGTACTGGTGGAATGATTCAATGATTCTGATGAAGTCTCAGCTATTGGGGATGAAAGAGCTCAATTGTTTTTATATTTTGTGTTAAAATAAACTTTGAACAGCTTTTAACAGAGCTTTGGCTTGTCCTGCTGTTTTCCACAGTGTTCTTTGGAATATTTGATTTGTTGCAGTTTGGGCACTCTGTTTGCTCTGTTTCTGTTTTCTTGGATCCAAATATAAAAAAGTTCTGTAGTAAAAGAGAAAAAAATATTTGCATGTAGAAATAAATCTAACTCTCTAGATGGCAAATACACTCTTGCTTAATTTAACAGGGTAACTCCAGTCCCTGATTAACTCAACCAAAGTTATATATGAGGTAACAATAGGTACCCAGGCAAAATACAAGCACAAAAACCTTTATAACTATGTTAGAAACCTTATAAGCATTTCTCAGAACTGCTCTGAGCTAATAGTAAATGGTTATCATATACTTAGACCCAAGGGACATAGCCAAACACCTAGCGGATACATTTAGCGCTATCTTTGCCCCTCTCACTCCCCCTCACATTCCCTGATCATTTAATGCCTTACACCCCATCCCCCCACACTACCCTCCTATCTCTCATAAACAAGTCCTCATAGCACTCTCTAAGGCCAAGAACACTGCTCTTCTGGGGCTGGATAATATATCAGAATGCCTACTGGCCAATCTGAAACAAGACTGTCAACCCCCCTATGGAGGCTATTAATATCAGCCTCCAAGCAGAGTTTGTGATGGATAAATGTAGAACAGCAACAGTCATTCCCCTGCACAATATTTGACCAGCCTCATCTGTAGGGCTTTAGAAAGGATCATTATAGAATTAATAAATATTGATATAGGCAACCTACAAACTCTTACCTTAAGCCAATTCAGTTTTGACAAGGGTAAATTCTGCCTTTTTAACTTGGTTGACTTCTTTAAGAAGGTTACTGAAGAAATGGCTGAGGAAATATCCATGCACACTGTATTTGTAGACCTTGCAAAGGCATTTAATACCATCCTACACTCTGGTATAGTTGATAAACTCACCCTGCTAAATGTAAATCCCTATGTAGCTCATTGGATAGTAAACTAGTTCATTAATAGAACCCCGGAAATTAAGGTGGGTGGTTCCATCCCTTCCAAAAGACCTGTCACCTGTGGTGTGCCCCAGGATTCTGTCCTTGGACCAGCGATCTTTGACATTTACTGCTCAGAGGACAAAGCTATTGTTAAGAGTTTGTGGTTGACAAAGTTTGTAGATGACTGTAAACTTGGTGATATCATAAATTCTCCAAAGGACATCAAGATCCTCCAAAAGCACCTTTCCCAAACAAATTGCTCGTGTAAAAACCATGGTCTAGAACTGAATGCCAAAAATGTATAATAGCATCGTTTGGAAAGCATGACATCCCCTGTAACTACCAAATTGACAACACAACCCTAAATATTGGTCCATTAGTTAGGGACCCAGGAACCTATGCATACAACAAACTCCCCTTCAATCAGCATGTATGCACTATTGTACGAAAGTTATATTTTCATTGAACAGCTTATTAGAAAGGCTATGGAGTCCAGGTGCAGGGATGTGATCATTTCACTATATTCTGCACTTTTTAGGCTGATCATTGTGTACAATGCCCCCTTAGGTATGCATCTGACTGAAGCACTTTCTCACCAAGGAAATAAAGGGATTAAACCATAAAAGCTATACTAATCATCTCAAAACCCTCTTCCTAAGTACAATAGTGGCATGAACACCAGCTCAAGAGATTTTAATCTCTTCTGTAACATAAACAGAGCATGTTGAAGGGACATATACATATCAGAGAGAATCCCACTTCTCTGGAAAATCTTCCTTTCCACATAAAGCAGAGTACAGAAGCGATTTCGATCTATGTTGAGAAATGCTTACACCCTGTTCTTGAAACATGTGATACTATTCATAGAGATACCAAAATGTTTTTAGAATCTTTGTATAAGATAATGGCAGAGATCAACAGGGAATTCTTATCTGTTGAAACAAACAAACGTAGGCAGAAAACAATTTAATATATCACAGCAAAGCTTTCGGGTGAAACCCTTCTTCAATACTAACAATCATTGAAACAAAAGCAGCTTGCTTTAAATAGGAGCAAAAAACAGTCACATGATAGCAGCCAAAATGACATGACCGACAAACACAATATAATATAACATATATACAAAATGCAAAAATATTTAAAATATTTAAAATATTTAAAATAGCTTAACACGCTGAATTTTACTTAAAACAGGCTTTAGGCTAACAGTAGAATTTAATCCAGGTGAAGAATCCGCTGCTAGTCTTAAAATCCATTCATATTCCTTAATATCTAAAACATTATTAATATCACCACCCCTACTATGAGGTTTAACTATATCTAGGCATCTAAATTTAAAACAATGCGTATTCCCATGTGTTTTAATATGAAAGAGCATTATTCTCAACCTCCCTTCTAACCTCTGACTTATGCTCAATTATTCTGTCTTTAAGTTTACGTGTGGTCTTACCCACATAGAATGCTGAACAGGCATTACAAGTAGCCAAATACACCACATTTACACTGTTACAGAATGCTACTGATTTAAAGTAAAACTCTTTTAAAGTAACAGGATGAATAAATGCAAAATTAGGGGTAGCAGCAATGTCTATACAACAAGAACAGCTCATACATTTAAAAGTACCAATACAATCAGAGAAAGCATTCAGCTTTAAGCCAAAATTAAAATCTTTATAACATAATAAGCTTTTAATACTTCTCATATTCCTATATGAGTAGTAAGACTAGCAGCGGATTCTTCACCTGGATTAAGTTCTACTGTTAGCCTAAAGCCTGTTTTAAGTAAAATTCAGCGTGTTAAGCTATTTTAAATATTTTAAATATTTTTGCATTTTGTATATATGTTATATTATATTGTGTTTGTCGGTCATGTGATTTTGGCTGCTATCATGTGACTGTTTTTTGCTCCTATTTAAAGCAAGCTGCTTTTGTTTCAGTGATTGTTAGTATTGAAGAAGGGTTTCACCCGAAAGCTTTGCTGTGATATATTAAATTGTTTTCTGCCTACGTTTGTTTGTTTCTTTGGTATTCCTGCATTCCAGTCTTGTTTTGTAATTCTTATCTGTTACCATGGACATTACATCGTTATTTACGGTGATACCCAATGACTGGGGTATTGAGAGGGTATTGGAAGTACTTAATACCAAACAGATATACACACCCAGAAAGGTTGATTTGATCTGTAATTTACTTGATATCATCCAATGGGTAACAATGTTTTTGTGTTTAATGACCATTATTATCTGCAGAAGGTTGGCGTGGCCATGGGCATGGCATGTGCCAATAGCTACGCCAACCTAGTACTTGTTTCATGGGAAACCATTTACTTGTAACAAGGGAATGATTTTTTAAACAATGTTTTATGGTATGTACGTTTTGGCGATGATATCTTCCTTTTGTGGGGGGGGGCACACCTAATAGAGTGGAACAATTCATCGATTATCTACATACAGCCACTGAATTCCTGAGATTTACATTTCAGTATTTGAAAGATGTAATTGACTTTTTAGACATTAGATTACAGAGAACCTCACAAATGGATATAGCAACCAGTCTTTTTAGGAAATCAAGTAGGAAGAATAATGTCCTGCACAAAACTAGTAGGCATCCAAGGCATGTCAATAAAAATGTCATTAAGGGACAATTTATGAGAATTAGTCGCCTACATAACACCAAAGAGGGCTTAGACAATGCAGTCTCCATGCTGAAAAGAGAATTTAGTGAAAGAAGTTACAGTGAAAAAGATATAGATACTAATATCAATGAAATGTGTGCACAACGCAATTTGAAAGGCAGACCTTTTTTTCTGAGAGTAGAAGTAATACACATATTGAACAGAATGATGTGGAGAGCAAGATTAGGTTTCCAATCACCTATTCAAGCAATATAGGAATTTTCTGCAGAATCTTTGAGAAAAATTGTGGCATACTAAAATCTGTAAATGAACTAGATGGTGTGATAGATAGTAGAACACAATATTCCTTTATGAATAAGAAGTCACTAAAAAGGCAACTATGCTATAAACCAAGTTTCAGCAGGAACAAGATCAGCTCCCAGAGGAAAGGGACTTTTCAATGCAGGAACTGCATGGCATATAACCATATCTATCCAAATTCTGTCTTTAGACATCCAACACAAGATTTTAACATAGAGGTGAACTTCTATGCTGATTGCAGGACACGGCAGTTAGTTTATTTTTGCTTTTGCAAAGACTGCTATGTATTCTATGTAGGAAAGATGAATAGAAGTTTTAAGGAATGTATATTAGAACACCTAAGGGATATAGCAAACGTAAAAGAGACCAATGCCCTGGCAAGACATGTGCAGGAAGTAGGTACACAACATACCTTTAGTTTTATGGCATTAGAAGTTTTAGAAGAAAATGTTAGTGGTGATGACATGAAGAATAGAGGGGAGATAGTTGAACAGAAATGGATTTTACTATTACAAGCTGAAAAACCACCTGGGTTAAACAGTGCAGTGTCACTTAAACCTTTTTTGAAGGCTAGACCACTTAAACACTGAATTTATTTATTATTATTTTTAGGAGTAGAGACCTATGTGTTTATGGAATCATATGTACTCATTATTAAATTATATTTTAATTGTTTTTATCAAATGTTTTTTCATAAAGCATTCTCCTATGGAGAATTCAGTGTGTTACTTTAAAAGTTAATCAGACTATTTTTATTGTTACTTGTGATTGGTCTTAATTAGGTTTAAATATGGTGACCTCACCTGATTTGTAACAGAGTCTGAAGAAGCGATCAGTGTGAGATTGCGAAAGCGGTTACTTTTTACCTTGTTTCATTAAATTTGGAGTTGTATTTTCGTTCCTCAGCTGTGGCCATTTTGTTTCTGTTCTGCTATTAGTTGCTCTGAGGGGAATACTGAGTGTTAATTCAGCTCTAGGACATTTTTCATTTTACATCTCTTACTCTATTCAAGTGCAATCTGCATAAATAGATGTGAAACCACAAATCTGACCGTGATTTAGCACCCTTGTGTCTTATGGATGGGGTTAATTTGTAAATGTCTGCATTTCTCTAGGTTGTTCTAGCTAACCTAAAATACAAGAGCTCTGGTTATTCATATACAAGGGCTACAAAAACTTCTGAATGCACGGTTAGGTTCTGGAGATCCTCATGGATCAATAGTCTTGTAAGTACTTATGAACCTATGAATCTAAGTCATATCTTGACAACTTCTGTAATATTCATTGTCATAGTCATTTTCATAGTCATAAAGCATGCAAAAAGGAAATATGCAAAATGTTTGCTATTCAAGTATAGAAAAACATGCCAGAAGGTACTGCAAAATGTGTGAGCTGTACCAAACATTTGGCAAGGCATGAGACAATGCCAAGACTAGTTTGATATCCTTGTATGTTATAAAAATAATGCTTTAGAAAGTATACAGTAATATTGTGGTGCTTCTTACTACTTTGTGCATCACATGTAAAAATTATATCATGGTCCTGGAAGTCTATGCCAAGTACCCTGCCATTGTGACTTTGTCCACTACTGAAGAATAACAGGTATCACATGCTCTGCAAAGATTTTACAACAAGGTGAGCTTTCCCTGAAAAATACAATGAGGTTCATAGGTTCATAGATAAGTACTAGGCTAGCTGCTCTTGTGGACCATTTTAAGCCTAGCCAATTTCCTTCAGTGAGAATCAGACCCTATACTTCTTGTCTTTGAGTTAAACACATGAACATTTATACCAACCCCAATCCCTTATGCCAAACCCCAGTCCTAATAGATTGAAGAGTTAACTTTAAGTTAAATCTAAAGCAAAAAAAAAAAGACTGAAGTAATTATATTCTTTAACCCAAGCTATATTTCTTACTAGTTTCTCCAAAAGGCTCTGTTAAAATTTAGAAAGGGGAGAACAATAAAAAGGCATATTAATTACATTAAGTATGCTTACTTTAATGGTGAAACTGCTGAAGTAAGACAGAGTGAATTTTATTTTCAAAAAAATCAAATCTATACAAATGTTTATCTTTCCAGCATAACAATAGAAGCATGAGGCTAGTGGTTTATTTACTAGCATAAAGGTATTCGCAACACTGAAAATTTACTAATTGCACCCACTTTTCAAACTAGAACTGTTTTAGCCATAGCTATTAAAAGGTTGGCTTATTTTAAAAGAAAACAATAATTTTGATCTTATTGTGCTTAACGAGTCTAACTGGTAGACATTAGTTAACTAAAATGCAAAACAATGCTGTTGGCAGAAAAAAAGTATCATTTGCTCTTCTTACAAAATTCCATGTGTGTCTATAAACCCAATGTAAGATTGCCAAGTCATGGTTATTGTTGAAAAATTCCACTAATAGGCATTGGGCTTGTGGAAAGTCAAGTAAACCCCCTAAAAATAAAGTGGATATATAACTTAGATCTGCAGCTAGTCAGTTTAAAGCTTATGTGAATGTGGCAAGTTTTGCAGTCACTGATTCTACCCCAGCCCAGTGGATTTCCTTATTAGAAGAAAGTCTACCTGAGTTGCATGCTGGCCACTCTTGTATGTGATCTTGTGACTGTCTCTCATGCTGAACCATACGCTGTAATCATCAAGCCATTTGCCAGACAGAAGTCTAGAATAACTTCTTGTTTTTTTTTTCTGTTGTCCCATCCATGTGGACCCAACCAGTCCTCATATCCTGCTTTGTTGGCCCCAAGGTGTGTATTCAGGTCACTCATTTTGAATACCATTTACTGTTGTCTTGTTTTATCTAGTAGGTCCTGCAATTGCTATCTGAATGCACTGTTTTCCTAACTGTCACAACTTTGCTATGGGGTATAGGCTAAGATTATGAATACTGCCCTATCCTTACACTGGAGCCTGACTGCCATTATTCTGACACTAATTCTGATGACATCCCTCACTGTCTTCTGAAACATCTCCCTCATCACAATTCTCACATGAAGTGGCTTTGCAGCACTGGCCTTCCATCTTGTCTTCTGGATGCTTAGGATGTTCAGCCTCCTCCTTGCCATCATGTCATCCACTTCCAAGCTGCATCCTGTCAGTGAACCTACACTGAGTGCAGCAATTCTTAGTTCATTTTTGACAACTTGATTGATTTTATATTCAGCTTTTGCTCAACAGAGCTATTCCAAGTAACCCAGGCTAGGCAAATGGACACCAGTGAGCTAGTATCTATTGACTCAGGGCTGTTGGGCTTTATGGAAGACACAACAAATGAAATACAAGCAGGTCCACCACATGATGAGGGTGACAATAAGGCTAAGACCACGAACAGTTGTAAAGGAAGCTATTTAATCCACACAAACTGACTGAGCACTTTCACCAGATAAACTGGTATCATCAGAGTCTTACAAAATAATTACACCCAGCATATTCATTTATATAATCATTAAAACCAATTATTCAATTATTAATTCCTAAATTGATTGCATCTCTTAAAAAGATACATTTGAACTAGCAAAATCACACATTGTATAAAAAATATATATAAAAATACATATATAAAGTAAGTATCACAAAAATCAACCAAAACTTCTAACCTACCCTTATTAATTTACCTATACATAAAAAATATAATGTAAATTACTGTTGTATGTAAATGCAATTTACAAATATATAATTTAAACTTCTACCATAATGACCTAAATAAAAATATATTAATAAATTCAATAGTTAATGAATTATATATTTACAATTAGGGTATAGTTGGTATAAATAGACACAATACAGCAAATTCATCATTAATAAACTACAACCATCATATGAGTCTCTACCATAATGTAAACCTAAATATAATTAGCTCTGTACTTTAACAGAGGTTTTAAAGATATACTTTCGTTAATCCCTGGATATTTTGTAGCATTTAACCTAATCTGCCATTCCATCTCCCGCAGGGCTACAAGGTTATTGACATCACCATAACTATCAGGTTTTATCCTACTACTACTTGTTTTCTGTCATCCCTCATCAAGAGGGCCTAGAATTATTTTATGACAGTTTGTATTCTAGCAAGAGTTTTGACTCTGAGAAATTGGAAATGTGTCATGGGCTTATGGAAATGGTGCTTAACAATAATTTCTTCACCTTTGAAGGGGAAAGGTATAAGCAGATAACTGGGGTAGCAATGGGTGCCAAGTGTGCCCCGGTTTATGCCAATTTGGTTCTGTTGGCCTGGGAAAAAGAAAATATTCTCAATTCTAGATTTGTCAAAAATATACTATTGTACAATAGATTTCTTGATGACCTACTTATTCTATGGAAGGGTGACGATGTCAGTGTCAGGGAATTTATTGATTATTTAAATAACTGTTCTGGATTTTTAAAATTCACATATAATTGGAGTTGCGATCATGCAAATTATTTGGATATCAGGATTTCCAAAAATGAAACGGGGTTTCTAAGTAGTATTTATAGGAAACCCAGTTATGCCAATTCTATGTTGCATTACACTAGTTGCCATCCGATGCATCAGAGGAGAGGCTTGGTTAAAGGCCAGATGGTTCGTCTTTCTAGGTTGATCAGTGACGATGAGGAGTTCAAAAATGAGATGTATACACTGATTGGTTTATTTTTGGAGAGGGGCTATCCATTGACACTTCTAATTAAAATCAAAAAAGAAGTGTATAGGAAAAGGAGAAGTAAATATGTCCCGATTTTGAAAACAAGGAGTATGTGTTCAACCACTATTATGCCCAATAGTGAAGAAAACAATACTTGTATGGACAAGACTGGTCCCAAGTTTGTTTTGAAATATAATGATTGCTCTTTAGAAATTTGTGCAAATTTAAAGAGTTTATGGGACTACTTCTTGAGTGAAGGTTTAAAAATGATTTTGGGCGATGCTCCTGTGATTGTGTTTAGTAGGGGAAACAATTTGAAGGACATTTTGGAGAGGAAAAATGATGTATCTATGAGATCACAAATGAGCAGATGTGGCTGTTGTAAATGGTGTAGATACATAGCAGAAGGTTCTAATCTTACAGTGGTAGGGTACGGGCGTACAATTGCATGTCCTGGACATTGTAATTGTGTTACAAATAATTGTGTATATGTAGCTTCTTGCATGACATGCGACGCATTTTATGTAGGTAAGACTACGAGATGTTTGAAGGAGAGAATCAGGGAGCACTGTGGTTCTATTAGAAGAAAGGATGACCACAATGCCCTTTTTTTACATACCAGGACTTGTTGCCAATTCAAGAAGTTTTTGTTTTTTGTAGTGGATAGGATAAAACCTGATAGTTATGGTGATGTCAATAACCTTGTAGCCCTGCGGGAGATGGAATGGCAGATTAGGTTAAATGCTACAAAATATCCAGGGATTAACGAAAGTATATCTTTAAAACCTCTGTTAAAGTACAGAGCTAATTATATTTAGGTTTACATTATGGTAGAGACTCATATGATGGTTGTAGTTTATTAATGATGAATTTGCTGTATTGTGTCTATTTATACCAACTATACCTTAATTGTAAATATATAATTCATTAACTATTGAATTTATTAATATATTTTTATTTAGGTCATTATGGTAGAAGTTTAAATTATATATTTGTAAATTGCATTTACATACAACAGTAATTGACATTATATTTTTTATGTATAGGTAAATTAATAAGGGTAGGTTAGAAGTTTTGGTTGATTTTTGTGATACTTACTTTATATATGTATTTTTATATATATTTTTTATACAATGTGTGATTTTGCTAGTTCAAATGTATCTTTTTAAGAGATGCAATCAATTTAGGAATTAATAATTGAATAATTGGTTTTAATGATTATATAAATGAATATGCTGGGTGTAATTATTTTGTAAGACTCTGATGATACCAGTTTATCTGGTGAAAGCGCTCAGTCAGTTTGTGTGGATTAAATAGCTTCCTTTACAACTGTTCGTGGTCTTAGCCTTATTGTCACCCTCATCCTGTGGTGGACCTGCTTGTATTTCATTTGTTGTGGATTCCTTTATTTGGAGTCTAATTTTGTTTTTAGTTCATTGTTTGGTCGACCTGGGCCTTGAGGTGTTGGCGAGGCAAGTCGTGAGCATGGAGGCATTACTTAAGGAACTTACTACTGTGTTGGGCAAATTGGTTCGGCTTTACGAGGAGGAGAGTGTCAAGGATGATGTTACTCCCATCAACAGCCCTACGGAGACTCAGGTAGAGCTGTACACTATGCATTCTCCCAGCGATATAACACCGGGACAAAGGGTTAAACCTATGGCAACTTATAGTGGAGTCGTGGGGCGAAATCAAACTGGTGTTAATATTTCCAATACTGCTGTGGCATCAGCATCGGGTTCAATGGACTACAACACCCAGCAACGTAATATTATTTCCTGGTTGGAAGCTCCTACGTTGGACGTGTACTGTGATTCGTCTGTAGGAGAACACGTGGGTCAAACTAACCAGCAACCTCTTACGCTACGAGAACAAATTTTCAAATACGAGAAAGTTTGTACCAAGTATCGTGCAATACAGTTGGACAGTTTATTTCTAACTAAATCAAAGGAGCTGGGGCAGATACCGATGGGTTTACGTATATGGAAATTACCCACGGGGATCGAGCCTGACTTGGAAGCATACAAGGAATTGATTAAGTTATACCAAAGGACAGGTATGGAATTGCTTGATATTATCTTGAGTCACAATGAAGTTAAACTCAAACAGCTTCGCGAAGAAATTGTCAGTTTGGATACAAACATTACTAAAGATTTATTATTTTTTCAGCATAAGAATCATTTCGAGAGGGTCACTAAGAATGTTGACATTTTTGTTAGTAAGAATAAGGTTATCAAAAACAAAAAGTTAAATAGAGACTGTATTGCATACAAAACTGGGACAGCATATCCACCAGGACGTAAGTTAGTCAAACCTTACAAGGAAACACACACCAGGTTTGATTCTAACAGCCACAATGAAGAGTGTGTTGATGAATGTCAGGGTGAGGACATTTTTTTGGGCGAGCCGGAGTTGCCACGGAGGTCCGAGAGACTTTTGAACAAGGGGCGACACCGAGGACAATTCCATCAATCGAATCCAGGGAGGAGGGGGATGAATTTTCATTAATACCTCCCAACTCTGACTTTTTAGTTAATTTTTTAGTATGTGAAGACATTAGTAGTTTGTTTATATCTGACAGTCCTTGCTCTCAAAACTGTAAAGTCAATGAGGGGGAATGTGATGATTTTTGTAATGCTATTATACCCCTATCCACCTGTATAGACATTGACACAAATATTGATTGTAGTGACAGCTGTCTTTTTATTATTCATGATGACAATGCTGATAATGTTGTTGGTGCTGAAGGAGGTTTTTTTCAACATGACAACAATATAGTGGATACTTTTCAATATGGAGTGGTTGAAAGTGGCAAACTGTGTGAGTCCAATGATAGGGCTGACATGGGGGAAGGATGTGAATTTGGTAACATCTCAATATTTCCATTAGATAATGTAGTAGATGAAGGGCTGGCAGGTATCCTTGACAATAGGGAAGTTATTTTTTCAAGTGAACTGGTACATGAGAATTCTGGATTTGATTTGTGTAATGTTGGTATAGAGACACAAGGTGTCAGTAATGTGACATTCATTCCAAATGAGGGTATGAAATACAGTATTAAAAAGGAAATGGGATTCATCATATATAATTACACTGATTTAGTCATTAATGATTCACACTTCAAATTGTTTAGTAAGGGTGAAAAATTTGTGCCGAGTTTTAATATTGACACAATGCAGCTATTAAAAAGTTTCAAGTTATTTGTGAGGGAAATAAACTTGAAACTTTATTTTCACTCATCTGGTTCTGGTAGCAATACCCAAGATGGAGTTTTTCAAGGTAATGTACTTCGAAGGAAAAGTACTTTTGTGCCACCTCCCAATAAAGAGATTAGTATTTTTGAAAAAATGGTTGAATATGAATTGAGGAGAATGTGTTTGCAAAGGGCTACGTATGTTGATAATTTGACCAACAACGAAAGGGCCGTACTTAAAGAATTTACATCAACAGGCCAATATAGATGCATGAGGCCAGACAAGGGTGGGGGGATGGTCATCATGCATAACATTGATTATGTTGGTCAAATAATGAGAATTTTGAATGATGACAACACCTATGGTAGGGTATCTGTTCATGAGATCAATTTGGCGTATCAGAGAATTGATTTATATTTGCTAGATGCTTTATACCAAGGAACCATCAATGAAGCTGATTTTCATTTTTTAACAGTGAAGTTCCATAGTATGCCAAAATTTTTTGGCATACCTAAGGTACATAAGGGAACTGAATGTTTACAGTTTCGTCCTATCATTTCAGCAAAAGGTTCTAAGACTGAACCTTTAGCTGCTTTTGTTGATTTTTATTGTAAAAAAGCTCTAATAGATGCTGAACACATATTGAAAGACTCATGGCACTGTTTAGAAAGATTGAATTCGGTTGACTTTTCAAAATTGGGTAACTTTGGTTTTTTGACAATTGATGTCATTAATTTGTTTTCTGTCATCCCTCATCAAGAGGGCCTAGAATTATTTTATGACAGTTTGTATTCTAGCAAGAGTTTTGACTCTGAGAAATTGGAAATTTGTCATGGGCCTATGGAAATTGTGCTTAACAATAATTTCTTCACCTTTGAAGGGGAAAGGTATAAGCAGATAACTGGGGTAGCAATGGGTGCCAAGTGTGCCCCGGTTTATGCCAATTTGGTTCTGTTGGCCTGGGAAAAAGAAAATATTCTCAATTCTAGATTTGTCAAAAATATACTATTGTACAATAGATTTCTTGATGACCTACTTATTCTATGGAAGGGTGACGATGTCAGTGTCAGGGAATTTATTGATTATTTAAATAACTGTTCTGGATTTTTAAAATTCACATATAATTGGAGTTGCGATCATGCGAATTATTTGGATATCAGGATTTCCAAAAATGAAACGGGGTTTCTAAGTAGTATTTATAGGAAACCCAGTTATGCCAATTCTATGTTGCATTACACTAGTTGCCATCCGATGCATCAGAGGAGAGGCTTGGTTAAAGGCCAGATGGTTCGTCTTTCTAGGTTGATCAGTGACGATGAGGAGTTCAAAAATGAGATGTATACACTGATTGGTTTATTTTTGGAGAGGGGCTATCCATTGACACTTCTAATTAAAATCAAAAAAGAAGTGTATAGGAAAAGGAGAAGTAAATATGTCCCGATTTTGAAAACAAGGAGTATGTGTTCAACCACTATTATGCCCAATAGTGAAGAAAACAATACTTGTATGGACAAGACTGGTCCCAAGTTTGTTTTGAAATATAATGATTGCCCTTTAGAAATTTGTGCAAATTTAAAGAGTTTATGGGACTACTTCTTGAGTGAAGGTTTAAAAATGATTTTGGGCGATGCTCCTGTGATTGTGTTTAGTAGGGGAAACAATTTGAAGGACATTTTGGAGAGGAAAAATGATGTATCTGTGAGATCACAAATGAGCAGATGTGGCTGTTGTAAATGGTGTAGATACATAGCAGAAGGTTCTAATCTTACAGTGGTAGGGTACGGGCGTACAATTGCATGTCCTGGACGTTGTAATTGTGTTACAAATAATTGTGTATATGTAGCTTCTTGCATGACATGCGACGCATTTTATGTAGGTAAGACTACGAGATGTTTGAAGGAGAGAATCAGGGAGCACTGTGGTTCTATTAGAAGAAAGGATGACCACAATGCCCTTTTTTTTACATACCAGGACTTGTTGCTAATTCAAGAAGTTTTTGGTTTTTGTAGTGGATAGGATAAAACCTGATAGTTATGGTGATGTCAATAACCTTGTAGCCCTGCGGGAGATGGAATGGCAGATTAGGTTAAATGCTACAAAATATCCAGGGATTAACGAAAGTATATCTTTAAAACCTCTGTTAAAGTACAGAGCTAATTATATTTAGGTTTACATTATGGTAGAGACTCATATGATGGTTGTAGTTTATTAATGATGAATTTGCTGTATTGTGTCTATTTATACCAACTATACCCTAATTGTAAATATATAATTCATTAACTATTGAATTTATTAATATATTTTTATTTAGGTCATTATGGTAGAAGTTTAAATTATATATTTGTAAATTGCATTTACATACAACAGTAATTTACATTATATTTTTTATGTATAGGTAAATTAATAAGGGTAGGTTAGAAGTTTTGGTTGATTTTTGTGATACTTACTTTATATATGTATTTTTATATATATTTTTTATACAATGTGTGATTTTGCTAGTTCAAATGTATCTTTTTAAGAGATGCAATCAATTTAGGAATTAATAATTGAATAATTGGTTTTAATGATTATATAACTGAATATGCTGGGTGTAATTATTTTGTAAGACTCTGCTGATACCAGTTTATCTGGTGAAAGCGCTCAGTCAGTTTGTGTGGATTAAATAGCTTCCTTTACAACTGTTCGTGGTCTTAGCCTTATTGTCACCCTCATCCTGTGGTGGACCTGCTTGTATTTCATTTGTTGTGGAGTCCTTTATTTGGAGTCTAATTTTGTTTTTCGTTAATGGAAGACACACACTGGCCAGTAAGGTCAAATACACCCCTCTCACCATTCTATCCTGTCCCTGGTGTAGTTTGAAGTAAACTAAAATTGCCTTTGCAAGTACAGCAAGTGCACAGGCTCAATAAATTACAGTCAAATTCAAAAACAGAGGCCAGCACTTGAATGTGGTTGACATAACTCAATTTGTATTCAAACATAAATAACAAAAAGGGTAGGGTAAAACCCTGAAACCCCACAGAAAACCAACCAGACCAGTTTTGGTTGAGATAGCCTTCTACAGTGTAAAACGAAACATAATCACTTCCATGTAATTTATACCAATCATCTAATTGAACACAGATATTGGTTAGTTATAGGTGATCGTTTAATCCAGGCTGAAAGAGCCCACCTAATTTAATAACCCACCTCTTCTCTTTAGAATTGAGAATTGTATGCCACCCAGATTTATTAGTCTTGTCACCAAATACTTTATCAATGACAGTAAATCTGTAGGAAGCAGTGACATGTTAAGTGTGTGTTTGATTAATGCATTTGACTGTCTTTTGTTCCTGATATTGCTCAAATGCTCACTGATACGTAAACATAGTGGTCTGGATGTCTGGCCAATGTAAAAGCATTATTTTTACTGCTGAACTGTTTAGTCTTATTCACTCTGATGCAGTGTGTGCAGTGCCCACAAGGTATACAACCACATAGCACCTCCTCTGTAATGGTGCGTTACTGTTGTGTCCTAAACAACCCTCGATGATGCTTACCTATTTACAACCAACAAATGCCCATGTCCATTTTTGGTTGCATAAGTCAACATGACATGCTGCAGACTATTATACATGTTCTCCTATCTTCAGGATACAGCACACCACAGTTGAAGCCCAAAGCAGTTGCTCTATACAGCTCTTCTTGTTTAGGCACCTTCTAGAGTTTGTACTGTTGCCCATGGCTCCATTCTTCAGTATGCTTGTGTTGAAAAATACTCAACATATTTTGGGAGGTGGGAGGAACCCCAAAGAGACACAGGCAGAACAGGCAAACTCCATATAGGCATTGAGTGGAAGTCAGAATCGAACTTTGTACCTTGTGCATAAGAAGAGAAGACCTTAACCATTATGTCATCTGGTTTATGTGAGATATGAATGTGAAAAATCTAGATGAAATATAGAATATACATGGATGTTATTTCTGTATAAGCCATGACAGGTGAAGATTTAATACAGCACAGAGTGTTTGAAACTGTAGATTCATTTAAGAACCTGGGTATATGGGTAGATCCAACTTTGAGTTTTTTCTAATCATATCAACCAACTGGTTAATGATAGTTATAGAACTATATGTTGTATAAAAAGATTTATAAAGTCTAGGAAATCAAAAATGATGAAGTCATTGTTTGTTAGTTACATTAGACCCAAACGTATGGAATATGTATGGAATAACAATATGGAAACCCTATAAGAAAACAAGCATGAGTAAACTAGAAAGAGTATAGCAGAAATATACCAAGGGCATTCATGGATGTGAAAATTTAAGTTATGAAAGACTAAAATATTTGAACTTGTACAGTGTTTCATACAGATATTTAAGAGGAGACCTTATTCAAGTATATAGGATATTTAGAGACAACTATGTCTGGAAATGTTTGAGATTATCAATAGTAGTAGAGAATTATCAGACAACCTATGCAGATGTTCT
>NC_056725.1:1472993059-1472995559 GCF_019279795.1 Protopterus annectens
CTAGATTGTCTTCTGCTTTCCTGCACATGTCCTATCCACCGTATTCTGCTTTCCTGCACATGTCCTAACCACCGTATTCTGCTTTTCTGCACGTCCTAACCACCGTATTCTGCTTTCCTGCAAATGTCCTAACCACCGTATTCTGCTCCCTTTGGCCACCCCTGCAATTAGAGCTACTTCATCTTCTACTCTGATGCCCTTATTTCTTCATCTGTCCTACAGCGTGCACCCTACTACCCCTCTCAGGCACTTTATCTCAATCACCTGTAGCTTCCTAAACTGCTCTGCCTTTACTTCCCAGTTTTCTGTACCATACAGTACCACTGGTTGCACTGCTGTTTTGCATACTTTATTTTTCAGCTTCTTTGGCATTCTTTTGTCATACATTACCCTTGATAGTCTGTGCCAGTGGGCTGCAACCCTCTTGATTTTAACGTTAACCTCCTCATTCAGACTTCCCTCCTCCTCAACTACCCCTCCAAGATACTTGAAGGTGTTAACATTTTCCACTGTCTTCCATTCTGTCACGGTTCTCAGCTTCTTATGATTTCCCTGAATTGCTGCTATTACAACTGTCTTATCTGTAGTCATTTTCATCCCAAGTGCTTTCAGTTTTGCATTCCATTCCCCTATCCTTTGCTGAAGTTCTTGCTCAGAGTCTGCCTGTAATGCCGCATCATCTGCATACATCAACTTTATTGATCTGCCCTCTGACCTGTTTGCTAATGTAGACCATCGCCAGTATGGACAGCAGTGGACTTGGAGATGAAGTCTGATGTACACCCTGTCCCACTGAGAATCCCCCTATGAGACCAAACACTGTTCATAATCAAGTCATTGGTTCCTTGGACATAGCCTGCACTAATTCTGCCAATGTTTCTGGGACTTTGAACCACTGCAATCCTGCCCAAATGTTATTTCTTTTGCCTTGTCATATGCTTTTTTCAAGTCTAGGAATGCCCAGATGGACTCGTTCCTAATTTGTAACTTCTTCAAAACTGTCTATCCCACTGTAAACATGGGGTCAGTTGTACTGCCTCCTGATCTGAATCCAAATTGCTTATCTCCCATCTTACTTTCTACTACTCTGTGCATTCATTTATAAATGACTCTCTCCAGAACTTTCATGCAGTGTGAGAGAAGTGTGATACCTCTGTACTGCCCACAGTTATGGATAGTATGCTTGTTCTCCAGTTATCTGGGATATGCCTTTCTCCCCATACTGCTATGAATACCCTCAGGACCCATTTATCCCCTGTCTTCCTGAACATCTTGATCATATCTTCTGAGACCTCACCTGAGACTGCTCCTTTCACTGACTTAATTTTCCTTACCACTGTTCTTACTTTTAAGATGGACACCTCTTTGTCTTTCATCATAGGCTGTGTCTGAGGAAGTATAGCTTCTGTGGGTTTCTTCATTCAGAAGATGCTGGAAGTATTCCTTCCTTCTGCCTTTGATGCCCTGTAGACTGATGAGCAGGTTGTTGCTTGCATCCCTGATGAAGGATTTATATCTTCTTTAACTTTCTGTCTTTGCTTTGCAACCTGATTGAGTTTCTTTGTGCCATCTATCGCTGAACATTCCAGAAACTGGTAGACTGCCTCTGATGCTTTGTTTTTTTTTTTTTTTTTTTTGCTATTGCAACTCCTCTCTTACCCTCTTTGTTAGTCAACCAGTATTCGTCTTAGCCTAGTCCATCTTTTCCATCTCCCACTTTTTCCTGCATATTTTCTTTTACTGTCTTCCTGGACTTTTACATTTCACTACAAGCTTTCCTGGTGTACCTTATTTCCATACCTGGCTCACTCTCAGATCTGTTCTGTAGTCCTCACACATGCTGTTTTGAGGTGCTGCCATTCTTCATCAACTCCATCTATCTGATCTTCTTCTAGAGGTCCCAGAGCCCTGACTAATTCATTGAACTCTTTGGACTTTCTCTGCAGTCAACTTCCAGGTCTTCAGCCTGGTTCATAGGTATATACTAGGTTAACGACCACCGGGGACTTTATAAGTCTAGTAGACAGCACATCAGTTCCCCAGTACCATAAATGATACAGTTGAGTTTCCCACATTTGGGGAAATCACAGAGTACAATCCAACAAGAGTCAATAGAAGAGCTTCACCCTGGTGAAACCACTCTTTTGATTGTGGTATTCCCCCTGCCAGTTAAATGTCTGTTGACTTTAAATACTTCTATGACCAATGCTTGCAGCTGATTGTGGCAACCAGTGGTTTATGTTGTGGGCAGACTGTTTCACTGGGGATCACTTTGTGATTGTACATCATGCACATTTTTGTGTTTTCCTGTGTATTTCTGCTTGGCTGTGATTTGCATATAACCCGGATGCTTTGATTCCAGTAATAATTACAGTGTAACAGAACAGTGTGTTTAGATGTGGTCACTTGAAAATAACTATGGCTAACCTAGCACAGCATTTAGGGAACAAGCTGATATTGTTTATTTGGCAGCAGCAAAACCAGAAATTTGTCATCCATG
>NC_056725.1:1473000559-1473004130 GCF_019279795.1 Protopterus annectens
ATAGTTTATGATTCTCTGTAATACAGAAACATGAAAAGCACTACTGCAATTATATTGCAATTAATCTCAATATGTCTTGCTTAGCAGTCACAGATTTGATCAGATGTCATATATTTTATCCACTTGCCACCTATCTGACAGACAAAGGATATTAGCTGTTAATGAGCTGTTTCCTGTAGTCCAGGTTTGATTCTAGAGCAGATACCTACTAACTACCTATGAATATATTTTGTAATGTTTTATGATAAAGAAATGTTGAGGGATACATCTGCAGTTATTATAACATTGATAAAACCCAGAAAACATGAAGAGTAGAGGTCAAAGGGCAAGACAAGTAGTAAGCGACATATCTAAGATAGTGAGATGTCAAAAACATTTATGAGTTACAGTGAAAGAAAAGGTAAACGTTGTTGGGGACTATGGAAGAAATAATGGTTATTACATGAAATCTGAGGAGTGGAAGTCTGTGTGGGAAGGAGTTAAGCAGTTAAGTTCCTTATTTGAGGATTTGTCCTTTACAAAACTTTGCCTGAGTGGGAATAGATACAGAAAGTAAAAATGTTAAGCTGTACTTAATGACAGGAAAATTCAGCAAAGGCTAAGGATGTTACTGCATATACTATTTTGTAACCAAATCAAGGCAGTGCAGTCTGAATTTAGTCTGAGTAAACAAAAAAGTGGACTTAGTTAAACTGACAGCTAAACATAAAAACAAATATTTAAGTGTTAGACGTTTATAAATGCTGAGGTAAAATGACAAGTTTTTGAAGAATGCCATCTGCTACAGCAATAAGAATGACTAAAAATTAAGTGCTTGTAGAAGGAGCAAATAAGAGAAGTCAGTTAGCTACCCAGCATGCAATGCCAAGCTTAATACCAGGGGACCTGAAGTCAATTAAAATCTTCAGCA
Organism: Protopterus annectens; assembly: GCF_019279795.1. Lineage (NCBI taxonomy): Eukaryota > Metazoa > Chordata > Ceratodontiformes > Protopteridae > Protopterus > Protopterus annectens. Next base: position 1,473,001,470 of record NC_056725.1, read on the forward strand.
TGACCACCACATTTAAAGGAGGTGCTATGAAATTATAGGGAAAAGGTAACAGGATTGTTTGCATGTAGCTTTGATATGAAACTAAACAGTACTGTCATCACTTTAATTCACTTCAGATATTTAGATGAACCGATTGGGGAGAGGTAACTGGAAAGCAAGCCAGATAATATTGCACAATGCCTTGAAATATCAGTAAACAGAAATAAAAAAGAGATAAGACAGGTAGATAGATACACAGATATCCTGCTTGTTATGTGTTCAAGATATCGATGCCAAGAAATTCATCTTGAGAGCAAAGCTCAACAGGTGAATTTTGGCAACTGTGTCAAGAACACATAATTAACAGTTATGATCAGGCCCTCAGTCAGAGGTTAGTACTAAGCTAACTGCCCTTGTGAGTCATTTTAAGCCTAGCCAATTATCCCTTATGAGACTCAAACCCTGCACCTTACATTTGTAAAGCAAACACCTTAATCATTAGGCCACCCTCCCAATCCCTAACTTTTCATAGTGCATGGAGCTTTATCTGCTTTATCTCCTCAGCTCAGAGAAAGTCCTTTTGATCTGTGTAACTGATTGATGCATGAGTGCTGCATCACTGGCACAGTGCATGCATTTTGTGTCACCCAGTGACACCACACATTATTAGTACAAAATGTAAATAACAAAGGTCCCAATGCAGGCCCTTGTGGGATACCAGCAGTATTGTCTGTATCTTGTGGTAGACTTTTGTTCCATGTTATTCTGTGCTGTGTGGAAAAAGTACTTTTGTATCCAGCTCAGAGAGTGTGAGGCAACTGCCTCCACAGAAGGGTTGTGAGGAATCCATGGCTCACCATGACAAAGGATTTATGCACTGCCTAGACTTATTTGTACTTCACCTGTTTGTTAAGTATGTAACATCACTGGGCACAACTAAGGCTAACACCTGTCCCTGTTGGCGAGGGGCAATTCCTCTTTGGGTAGTTGTGTCACGTGAAAAAAATAAAAATGTCAAGTGTCCTGAGATTTTAGGGCAACAAATATTACATACATTTTCTTTAATAGCTGCATAAAACAGATATTTTGCATCTGAAACACTTAAATGTTATATGCAATAGCATAAGCAACTCAAATGCTACAAGAATAAGCTTTTATTTTGGTAAAAACGTGTATTTTACAGGTGGTCGGAGAGTACTTAATGGTCATGTGCTGACTTCTTTGCTGTCACCCATAAGGCAAATGGAGATTGAGGCGATAAAACTTAAGGCCACAGGATGAAGCTCATTAGCAGCTCATAGCCTTAATCCTTTACACTTAACTGTAAGAAGAATTACTTAAAAGCTTGTCAAGGATCATTGACAATAAGACTATATTTCTATTGACCAAACAGTCATGATTTGTCTTGTTCTAACTCCATTACTGCAGCATTTTTCTTCCAGCGTATAGGGGTGAATCTAGTCCAACTACAGCATGTATAACTTGCAGTATTCAGTTGATTATATTCATGCCTTATGTACACACAGTTTGTATATGACTATTAAAACTATTATTTTTCTTATAGATATATATATATATATATATATATATATATATATATATAGGTTCATAGGTTCATAGGTTCATACTAGGCTATCTGCCCGAGGGCATTTACAAGCCTGGCCCATAGTTTTGTGGCTTACGCCACCCCTTTAGTTTGGAGAAACTATGCCCATTATTTTGTTGTGCCTCTGTCGAGCAGTGACACTGAGGTAATCCCTGGGGTATATCTGCGATCTCCCATCCATTGGTCAAGATTCCTCTTGAACATGGCCAGCGAGGTGCTCTGCCTCACATATACCGGGATTTTGTTCCACAGCATAGGGAGTCTTTGGGTGATGAATCTATCCCTCCAGCACGTCCTATTTATAACCGTGTCGAGGTTTAAGTCTCCCGCCCTTGTGGCTCTGAGGGATCTAGATTTTTTGAGGTGAAGCATGTTCATCAAATCTGGGTTTGACATGGCCTTGTATGTCAGGCACAGATCACCTCTGAGCAAGCGGTAAGCGACTGAATAGAGCTGGAGTTCTTTCAGACGGGCAGCATAAGACAGATTTTTGAGACCCTTTATCCTTTTGGTGAGGAACTTTTGTGGCCTCTCCAGCTGCTGCAAGTGTCGGGTCAGATACATTCCGAATGGGGCATTGTACTCAATCATTGGTCTGATGAGTGATGAGTATAGGGAGACTATGACCTCACTTGATCTAGATGTGAATCCCTTCATGATAAGGTGGGCAATGTAGAAGGTCTTCCTAACAACTTTAGCAATATGAGTGTCGAATGAAAGGCTACTGTCAACCTGGGTCCCCAGATCCCTGATAATTTCTTCTGTGCTCAGTGGATTGCCACCTATATGGTAGCTAGGGGTAACCTTGTTTTTCCCGAAGGGTATGACTATGCATTTCTTGGCATTTAACTTTAGGCCATGGCTCTGGCACCAGTTATCCGTTTCTGTGAGACCCTTCTGAAGGATATCTGTGTCAGCTGTGTTTTCGACTATGGCGCCCAGTTTGCAGTCATCTGCAAACGTTGTCAGCCATAACCCTCCTGTGTTTGCTTGTACTTCGGAAAAGTAGATGCCAAACAAGAGTGGGCCCAGGACTGAGCCCTTTCAGCATGGGTGACCCTGTGGGTTCTGTCACT
>NC_056725.1:1473344630-1473469630 GCF_019279795.1 Protopterus annectens
AATGTAAATCACATTGACTGACAACTAACCATACATTATTTAGGTACTTCATTCTTATGACAGACTGCAGGCAAGTTTTTTTTTTTTTTTTTTGGGGGCCCAGCAGAGAAAAAGGCTGTACATGTTTTACAACAACTCTATATTTTTGATGGGATTCATTTTTTGTGTTCTGACAAATTTGCTCTTTATGATCTAGAAAGGTAACCTTTGAGTCAATATGACAAACAACCTATTGCCAGAAGCTAAATTTTGTTCTTCCACATCTGCTTTTATGTCTTTATCTTGTTATTTAACTGCTGGTAAAAAGTTTGTTATGACTTGAACATAATTTATTTTACATGAAAGACCTAGGATATCATTTTTACAGACACTGCAGTATTCATTAGGTAAAATATACAGATATAAATCAACATGAAATATGTACTAGTTGTGTTTGATTTGTAAGTATTCCATCACCAATACAGGTTAAGCTCTGAATCAGAGGCATGTGAGTTATACATACATTAATTTAGCAGATATTTACTATTAGCAAAGTATAAGTTACTTTAATGCAGAATATGTGCATTAGGAAGTGACAGATTCTGAGGTGGATTCATGAATGCCTGTATTAAGTGCTGCTATTGTGTATGTCGTGTGGCATGCCAGTCATATGATAGCGTGCTATTTTGTATTCATTAAACTGCTCTACATATAGTGTAGAGCCTGAAAACAAGGGTAAATGACAGAATTTGCTAACAAACGCACAAGTAGCTGAATTTCATGCTGTTTAACTAATCTCACATGGTGGAGCTACTCAGAAACCTACTCAGTGTAGCCATTTGCCTTGAAATGCAGACCTCTTTAGAATACAAATGTGATTACACTTAAAGAAAAAAAATGTTAGAGGCTGCTGCTGTTATCATTAACTTTCATGTGCAACATGTCGTAATTCAAGGTGTTGCTGCTGTTGCTGCCAGACCTTGGCCAAAAGGAAGAAAGGTGTTTAGACCCTGTGTGACTTACAAAAGGGTGCATGACATAGAAATTGTAAAGCAATACCGGGTGGACAGGCAACACTAGAGGAAATATACAGCCTCTGCTGCCCTCAGCTGAGGCCCCAGGGAAATTGTGGAGAGCACATCACAGTGGAAACCAAGGTAAGTGCAGCTTTGCATATAGTAGCTACAGGTATTTTCCAGTGACATACAAGGGCTATATTAGGGTTGTCACAGCTCTCAAGTTCTAGAATATTACATCAATTTCAAAATGCATTGCTACAACATGCAAGGGATTATATATGCTTCCCACACATACCAGAGGAGAGAGCATGAGCCATGCAGGAAGTTTACACAATAAAACACTTTCCTGAGGTGTTGGTGGCCATAGATTGCACACACACACACACACACACACACACACACACACACACACACACACACACACACACACACACACACACACACACGGAAATAAAGTCCCGCCTGGTGAACAGGGAAGAAGGTAGATTAATAAGAAAGTATGCCACTCTATAAACTGTCGGGCACTTTTATGACTCACACATGTGGCACACCTATGAGCTGTACACAGGTTTTTCTAGGGGTAATGTTCCAAAGGGCATCTAGAGGGGGATAATAGTTATGCATTGGAAACTTGGCCAGGGAGCAAGAGGAGCGTCTGTCCCGGGTGACACTTTTTAATAAATGAAAAGCTGTTGCATGCAGGATTTTTTTTTTTGGAGTGTCCAGAATGAAGGGATACTGTCCAGACAATTGAAACTGCCTTTTCCAGACAGCATATTATCCAGAAAAATATGAAAATCTTTCCTTTTAATTTAAAAAAAAAGTTACTCTTTTTTCATGGATGTTCTTCTTTAAGAATGCCTTTTGTCTCCCATCACATAGATGCAGAAGCTGAAATTATTTACGTTTGTCTTCCACATGGGTGGAATTTGAATTCCAGAAGAAGTTTGGACTGTGCAGTAGACTGCCATGAATTCTTAGACAAGTGAGAGGTAGGTGTGTGTGTGTGTGTGTGTGTGTGTGTGTGTGTGTGTGTGTGTGTGTGTGTGTGTGTGTGTGTGTGTGTGTGTGTTTGTGCGTGCGTGCGCATGTGCACCCACGCATGTGTGTGTGTGTGTGTGTGTGTGTGTGTGTGTGTGTGTGTGTGTGTGTGTGTGTGTGTGTGTGTGTGTGTATGAGCCCCATGTGTGGGAAGCTTTTTAAGTTTACTAAGAAAATGTTTGTGTTAATCTTTGTTTTAAGCTCTGAAGGGTGGGTGCTCTATAGTTTAATGACATACACAGATAAAGGGAGTTAACAAAATATTTGTTGAGTTTGCAAGATTCTTCAAGTTGTAGAAATATATTGTGCGATTAAGTTTCTAATAGTACGGCATTTGCAAGGGTTGTCAATTGTACATTGTTGAAATGGGTATAATTCAAGGTTTTACTTAGTTTTAGTCACTGTAATTGCTGGAAGGCAAGAAAGTGATGTACCTTATTGGGAAGATTAGTAACCTGATTTTATTTGTAGCTTTATCCAGTGCAGTAGGTTTTGTTATTAATGGAAATACATACAGATGGCTATGGATGGCTTACCAGTATTAATTGTTGGCCTTTTCAATGATATTCTAAACTGATTAATATTAAAATCCCCCTAGAATTATTATGTTTTATAAATGATTTAATTCAGGAGCAGATGTCTTCCAATGAGCTTTTTTTTTTTTTTTTATGTGAAATGGTTTGGATGGATGTAAATGGTAGCTTATGAGCAAAGACTGATAGACATTAGTATTAGCATGTAAAAATAGTGATTCTGCATTGTTAAGTAATGTTATAGAATGGTATTGCTGTAGTTGTGGAGGAAGCCTCAAGGTTATCAGAAAAGGGCATTAGTATTCCAACTGCTCTTTTTTTAATTTATCAATTCTTTTTTGCTTAAAGTATTATCACTAAACATGTGACAAACCCATCATCATAGACCAGTTTTATGAAGGAAAATGAGATTTCTCTAAAGGAGGTGCAGTTGAGAGGTATATGGGCGTATTCAAGTTTGCTCACAATTTCTTAATTTCACCACTGCTAAAACAATTCATTTTTATTTGCATGCTAATATTTCAATACACATTACTATTACAATAAGCATCTATATATGCATATGCTAACTTTTGTACTATACATAAGTACAGATGAATTTTTACTCTTTTACTTCTGTAGTGTGTGTATGTGTGTGTGTGTGTGTGTGTGTGTGTGTGTGTGTGTGTGTATGTGCGTGTGTCCGTGTGTGTGCATGTGTGTGTGTCTCTGTGTGTGTGTGTGTGTGTGTGTGTGTGTGTGTGTGTGTGTGTGTGTGTGTGTGTATGTGTGTGTGTGTGAGCACGCACAATCATGCATGTGCATACCAGAACATTTTACTGAAGGGGTTGCTTGGGTGGATGTTTCATTTTGGTGCTTGTATATACTAGGAAATGTTACTGAAGGGTCATTTTGGGAAATGTTTAATTTTGGTGCTTGCGCTTACCTCAACATTTTACTAAAGGGGTTGCTTGGGCAGATGTTTCATTTTGGTTCTTGTGCATATCTGGACATTTTACGGAATGGTCTTTTTGGGAAATGTGTCATTTTAGTGCTTGTACATATCTGGACATACTAATGAAGATGTTACTTGGGGAAATAATTCATCTGTGTATCAGGAAACTGCTTGTGCATACATGGTCAGACTGCTGAAGTGATCACTGGGCAAAATAATTTATTGTGTCATTTTAGTGCTTGTGTGTACAGAATACAAACTAATGAAGGGGTTACTGGGGAAAATAATTCATTAGTGTGTCAGGGAAATGCTTTTGCATAATTGGACAAACAAGTTTGTGGACTGCAACTCTGATATAAAAGGTGAGGCATCAATCACTTTTAACAATGGATGTGAGTACCATCATTTTCACTTTTTGTACAACTATGATGTGTATTATGTTTTATTTTGTGTGGGGAGTGACTCAAAGCCAGCCCCAGGTGGCACAAACTCTAGCTACACCACTTGGCTCATGACACCTGGGAAACCCACACAACCCCACTGAGCGAGGATACAGCAATGCCTAAACTCAAACTAGGAATATCACAGATCATATAGTCAGCTGTACTTGGTTGCATACTGCCTACTCAGAGGTGATCTCTGCCTGACATACAAGGCCATGTCCAACCCAGAATTGATGGACATGCTCCACCTAAAGAAAACCATATCCCCTCGAGCCACATGCTCCAGGGATCTAAACCTCGCCACAACAATAAATAGGACGTGCTGGAGGGAAATATTCCTGTCCCAGAGACTTCCCATGCTCTTGAACAAGATTCCAATCTAGATTAGGCAGAGCTCCTCGCTAACCATCTTCAAGAGAAACCTTGACGAGTGGATGGGAAACAGAAAGTTTACCACAGGGATCATTTCAATGGCTCTGCTGAACAGAGGCACAGGGAACTAATCTAAGGGGGCGGCGAAAGCCAACACATTCCGGCTAAACTTATAAATGCCTTCGGGCAGATAGCCTAGTATCTACCTATGAACTTATGAACCTATGAACCTAAATACAGATGAGGAGTCTGAGGGAGAACCACCAGCTGCAGATGCTGCCAGCAGATGTAGGCATGAACAATATGCCATGGCTGTAGCTAAGAGTGAAAGGATGTGCCTTATTGGGAAGATTAGCAACCTGATTTTATTTGTAGCTTTATCCAGTGCAGTAGGTTATGTTATTAATGGAAATACATACAGATGGTTATGGATGGCTTACAGGTATTAATTGTTGGCATTTTCAATGATATTCAATGAACCTAAGTGGGAACTCAAGAGCCTAAACACATACAAATATTAAAACTGATGCTGCAAAACTGCACAACCTTTACTTAACTATGTAATGGTTGTGTTCTGTTAGCATCAGACAGAGACAAGCCCAAGGACAAATCTTATAGCTGCAGTATTAACAAGGTAAGTCTGAAACCTTCAAGGAAAAGAATACAAAACTTACATAACTGATTACTGTCATATGCAAATACTTATACATCCTTAAGCTGGAACATGTCCCAGGTGTACAGTAGTGTCAGTAATAGCTTATGACTGATGCTTGTAATATACAGCTATGGATTTTGTACAGTACTGTCCATCAAGCATTTCAGATGACCACTGTATATAAAGCAGTGAGCAGGTCAATGGTAGCATCATTTGCACAAATATACCAATATGCAGTACTTAAATATCTACTTTGACTGCATTACTAAGAACACTAACAGAAACATGAGTGTCAACAATTACTTCACAATATGAGTATTTATGATAAATAAAAACATTTATTCTGCAATACATTTACATTAAAACAAGCTTCTGAGTAAAAAGCATTAGACATCCATTCTGTGCATCACACATTTATGCAACCCAAAGTCACCAAGAAATGTGCAAAGGGTAGAGCACAGCCATCATCACTTGCTCAGGGTGAGTAGGTGGGGTACAGGAAGGTAAGGTAGTCACCAAAGAAGTGAGTGTCTCTGAATTAAAAAAAATGTATTCATTGTCAGGGCCAGTAGAAAGTTAGGTATAGCAGTCAGCAGTAATGTTTATATAAATTGTGTGAGTGTGTGTCAGGTGGCATGGGCAATTTTTGTTGAATTTATGTGTGTCTACATGAACATAATCAAGCAGCGTCCAAGCACTATGTCCTGGCATCTCAGACAGGTTTGAGCCATGTATGGTAGACTCAGTTCAGAATCATTGGCCCTGAACATGAGAGCTACCTTTGCCAGGAGGTGCACTGCTGGTGCCATAGCCCTGGCTAGAAGTCAGAGTACTACCTGACCTTGAGAGATGTCTGCTGGACAATGTCTCATCATGACTACATCCTGGATCATGACCATGTAGCCTACCACATCTTGGTCTAGACACTGCAGTCACTGACAGATCTGTAGAAGTAATGCCATCAAGGAAGCAGGATCTTACATGGCTACATCAGCTAACACTGGCCTCTGGTCATATAGATATCGACCCTCCCTCAGAAGACATTCCATTACAGACATTGCCCGATCCAGTGAGTTAGTTATTCATCCTTCCCAACGAGTCACTCTCATGGTTCAAGCAGTCCTGCATGTCAGAATGAACAACATTTAGTACTCATGCTACTACCTTTTTTGATGCCCTGGTGGAACATGCCTGTGCCACTGTGTTGGCTCTACACATACATCATGTGGCAGTTACTGACAGACCAACATCAGGAGGAGGGTGGACAGCAGCCCTCCTCCAAGCACCTCTACCAACTTACCTGTGTGGCACTTTACCTTCACAATGGCTAAGGAAAGAATCAGCCAGTTCTATAACTGGAGTAACCACACTACCCAGATCAGCTCTGTCACTCTCAGCCTGTCTTGTGTCTGAGATCTCTGTGTCATGGCTATGTATAGGCATATTGACTGTGTCCAGAATAGGGGCAGGAGATGTTGGAGCCACAACTTCAGTGTCAGACTGACCCTCTGCATCCCTAGACTGTGCTTCTTCACTGTCACCATCAATATCAGAGGCTACCAATATCCTGCCATCAGGTGGTAGGAGTTACACAGTGCCACTGGCAATATCACCTCTAATAACAAGTAAATAACACAACAAGGAGAAAAATAGAATACAGACTGATCAAACTTATATGTGAAATGTATATTAAAAATAGATGCTAATGCAATAAAAAAAATGACTGCCTTATGCACATTAATAAGTACAAAAGCTGTGTTTACCATGTGCAGGTGCTTGTACAAACTAAGAACCAGATGTGCCTACATAGACGAAAGGGAGATGAAACACTACTGATAATCACAACATAACACAAGACACATAAAACAATCTCCTTGGCAGTTACAGAATAAGACACATCTTATACAAAAGTATAATATACAGTTGACATCCCCCTCTCCTTCTCTCCCTCTTTCCCTCAGTGTCTCTTCTATCCCACCCTTCTTGCTGGCTCTCTATATATTTAATATAACATATGACATGTATAATGGAAGCTCTGTAGTAGACATGCTTTGATTGTTTTCAAAATCAGCCCCAGCATCAATGATTCTTTGTGAATGCTGTGCTGAGCTGTCTGGATCTCTAACAGTAGACAGGAACTCCTCTGTTTCAGTTAGTGGTGGATTGGCAGCAGGAATAACCCCCATAGCCATACTTCCCTGGCAATTACAGCTGCCCTGTGTTTTGTGTGTTCATATCACTGGTCCTATGTCTTATTTTTGAATATGTACATCCATGATCTCTTGCCAAATTTATGCCACTGTCCCCCAACTCCCAGGTACAGTCAAGGGAGGACTTGTCACCTCTGCCCGTCTCCAAGTAGAATGAGCAAGGCAATGCAGTACCTGAATGATTGCTTCATTCTCAGCATCACTGTGTGGTGGTTTACAGGGTGCAGATGTCTTGGGAACAATAACCCTGTATGAGAAGATACCTAAAAGAAAATAAACATGCATAAGAAACACAAAAATGAGTGTTAACAAAAGAAATACCTAAGAATGGATTCATTCATCATGCACAAAATAAATACAAAAGTAAGGCACCCTATGTGTACACACAACTTGGAAATTAAAAACAATTGCAAAGAGTATGTGAGGAGGACAAATGTTTGTGTTACTCTATAGTACATTGCAGTATTACCAACAATAATGTACAACTTTTATGGAAAAAATGCTAGTTATACACTGAAGCCTGGGCATATGACATGCATAAGAAACACACATTAACCCACTGAGCAAGGATACTGTCAAGGGCAGCCAGGTATACATCACAGGCTGAACAGAATTGTGTGGGCTAATGCACAGAAACAACCCTGATCTTGCTAGTAAGTAAGTAATATAATATTCTTTTGCACTAATTGGTCAGTTTCCCAGATAAAAATGTGGATGGAATATCAGGTAACATTCTTTAAAAACATTTTAATGGTCAAGATATAACTGATTTATGTGGCTATGCCAACAGCTACTGAGAAAAATGTAGACAGTAAACCAATAGGCACATTGTGAATTGCAGTCCATCAGTAAGGTTAAAATACATCAATTTGCAAATAGAGCAACATACATTAGCCACAAGTAAGTTGTTAAACTAGAAACACATTTTGAAAGCAAATAGTACTGAGCTCTCTGGATCTAAACAGTCTCTTCTACTATGACAAGATCCTTACCCACATGATTACCTTTACATGGTGCGGATTCAAATCTCTGAAAACTGTGACTATACATATGTGTGACCTCATTAGCATTCATAAATTCCACAATCTCCACTAAGTGCAGGGCAGGTAAACATGGTGTAAGGACCTACACAATTGTGTGCACATGCCCTAGTGGTGCAAGGACAAGCATTGAGAAGTGTTACCTGCTAAGAGCTTAAAAGTATGAATGATTAGTCATCATTGATGTACACTTACCAAGGGTGTGTCAGGGAAAAGTGACTTACAAGAAAGTCTGTGAATACACTGATTGACTTAGGAAAGCAACATTCCTAACATATTTATGAACTGTTTATGACAGCAGTTTGTGCTTCTGAATAAAATTTGTCTGCAATTCCAAGGCAGTACAGTATTCATTGAAACAGATATCAAAAGCAATGCAAATCACATAGCAATCTTGTTAGAGAAGCGTAAATAATGGAGTGATGTACACAGATAAACAGAATAAAAGAGCTGCAGTATAGCACATTTTTGTTTTATATTGTGTGAGGAAAGATTAGTTTAACTATTGACATTGTCACAGTCATCCACACATCTAAGTGCAAATTACAAAGAACAACTTTCAGAACTTGTTTCTGTTGTAGTTTTAATGTCAGTTGTTACTATGCCACATCTTATGTAACCTACTTTTTGTTCTTCACAGTATATGTATGCATGTGCCTGTGGCAACTACTGATAATAGTTTCAACTGTGTGTTGTGAATGCTGTGGTGAGATGTGGATCAAATCCAGTGATGGTGCTGTTTGTGTGAACATCCTGATGTTTGAGGAGTATATGTTCATGCTGCATGACAACAAAGTTAATGGCACATCATAAATTAACATTTCATCTACTTGTTTCATAATGTTTCCTTTTTCTCTTCATCCTTTGCATTCCATATGGCATTACACATTCTCAATTGCCAGTAACCCCCTAGCAGTGAAAAACAGTTCACTTCCCAACAAAAAAAAAGTGAAACAATTAATTTGGGCCCCCTTCTGTATCCCAAATAAGCCTGGTGCCAGTGTGCAGGTGACAGCACTCTCAATAGTACATTGTAAATGCATTCTACCTGTCATCTAACTGTCTCAGTGACACAAGAACATTCAGGAAGATGGTATAATTTTTAAGGTGTTTACCTTACAGACACATGGTACAGTGTTTGATTCTCATCTTAGAAATGAAAATTGTCTCAGTTTAAAACAGCCCACAATGGCACAAAGCCTAGTACTTACCTATGTGACTCTGTAATAAGGGGATGCAGGTTTGGTACAATGGTTAAGATCTTTACCTCATAGACATAAAGTACAGGGTTTGATTTTGACCTCAAGTTATTGGCTAAGCTTAAAATGGACTATCAAGGTAGTTAGTCTACTACTAACCTATAAAGCTATAAACAAGATGTGACTGAGCTTAAAAAAAGAAGATAGCTGATGCAGGCTTTGAATCTAGTTTACAGAAGGGGTCAGAATTCCATTTGTCACAGCATTTTGATTAGGAATGTAACAATAAATGCAAATGAATATCATAATTATGTTTATTGCAAAATATGTATCATTACATCTTGCTACAGAAGCCCACTATTTATTTTATTTTATTTTACCTTTGTTTACTGGGAAAGTCCAACTGGGCCAAAAGCCATTTTCAGCAGAGCCCCTAGGAGAAAAGTTACATATAGAGAATCACAAATGACAGTATCTAACAATAACAATTATAATAAATGAACTATTTAAGAGAAAATGAAAACAAATTATATAAATAAGGATATATAGGTGAATAAGCAGTGCAAAAGGACTACAACTGATAGTAAGGATATAATAGCAGTTACATAGAAACAAATAAAAATAAAAGAATATTTAATAACATGAGTGACATGCAATAAGGAAGGGAAAAAAGCAAAGATTAACAGTGAGGTGCAGTGTGACATAGCCTTCTAAGTATGCACAGGATTAAGTCCAAAAGAAGAGGAAGAAAGGGAGGAAACAGCGCTTGTAATAACACATAACATTTCATAAAAAAGAAAAAGGAAGGACACTGGAAAAGATGGAAGGAGTTAGAATAAGGGAGAGATGCTTGATGAGGAAGAGATAGAGGAGAAGGGGCAATATTTTCAGCTTGGATTAGTTTGTAAATTATGATAAACATGATGATATTTAATTTATAATGCACATGCATAGGTATGGTATGATGTGCACAGTATTTTTGTTATAATTATTATGAATTATCACATATGATAAGTATCTGTTTATGACAGTATGTCCTGTGAAGTATGTATGCAACCTACCCCACAATGCATTACTCAGGTTATGCAACTGTGTGCATCTGAAATGTATATACAAACACAAATGCTGCCTTTTACATAGAAATGCAGTCCCATGACTAAGTAAAGTCACAGACATACATGCATCTCTTAAGTGTAGTTCCATTAGCTCTTAAATTACTACCGTCATAAATAGCACATTCTCCTATGGCACTTGCAGTTAATAATCACAGTTTCACATTTTAACATCTTTTACCTCATAGATTTGATTCTCAGGTGGTACAAGTCCCAACAACCCAACTGTCACAAGCCTTACCATTTGTTCTCCAATCAACCATGATTATACCAAACACCATATAGCATTTCATTGTTTAACACTGGAATGTGCATCAGTAGTTTGAGCATCTGACATAGCCAGATCTCACAGCTGTATTTCACATCTTTCGTTGGTTTTGACATACTCAGTAAAAATGTGTATGTCAAGCCATTTCTGTGCCTTCAATTGTACAAATGCAGTTGGAACACCAGTGCATCTTTTTGCACAAGCTGTCACACTTGAGATCTGAATTAGGTGCCATTTCAAGCACTTATTTCTAGCTTGACTTTTACAGACATGGCTGTTGATGGTTGGGATGATGCTCCATTTAGAATACAAAGGTAGGATGTTGAGGAGTCAAGGGTTTTTGTTGCACTCCTCATGAAGTGCTACAGCAAGAGGCTGTTGCAGTGGGGTTATACCGTTGCTCAGTATAAGGCTGTGGCTTGGAAAAGCTTGGCTAAAGCTGTTTCCAGTGCAACTGGCATCCAGTGTACTGGACAGCAATATCATCACCACTACAGTGATACGAAGAAGCACAGGCAAGACGTCCTGAGTCAATGGAAGCATGAATTTAAGACTGCAAAGGTTCTACAGTTGTGTAGGTATGCTGATCCCCCACCTGTTTATGGTATAACATTTATTATCCAGCCAGCACAGTTATTCATTATAGTTTCATATATATATTTTCTTTTCTCTACTGTACAGCTACAGAACAGATGGCAGAAAACCATGAGACATATCAGGGGAGAGACTAACTTACCTTAGACAGGCACTTGGTAAGTAAGCATCAAGTCTGAATGCATGGCAGAAAAGTATTTTCAGTCCATCACTGTATATCATCTTGAGCAAGCATAATCTAACTTTTATATCAAGCATACATGCCTGCTCCAGTAGCTCTTGATGACTATATTAGGCAATAAGTACAGCAGCTTAATTGTGTGTGGGTTTAAAACCCACAAGTAGACATTAGATTTTGTACAGGATAGTATTTATAAGATATTAACTGCAATACCACATGAAATTAATAATTAAATATTTGAAAATGCAGTTATTAATGTTCAAAACATATATATGCTATGGCATAGTCAAATATGTGATTCTATCTGTTATATCATACCATTGTGATTGCTTTATTTTTATGATACATTAATGCCTTCCCAACATATCTGGATGTGGCAAATGTTTGCATATTTATTTCTTCTGTTAGCTTATGTATTGAAATAAAAAACTAATGTGACAGGCCATTGATCTAATTATTTTTTGCCTCCCCTCCCAATCTCTCTATAATTTTACTTTTTTTTTATTCATATATAATTTCTAATGCATTGATGCTGAAAAGAAACTGACCATCATCACAGGGACCTAGATCAACCATTGTGGTCAGCCCACCATACCTCCATAGGTGGCTGCAGTAGCACCACCACAGATGGCACAGACTCCCAACACATCTGGGTCACAATCTGTCACTGTTGCCTCCACAAATTCTGCCTTCCCTGCTTCACCTGCCTCAGGTACATCTGAGCCTACTTTTGATACAGTGGTCCCCTCCAGAAGCAGTAGTAGTGGAGGTGGCAATTTTGTCACTGGTCAGGAGCAGGGCTAGTGGATAGTAAAATGGAGAAGGGTTTCAGTGCCTGAATTGGCAGACTTGAAAATGTTCTGCATTGTATTATCAAAATAATGTCACATCTGGCACTGACCCAGGCAACTGACACTAGACACAGTGATGACAGTTCTGAGAGTGAGAACCAGATTTTCACTGTTCTCAAGCTGCATGTGGATACACCACCATGTCTTCTACCTATCCCTAATAATGGTGTCCTCCAGTGGTGGCTGGTGACTTCAAATCAAAGGGGGGCTGCAGGAGACAGCTAAATGGATGGGGCCAACTGGAAGGGGTGTGACCAACTAGAAAGGGATGGAGTTATGCTAAAAATCGCGAAAACTGGGATGTTATTAATTGGAAACCCTCCACGTTTTCTTACAAATTTGCCATTTTGCAGAGGGATTATTAGGGGGAGAGCAACATTTTGAGCCACAATTGGGGACAGTTGAGAGGCTTGGATATATCTAAGTCTATAAAGTGATTTACTTGCACATACCTCTCAACCTCTAAACGCAGGAAATCTGGACAAGGTCAAATATATTGGGGGAACATACAAACAGTACTAAAAATTGCTCTTGTATAAACTTAGTCTGTTGACAGAACAGGTCTTGCTTTAGCATGCAATTTTATGAAGGGTATGAAGTCTGAAACTCAATGTCTGTCATTATTTAGTGACTTCATTCCTAAATGATTTTCCAGAAAACCACAAATTTTATGAGGAACAAACCAAAAATAAGAAGCAAAATCTGTTCATTCTGCAAAAATCTGGACAGTTGAGAGGTATAGTTCAGCCAGGGCTGTCTGAGTTTGCTGCCCTTCCCCCCCTCACAAAATAATGGTTGAATGGGGCCTCCCCCCTGCAGCTACTCCAATGTCCCATTACTTGGCTATTTCACCCCATTTACCAAAAACACTCTAATGTGCATATTGCTTTACTTGATTTGAATTTCATTTACAAGTTTTATTTTACATTTTACAACACAAACACTAACACTAATAGGCATCTGCTAAACAAAGCAATGCAGTCTCACAACGAAAATAGACTTAGCATTAAAACATCTCTGCCCTTGAAACTCACATTCATTGAAACAGCATTGAAACCCACATTAAAAGAAAATACATCTGGCCAGTGGCCTATAAAGATTATCTCTGGGCTGTTTTCAAATCATAGGCCCCTTGCACAGGAAACATGCATGTATTCTTTGATACATCTTCCTGATTGTATTAAATTATATTCCTTCTATAATACAGGGCAGTTGTTAGAGGGCATTTTAAATTTATTGTTTTGAATATTTTTCAGTAAACAATGAAACAAAATGCATGCACCAATAATGACAAAACTGACCAATTCAGAACATTTGCATCATAAAAGTCTACTCAAACTTCTACAATCCACCAGTATCAGTAAATATGCACAATCTCTGCAGAATTAAAAGTCATCTAAATAATTCCACATTAAATAGATCTGTAACTAAATGAAGAGATTGCTGCTAGCAGACAACTTTATATTTCATTGTTTCATCTACAAATAAAGTACCTGTTGCCCTTGAGGAATAAATTGCCTATGTTACAATAACAAGTGATAAGCTTGTAATATTGCAAAAGGAAATGGCTGGCACACTGATAACAGGTTAATCATTACTAGGTATCTCTGCCAAAGAGGACATTCTCAGGACTGCACCATCTACCCCCTTTAAAAGTGCAACACAGTACAGTATTAGCAATGCATCTATATACTGTGGGAGTAGAACCCATAGTCTTCTGCATCAAAAGCAAGTACACTACCTGTTGTGCTATTAACAATGCAATCAGATTTAGCATAAGCAGCACTAAACTTCTCTTCAAGATCTCAGCTCCTTATAAAATCCACTCAACACTCAACTGTATCTGTCAACTTTGAAGCACAAGAAATATGGAAAAAGCCAAAATTTATTGTGGGGGACAAAAGCTCCAAAACTAGGGACACATTTTAAGTATTGTTTGTATAATCTTAGAAAGTTGCTAGAATAAAATGCTGCATGACCACCATGCATTTCACTGCCAAGCCTTGGACCCAGGACCCTGTGCACTACAGTCAGAGCAACATACCACTACAACAAATCAGCTGTTTCTTGAAAGACAGACTGAAACTTAAGTGGCTATCATTTAGTGAATTCAGTTTTCACCACAGCTCTTAATCTCTTAGCACAAAACAGATAGACAAAGACAATAATGGGTGAATACAGCCCCCAAACATATTCAGTGAATTCAGTTCTCACCATAGCTATTAACCTCTTAGCACAAAAAAACTGGACAAAGCCACTATACAGCCCCAAAAATAGGGACACTTTTCAAATATTGATCATATAAACAGAAAATTGCTAGAATAAAAGGATTTGTGTTACCCAGTACTTTCTGAAGAATATGAAGTCTGAAATTCAAATGCCTGTCATTATTCAATGAATTCAAAATCCTGAAAACCACAGACATTATGAGGAACAGAACAAAAACATGAGGCAAAAATTTCACAAGTGGCAGTGGGAAGGGAAGCTAAGCTGTAGCTGCTTGTTTCCCAAGACTCAGGGTTTAAGTGTAGTTCCTGAGTTCACTTCTCTCTAGCCACCAGCTGTATGTAACTGAGGTATTACACACACACACACACACACACACACACACACACACACACACACACACACACACACACACACACACACACACACACACACACACACACACACACACACACATACACACACTTAAATCTGCCAGAAAACAAAGAAAAACCTTTGTTCAGTTTTGCCATAACAGGAAAAAAACTCTGTTCAGGTCTGCCATACACACACACACACACACACACACACACACACACACACACACACACACACACACACACACACACTTACTTCTGCCAGAAAACAAAGAAAAAACACCATTCAATTTTGCCATAACAGGAAAAAAAAACTCTGTTCAGGTCTGCCATAACAAGAAAAAAAAAAAAAAAAACATCCGTTCTGCCATAACAGGAAAAAAGAAACTCCATTCAGGTCTGCTATAACAAAAAAAAAAAAAAAAACTCCACTCAGGTCTGCCATAAAAAGAAGGAAACCCAACTAAATACCTCATAAATGGAAGAACCACATACTCCATTCCATGCTTGCTTGCAGGTTTGCCATAAAGGAAGCAGGATAGCAAATCAAATTATATAGTAAGGCTAGTATAGGATTAAGATACTGAAGTACATTTACAACAGCAATATTTAGTCAGTAAAGATTATTTTATGACATTTTCTGATGATTCACTCAGCTATATAATAAACCCATAATTGTTTAGACATTCTTAACCTTGTTATTTTTATAAATGAAAGGAGTTTTGCTTAGTTATGAGTCTATATGGTGATGAGAGTCATGAAAATAAAAAAAAAAAAAATTATTTTATGACAAAAAAGTTGCTGTATTTAACACACCATTGGAGATCTGACAATTCTTCATTATGGATACTTCAAATTATTTTCACTTAAATGTTAAATAAAAGTCTTTGCAATTAACTGGTAGCAACCCTTTTAATTAATGGTCTTGTGCTAAATTCTATATTTTTCTTTTTGGTCTCTGCACAGCCAGAGACCCACTGTCATGACTTATGACTCATCTGGGGATTCAGAAAGAATGCTACTGCTGGTAGTTAAAATTTACAGCCTAAAGGGACCGATTCTACAATGCAGAAAAATGTGATGCAGTGACATGTTAACCACAATGAGGAAATACCTCATTATTGGCTAATCTGAATGCCTCTGAATGGCTTGTAACTACCACAAGTACAAGATTACACTTTCCTATGGCAGTGACCACCAGTGCCCCATGCATCAAGTTAGCACAGGCACACAACCTCGTTCACTCCCATACACACACACACACACACACACACACACACACACACACACACACACACACACACACACACGCCAACATATTGCTTACCTGTCCCTGAGTTGTGAGAACATCCCTGATGTATTTTCTTATTTTTGTCTTTGCCCTCATATGTTACAGATCCTTACAGTCAGTCATTCCTGATATTAAAATTCCTTTGCTGCTCATCTGTCTGTTCAAATGAACAAACTCTCATAAGCCCAACAAAAAAAAAAAAAAATCGAACAGCACAGACACAACTTGTTTTTTTTTGCAACAGAATGAAGCACCTTTCAGTACAGTAGCAAGTAATGAAAGCACTAAACTGCACAATATGCATGCAAGGTGCTGTGTACTACTGATTTGTTTTTCACTCTCTTCTTTGGGAAGCCATCCAGCCATCTGCGTCATGTACATGACTGCGGACATGGCAGTCCGACCCCTTCCAAGTCACTGTGCAGTTAAATGCATAGTCTTCTGGGCATCACACCAATGCCTTTTTTCTCC
This sequence comes from Protopterus annectens, assembly GCF_019279795.1. NCBI lineage: Eukaryota > Metazoa > Chordata > Ceratodontiformes > Protopteridae > Protopterus > Protopterus annectens. Next base: position 1,473,361,406 of record NC_056725.1, read on the forward strand.
TCAATCTGGAGTGATTTTACAACAGTCCAGATGCAGATTACAGTTGGGGAAAAAAAAAATGGAACAAACTGAGCATGCGCAGTTCAAGTTCCGGGATTTGCGAGTCAGTTGAACTCGCTTACAGCAATTAGCCAGTATTAAAATATTTAATAATTTATAAATATATATTTTTTTATTTTAAAGTAAACATGTTCTTTTTCTTTCTTCTACAGCTGGGGGGACTGCAGTCCTGCAGACCGATACCATGAGCTGCCACTGGTGTCCTCCCACCTTTTGTGCCAATCACCAATTCTGTCTGTGCATGCTACCTAACGTATACCACTGCCTGACTCCGTTTTTCCTAATGACCTTCCCCAACGTTCCTCTCCCCCCCCAAAAAAATGGGCACCTGTTTCCCACAAAAGAAATTGCCTTACCTTTTCTTCCTCAATAAGTTGTCACTGTCCATTCAGTTGTGTAATTTAAACTGAGCAAATTATGAGTTATTTTGAGGTATGCTCAGATAATACTCAGATGTACTGACCCATTTTTGCATACTTTCAAGGGTTGTAATCCAGACATTTAAAGACTGTTATTGACTGTTTTAGTGCACTATTATATGTGTAGTTGTTGCCTGCATACTGTTTTGAGCCATCATTATCCTGCTTCTGACAGAATCTACTCGCTCCCTGCCTCCCTCTCCTCCTCTGTATGTCTGTTCCCTCTTCAGTGTCATCACTCTGTCTCCTCAGCAGTTGCACAATGCCTGGCTCTGAACAGCAGCTGTACCTTAGGGGAAATGGAATTACACAGCTCTTAGTAAAATCTTGTGAGATTTTGCCTTTGATAACATTCCTTTGGTGCTGTTTGTGCTACTGTGTTTTGTTATGTACAGTCAGGCTAATCTTATCCTGAACATGCTGAAGAGATGACTGCACAACATGTAGGATATTCCACTTACAAATATTATTAGGAAGCATTATGCATTGGATCATTTATTATGCTTCTGGCTGTATTGTACACTTTATATAATGTTAAAATTGTCTTTAGAGTTGTGAAGCATGATGCCTACTTTCTTCCTTGCCTTATTATTTTGTGACTGTCACTTTAAAGCAGTCAAATTAAGGTTGCTTATCTCTCAGTCATGGTTATATTTTCCTCTCCCTAGTTTGCTCTTATCAGAAACACTTGACTGTACATAGTATGACAGATTACTTATCAGAAAATCACAATAGTAACATACCACAAAGATGCTAAAAATGCCCAAGAAAAAATGTAACATTCTTTGTGTGTCTCTATCACTGTCTCCATGTCTGTATGTGTTCCCACTTCTGTGTCATCACTTTTTACTGTTTCATATTTATTAGGCTATTGGATGTAATGTACACATTATGAGATTTTACAATTGTCACGAGTGCAATGAATACCAATGCATACGTTCTCCTTTATTTTATTCTGTCATATTTGAACCTTGTAATGTAGGAGTTCTGATGTTTTGTGGTTAGATAGTACTCAGGTCTGCAATGTTACAGAGAAGATGTTTGTGTTAAAAGTGGAATAAAGTGCAGAGGGACCTGTGCCCAAAATTTAAGATTTCTCCAGAGTGGAAGTGGATACATCATATCTGTTGCTGAGGCTTAACTTACCTGACAATAGCACCGCACACACACACACACACACACACACACACACACACACACACACACACACACACACACACACACACACACACACACAAGTTCACTAGTGTCACATTCAAGCCATCCACTCAACTAGTTACACAATTTAGAGAACCTAGTGTGCTTTGCCATATTAATCTAGAAAACCTCTATACCTTGGAAGATATACTATGTGTTTGTGAGACATTTCTTTTCTTTTAGTACTGCTGAATATTTGGTCACAATATTCAATAGTTTACTGTAATTGGCAAGGTTTGTGGTTTTGCCATGACTTCAGTTTTCTTAATTATTGTAGTAATACATATTATTTACATAATTATGTTAGGGTGCTATATACAGAAATGCAGTCCAGGGTTTCATTCTCTGTCTGAGAAAATCCCTTAGCTAATTAGTGTCCCCAGGCTGAATGAAAAAAAAAGTCCCTGTAAGCCAGTGCTGACTACTGTAACCCATTTAAAAAATATAAAATAAATAAATTAATTAATTAATAAGCACACACATATATATTTATATATATATATATATATATATATATATATATATATATATATATATATATGTGTGTGTGTGTGTGTGTGTGTGTGTGTGTGTGTGTGTGTGTGTGTGTGTGTGTGTGTGTGTGTGTACACACACACACACACACACACACACACACACACACACACACTATTCACTTCTGAATCTCAAAATACTGAAATATCGAATTTCTGTATCTCGAGAGCAGAATAGTAAAAGTGCAGTTGCTTGAAACTGCACATTGTGGAATCTTAGTTTGATGAATCTGCAGTAAGTGTGGTGTGTTCTGTCCTTTGTTGTATGCTGTCATTTTAAGGTTTATTGGTTTCTGGATAGTAAAGATGGCGGCCGAGGTGTGGTTATGTTCAGGGATTCAGGTAAGTTTGTAGTTTGTCAGGGTTTTGGGTTGAAATGTGGTTTGTTTTACTTTTTTAGGAGAAGTTTTAGACACACACACACACACACACACACACACACACACACACACACACACACACACACACACAGAGGGTGATTGATAAACGGATATACAGAGTAGTACAATGTAAGATGTGAGATGAGTAGTTCAGATTCAGATCAGGATACTGCACAACTGACCCGATATTTTCAGTGAGACAGATAGTTGAGAAAAAGCTAGAGATGAGGAAAGAGTCCAATTGGGCATTCCTAGACCTGGAGAAAGCAAATGACAAGGTCCCAAGAAAGTTGATCTTGACAGTACTGCAGTGGTTCAAACTCCCAGAAACATTGGTAGAATTAGTGCAGGCTATGTACAAGGATCCAAAGACTCAAGTATGACCAGTGCTCAGCCTCACAGAGGGGTTCCCAGTGGGAGTGGGTGTACACCAGGGTTCTGCTCTGAGCCCACTGCTGTTCATTCTGGTGATGGACTACATTAGCAAATAGGTTGGAGAGGACAGACCAACAAAACCTCTGTATGCAGATGATATGCATTACAGGCTGACTCTGAGTAAGAACTCCAGCAAAGTATAGAGCAATGGAATGCAAAACTGAAGGCACATGGGATGAAACCAAGCACAGATAAGGCAGTGGTAGTGGCAGCAAAGTAGGGATATCAGAAGAAGCTGAGAATTGAGATAGAAGGTGAGATAGTTTAATAGGTATATAGCTTCAAGTATCTGGGAGGGGTGGTTGAGGAGAAAGGAAGTCTGAATGAAAAGGTGAAAGCTAGACTCAGAGGGGCTACAGCCAACTGGTATAGAGTGTCAGGTGTAGTATATGACAGAAGAATGCCAAAAGAAGCTGAAAAGTAAGGTGTACAAGACAGTGGTGTGACCAGTACTACTGTATAGTACAGAAACCTGGGCAGTAAAGGCAGAGCAGATGATGAAGCTAGAGGTGATGGAAATTAAGTGCCTGAGAAGAGTGATAGGATGCACACTGTGGACAAATGAAGAAATGAATATAAGGGGAGATAAGAGAAGAAGCCAAAGTAGATCCAATTGCAGAAAATATCAAAGAAAACATATTATGGTGGTTTGGGCATGTGCAGATAAGCAGAAGACAATCTGGTGAAGAAGATTTGGGACAGAAAGGAAGAAGTTAAGAGGAAATTAGGATGTCCAGCAAAGAGGTAGATGGACTGTGTGACAGAAGATCTGCGACAGTCAGGCATGAGTGTCAAAGAAAGCAGGAGTGTGGCACTGATTCAAGAGAGATGGCGACAGTCAACACGATTACCCAACTCCATGTAGAAAATAGGAAAAAGGGGCAGATGATGATGGTACCTTTTTGAACAGATGTGCTATATTTACATTCACTCAATGGAAGAATTTAATCTGGGAGACAACTCCCCCATCCATTTTTACCACAAACATCTTTTCTGCAACACTGCTGAGGTCATCTTTTCATAAGCATAGTCTTTCACTGTAAAAGTCAGACTTCTTCTGTGGTGCTTGCAGTTAATACTGTGTTTCTAGATTGTGTAACTTGATAAGAGGGAGATTTGAATCCAACATTGGTTAAATAGTGTGATCGTGTGTACTGACATATAGAATTGGCTCCATGACAACAACCCTTATGTAAAGTTCCATTTAGGAAACATATCTTTACTGGCAGAGGGCTGCCCTATAAATTTCTATTATCCCCAGACCTGTTTTGGAAACAAATGTTCATATCATGCTTTAAAAAAAAAAAAACTACATCACTGCTGTAGTATGACCTATAATATGGTACTGGCCGTTGATACTGTGCTCTCTAGATGTAGGCAGTATGAATCCAATAATAATTGACTACTGTGACTGTGTGATTCCTTGTCATGCTATGTAGAAAAGGCTTCTAATACATATAGGATGTGTAGCTGTCAATTGTTACTGTGCTGTTCAACTACCTTTTCTTTTCAGAAGAACATCACCTTGTTAAATGAAGGTGATGTCATCCATTCACATGTGGTCTATCACAACTGTAAATCAACTTTTCATGTGGCACATGTGATTCAATGTTCTGTAGCTTGTGATGTTAGGTAGTCAGTTCAAATCCAGCCATTAGTCCATAGACTCACATGTGTCAGTATGACTGTGAATGTGCAGGTAGGTAACAATGTTGTCACACAGATATCTGCTGTCTACATGTATAGCTGGTGACTCCTGTTACAAGAATTTCTGCTCATATTTTCCAAAGAAATGCTTTATTTGATAATAACAATGCCACTGGATTAAGTTTAGCTTTCCTAAGAAGACTAATAAGTCTTTTCCCGTGGTGTGAGGAAATGAGACACTGTTCTGTATGCTGCTCCCTTAGTAAAGCATTTGTTTGAATCCATGATTATCCACACATTGTGCATGATTGCCATTCTCTCATCACAGTGAAGACTGCATTATGTATCGCATGTGTTTGGGTATACCAAGCAGCAGGAAATGCTGTGTGAGAAAGACATATAGCAGCAGTATTTTAAAGAAATGACAGGCATACATATCCCTTCCAGCAATTACATGATGTAACAGTTTCAGATACCCAAATATTTCACAATTTTAGCAACACTTGCACCATGGTGTATTCATTCTGCACAATATCATGTAGCTTTTGTCATCACATAGTCAGGTGTTCAAAACCCACAATGATTGACTGTGAGTATTGTGTGTCCTTATACTGTTATGTATGAATGATATCCAAAATTGTTATAATATGTACAGATAAAGTGGGAGAAGCCTCCCTCACACACACACACACACACACACACACACACACACACACACACACACACACACACACACACACACACACACACACACACACACACCACACACACATCTACTGCATGTCTTTTCAACTCACTCGACTGTAGGGAGGATATACAGACTCCTCACAGAAGGTGGTCCAGCTGAGAATCAAACTAGAGAACCTCTTGATGTGAGGTGACAATGCTAACTGCTGCACCACTGTGGTTCCCAGAAGTCTATCTGTATCCCAGAAGTCTATCTGTAATCCTTAAAAATGGGGAGAAAACAACAGCAAATATGAAGAATAAATGCTACCTCCTTGATTGCAGTAGCTTGGAGTATTCTCCCTAGTCTGAAGATTTCAATATTGTGGTTGCAGGAGGTCCCCCCCCCCCCCCACTGCAACACTGTAAATGTATGAGCGGTGACTTTCACTGGTTTGCCTCCCTGAAATATGTTGTTTTAATCTATTTGTTTACTTTAAAGTTTTGCATGCACTGAGGTTGTTACATGCATAGAAATTCTTCAACATTCACACTATCGACCTTTTGCATCAATATTTTGACTGTTGACACTTGGGTATTTCAACTCTCCCTCTCTTTTCCCTCTCTCTCTCTCTCTCTCTCTCTCTGTGTTTCTTTCTCTATATATAGGTAAATATAGTGTCAGTAGTGCAACAGGTAACACATTCACCTTTGTTGCAGAATATTGTGGGTTCTGTTTCCACACCTGGTACACGGACTGCTGACACTGCAGTTAATATGGGGGTGAGGGTGCTGCACTCCTGAGTGTGTCCTCCTTTGTATGACATGTTAAACCGAGGCTTCATCTGCTTGAGTTGGTGGTGGGTTAGGCAGACATAAAAGATCTCATCACACGTATTGAAAAGAGAAAGGGAAATTTCCTGATGCCCTTGACAAATGTCCCCTAGTAATAGTAGTAATAGTAGTTGTAGTATAAATATTACCACAAGTTTCCTTTGAAAAAAGGCCACTAGCCTATTTGGACTAACATGCTCAACAAATACATATTTATAAGCATACATATATGTTTTATATATGTATGTATATACAAAGTTTTTGAATCTATATAAAATCAAACAATGTATCTAAACAATCCTATCAGACATGTTATTAATCTAAAATACAAATAACTGTCTCTTTCTGTATTGGTATCACATGCACCACACCAACAGCCCATTAAATTATTCACACATTTTTCTAACCAATGTCAAGCTATACCACTAAACACACACACACACACACACACACACACACACACACACACACACACACACACACACACACACACACACACACACACACACACACACACACTTTATTTATTTTTAACAAGAACCATCTTTATTTAACCATCACTTAAGAAATGAGTAATCATATATTTATAAAATTGAAAACAAACCTCAATGACACAATCCTAGTTACAAGCATTTTATATCACAAAACATATTGACACTCTCAGTTGCAAACATTATACATCACTTTAATCTACCCAGTGATTTTCAGTCAAACTTTACATAGCTCATTAAAGTCTTGCCTTCTTTTATACCTCATTCTACCTCTGTATGTATTGTTTCCACAATTCCCATTTCTTCATATGACGCTTGCTCCTGTCCTTTTCTAAAGATCTGAATTCTAGTTGTTTTATCTGTGTTGCTATATTTGCTACTTCTAGTATAGCTGGTTTAGTTTTTGATTTCCATTTTCTAGTATTTGCTTTTTTGGCAGCCATCATAATTAGACACAGCAAGACCTTACCATATCTAATCAATTTCCATTCTGTAGCATAGCTCAGAAAAATCATTCCCTTCATCAAACTAATCTGCCCACCTAGTATCTCTGACAGTGTATCAATCCCGTAGGGAATCCTTAAAGTCACCACACTCCCAGAAAATATGTTCCCAATTACCTCTTTCTTCTCTGTCACACCTCCAACATTTTCTGTCTACCTGAGGAAAAAAGTCTCTGGAGTCTAAGTGGGGTATAACAATATCTACATAAATATTTCCAAGCAAAAATTCTTAATCTTCTAGATGTTATTGCATATTCATGAGACATGCCTATATCCTCTCATTGTTTCTTTGTGAATTGCTCATCCAGTCTCTTTTCCCAATCCTCCAAATTTATGAACATGAAAACTGTACCTACCTAGTAATGGTAACCATACACAGTGAAAGGGGAACGTCTAAATGGTGATAGTCCTAAGCAGCAAATGTTAATGTCTACATAAAGAAAAACTAAAAATGCAAACCTTAGCCCCCAAACTTATTGATATCAGCTCCATAGTTGTACCTACACAAAGAAGGGAGATGTCTCCCAAAATAATGAAATAAGTGTCGGCACTATGGTAAACATTGTAATGGCAATACATACTGAATTATCAAACACTGCTTCTGAATCCTGAAAGAATGTTTATGTTATTATCAATAAAACAGACCTTCAATGACATCATATACTAGTATGGAGAAGACTCACTAAACACACTATGTGCCATTATTGATGAAAACACATTCAGTAATACCTTATATCAATATACTGCAGACTTAATAAACTAACAGCATTCTGAAAGGTATCAACAAAATGACAGTTGAATATCTTTCAGAGGGTTTTAGATAGATAGATAGATAGATAGATAGATAGATAGGTGCATAGATGCAAATATATAGCTATATTAAAAAAAAGTTATATGGATTGCTGAAAAAGAAAGTACATCTAAGATATGAAACCAAAAACATGACAACATCCACAAAAATCCAAATTAATCACTATATACTTTAACTAGAAGTAAAATCTTCACAAGCAGAGAAAAACAGTTTGATTGTTGATCCCACTGGATCTTCTTCAGAACTTAACAATAACAAATCATTATGTATTCTGTAAAGAAAAAAGGCAGTACTTGAATCCAAAAACTCAATATGTGTACCAAATTATATCAAACATTAACATAATTTATCAAATTTCAAAACATTGTAATAGATAAATATGTCCTTTGAAAAACATTTTTTTTAAATAAAATTGTTTGTAATGTAGTTTAGCATATATAACAATGGAACAGCAACACAATTTGTCTGAATTGAGGGACAGCAAAATGGTATACAGTTATTCAAATACTGAGCATAAAATTTGTTTAGGCTAGATCAAATATTTTTCATTTAAACTCTTGGGTTTTAAGCCTTGATTGGGCTGGTATTTTTCAAACATTGGAGGACTATTTAAAAGACAGCATTCTTTAAGGTTATGGAGTGTTATTATGACAAAAGTGTAGAGATTTTGGGAGCATTTTCAGATAATAACTTTAAACAAACAGCAGTTTTTAAGCAATAATCTTTGTATGGGCAAATATATGACAACTATGTGAAAGAAATGGACAGACTGGGCTCTGAGTTCAAAACAGGTAAAGTGAAGATGTTTAAAAGAAACTGGAATGATTTTCATTCAGTGGACGCTTTTGTTAAAAAGAAACTAAAACTGTTAATTTTGTTTCTGAGTCATTTTCTAACAGCAAAGGGATTACAAACAGACAGACATGCAAGAAAAAATATCCAAAGTGTAGAACTTGAAAAAACAGACTTTGGATTTTTCTCTTTAAATAATACATATGATTTGGCTAGTATTAAGCACTGAAGAAGACAGAGATGGGTTGAAACCTAGTCTGCTTTTCCCACTTGTTTGGATTGTAATTCTAAGAAAATTCTGTAAGTGATTAACTTGTATTTTTATGTATGTTATAGTTTTTGGTTATATATAACTCAAAGTGGTAAAGAACTGAAAATCTCTGTCATTTGCCTTTTTTCACTGGCTCTTAGTCTGGCTTCATATCCTTCATCATAAGAATCTAAACTATACACTTCATCCTATTCCTCTTTTAATACTTTTTTAATCCATCCATTCATCCACAAATCCCTTTTCCCTATTTCTGCACATGGGGTTGTAGTGCCACTTCAACACAGGCAATCATCTGTAGCCAAAGTCCACACCACCAGGTGGCTAGTCTTACTTTTATTTAATTTACAATTGTGATGCTACTGTCTGTTCAGTGACTGAGTCAGTATATGGCATTGCATCTGACCCCAAAGTAAGAGATCATCAGTTAAGTTTACTTATGTCTATAACATACACCAAGCCTTGAATTTCTTCTGCAGCAGCTTATTTAAATATCCTGATGTTGATGCAATACTAGATGGTAGTCTCATTAATCTCTATCTCCAGCATGGCATATTAAAAGGGCACAAAAATAGTTTTATCTGCCAGAAACATGTCTTGAATCTAATACTGAAAAGATCTATGGTTATCCTATGGTGTCTTTACTGAGGCTGCCAAATAACACATTGGAAATCACTTGACTTGAATTTAATTTCTTAAATAAATATTAAAATGTGTTATAATGGAGAAACTTCTTTCTTCAGAAACATCCATTAAAATGATTGCTGTGCAGATAATATCATTTCTAGTTCTGTCACATCTGTGACAACACAGAAAGGATAAAATGGAAAGCAAGGAATCTACTTAGATGTCTGCCCCTGTTAACATAGAAAGTAATAGATTACTTGTAATGGTGGTTACAATTAATGTAGCCATGTTGACACTTTTGAAGGACCATATGCTAGAAACTGAAAAAAAAAATTTTTCTTATTTTATATTATAGTAATTATCCTGGGTCTACTTCACATAATCAAACATCCAAAAGATTGATTTTCATATGGTCGAGACCATATGATCGAACATTTGAATGTTCAAAAATATGGGGGAAAAAAAAAAACTAAACAGTGTACCCACCATAACCCCCGCTATTTAAATATACCAACTCCGAGATCGTACTACATTTCAGTAAAGTAAAATCTTCCCATTCCACGCTCTATGGAGATCCCCATTCAGACCGGTCGAGCTTTTAAAAGTTTGATCATACGGTCTCGGCCATATGAAAGTCGAGCTTTTAAAAGTTCGACCATCTGAAGGGGGCCTGCTATACTAGTGTTTCTTTACTTATACTTAGAATGGCAATCCTCATAACTGCAGATTACTTTGAGAATCTTTGGACAGAGTATCTAAAGCTTTCTTTGACTGACACTATCTGGTTTATTTTCTTTCTATTTAAACAAGCTACAATAAGCAATTTTCTTCATTTGAAAAACGAAATATATTAGATTTATTGAAACACTATGAGTTAACTTCCCAATCAGTCTATTAATTCTAAATTCCTTTTACTAGAGTCATATTTCCTCACTTTGAGACTACATTGAAAAAGAGATATAAATGTTTAAAAGCTCAATCTTTTTATTATAAAGGGCATCTTTAAATAATACTATAGCAATAACTCGACGGTGTGTGTAATGATTACCGGTTTATGGTGGGTTGGTGGTCCCCCCCCGGTGAAACCGACAAACAAAGCCAACAGCGGATACCACAAGCCCGCAATTGTACTAGAAGTACCATATTATTATTAGAAAAACTACATTATTTAAGAAAAGAAACTATTACTTAATGCCACCTTACGCGCCTGTCCCGCCAGATTTCTCCCTGATGTCGCATGTCTGCGCAGTACAGCAGAGAAGTACATCGAAATGAAGACAAGGAAAGAGTTGACGATGTGTCTTCGTAGAATGTTAAGATCTCTTTTTTTGGTGAGACATTTAACAATAGTTTACAAGAGATCAATCAGCATGCACATTTTGGGGGGGGGGTCATGGTATAATACTCAGCAACCAACCTGTGAATTTATAGAAAATGAATTGGTTTATGATTCCAGTAAGTGAGAAAAAACAAAGGGATACAAAAGGGATACAAAAAACTTGTCTGGGGGTTTCCTGGACAGAGATCTTAAAATTAGATGGGCAATAATAAGTAAGAGCCAAAAAGCTATTAATAAATATAATTTAAAGTCAAGATCACACTTCATAAAACAAGGAATAGCTAGTTAAAACTTGTGAAGGAAGGAAACTCACTTTCCAGAAAAGGCTACAACAGCAAGTCCTTCCCAACTGGTTGATGAAAGACATGGTCCACAGTGAAAATACATCAAACATGCATAACATTATTAGCAAGAGGGAAGGCCCTTTAATTAGCATATGAGATATCAATGTTCATAAATCTTGAGCCTTTATAGTCTGCCATGATCTGGGAGAGGAAGCATGTGAAAGAAACACTTCCCACAAAACCTGTATCAGAACCTGGAAATGTTAACACTTAAAATGTGATAAGAAAGACTGAATTTCAAAGAGGATTGTAGAGTCTATTGGTATTAAACCAAGAAGGATTTTTTCAGTGGCTCATGATGATGTTGCTAGTAATTTCAATGAGCTGAGCAAACCAGAACATCGTATATCAGGAAATATCTTGACTATAATGATGTAGAACATGGAATATCTGCTTTTATGGTGAAGCAAAGCAATGAAAAATGGATTTGACAGACTTTAGAAACAGCAGAATTTGAGCACAGAGGCAGTGAACTTATGAGCTTAGCCCTCACATACAGCTGGAGACCAGTGGTTATCACAAAGACCAACCATTTTTCTAACTGAAGCTTTTCACACAAACACTTAACAAGTAGTTGAATTCTGAAATACCATTTAAATCAATGTGAAAATAATTCAAACCAAGAAGTAAAATAAAGTAAATGTTCCAGCCATGATCAAACAGCTCCAATAATTTATTAAAATAACACCAACCTGGATAAACACTTTTGTCTCAAACAAGAGACTTCTTCAGAAAAAAATACAGTCACATTACCTCATTAAATACACTAAATAATTTCCTGTTCATCAATTAAATATTTAAACAGACACTCTAAAGTGTAAGTGTTGAATAAAAGATATTTAAAAATACACAACTTAATTAAAAACTACTTATTCAATAGTAGCAGCCTTTCCTTTAAGTATGGGTTTTACTGACACATATTCATTCAAGCCGGGGAGTGAAGTGGCATTTAATCTAAGCTGCCAAATAAGTTCTCTTTTTAACAGAGTTAACACACAAATACCGCCTCTATCTTTTTGACAACTTCAAAAATGCTGCAGTGTAACCTACATAGTTTGGACAGTCTAAGGAATGCTTATATATCAGTCTATTCTTTTTTCTATTTATATCATGTAAATAAAGATGTTCATAAATTCTTTCTTCTTTCTTTTCTGTTTTTTTCCACAAAAAAAAAAAAACAGAACACCTCCACATTTCTATGTGTGTATGTGTGTGTGTGTGTGTGTGTGTGTGTGTGTGTGTGTGTGTGTGTGTGTGTGTGTGTGCGCACATGTGTGTGCATGTGTACATGTGTGTATGTGCATTAGTCTATTATTTATATACATACATGTGTATTTATACATATGTGTGTGTGTGGTTACAATTTTCCAAGAGTGAATACTCATGAGCAAATGCTTTTTTCAGATGTAACACAAAAAGTCAATGCACACATGAGCAAATGTTCTTCTTAAGGTTTTGTATGTGATTGTGTAGCAGTGGGGTAAAGGAATTTGCCTTTACCCTGCTGCTGTACAGTCTTGGAGCAGGTATATATAATCAGCAGAGGGTGTGGGGGGGAATCCCAACTGCAAAATATAGTTAGTTTTAGTTTATCCTATTTTTGATCATTTTAGATTTGCTATAAAATAATAACTCTGTTTTAGTTCGCTCTTTTGGGTGGTTGATATTTCATGATACACTTGTGTGTAAATATGTATGTGTGTTATTTATCTAGCCATACACACACATGTATACTCACACACACACACACACACACACACACACACACACACACACACACACACACACACACACACACACACATATGCAGTTCTGTTTTTAGACTGACAAGTGCATGCTTTTTTAGCATTAGATTGTAGTATATCATGTCTTGGGCAAGATGACAGCTTGCATACACATATTGGTGAATATTGACTTTGGCACTTCTCTTTGGATTTGAAAAAAATGGTTCTGAAGTTCCAAGAATGTATCAGAATTTTCAAAACAAAAAGCATATGCTTTAATAATTTAAGAAGCAATTAAAGTTGCAGGAAGGGCAGAGCAACACCCAATGCTTAGCGTTTGCATGTCCAAGTGCTACATCTCTAACAAATCCATCTGCACTGGTAGAGAGAGAAAATAAAGTTCAGACATGTCTTGTTGTGGTATCTCCAGCCTGATTGCCTGCCATGAAAAGGGATAGGATATCTTCTGAAGCAGGTTTATAGTGGTTTATGATGGCCATGACTGAGCTGCCGCACTCCTGAGCTAGTTCTGCACAGCACGTTGAAATAATGTTGGAAAGGCATTCATTAAATTGCATAAAAAATAGTCTTGTTGGCTGAGCTGTTGTTAGGAAATCATTTCACTCATCCTAAATGTTAATACATAAACCTTGTATATACTAAATACCCACTTTTTAATCCCTATTGCTAATCTCCAGTGTTATAATCCTTTTTATGGAATACTATTCAGAAGATCATATCTGTTATTATTTGGTCTTAATATTTTTTATTTTTTATTTAATGAGTACTTAGTCTTTCATAGTTTTATCATAAAATAAAATCATTAATAGCAGTAAATACCATGCTAATTTGTGCATTTAGCAGCTCTGGTGCAAAGTAAACATTTATTGAAAGAACATTTTGCAGTATTGTATAAAAATGGCTGTATGTGTTTATAACAGATATTTGCAGTGACAAACAAATGGAGAAACTGAGAGCTGCATCCTATTAAACTCTTCGGTATGTCTGTTATTGCTTCCTTTAACTCTTACATCGACATACATTATCCACTCAGACTGCTTGGTATTTGGGTAATAAAGTCTGGACACACACACAAATCTCCATCTTATTACACTAAAGATGACATTGACCAAATGGAAAGTATTACCATCAGTCATGTGAAGCACAAAGTATATATTCCTGGCCTGAGTTTGTGTAAACATCCTTCAGCAAAACAGAATGCTCTGTCTTTGTACTGGAACTATTCAGCAACCTGCATGAGTTACTTTTACAGTTTAAAACATTCATGAGTTGATTTCATGTTGGTGTTCTTTTTGTTTGCACTGGATATGTTTAGCTTAAACATACCAGTTTGAAATAGCATTTTTCTTTATTTTTGTTGCCCTTTCTCCACACTCACAAATACAGGTAGAGGTGTAAATTGCAGAGGGACAGATATTTGTTGTTGAAAGATGGTAATATTTACTTTCCAAAAGAAACTCTACAGTTAAAATAGTTCAGTTTACAGTACATGATATTTAGTATTTTAGGATTCCACAGTATTCAGCTTCAGCATGAAGGCAGAAAATAATCAAAGACAAAAGCACATGTGATTTCTAATAATATAAATGTGTCCTTTCATCAGCATATCAAGTGACATGTGGCATAAATTGTCAGTTGGCACAGAGGGTTAAGGCTGACAGCTAGTACAGGGTTTAATTCCGTCAGCCCTTACTCACCTAATGTGTCTGACCATGAACAGGTCACTTAACCAGACAGTTCTTGGGGGTAGCTGGGAATTTGGACTAGGCTATTTAATGGTCCCCTAGACTGCAAGCTTAGTAGCTAGCTATGAATAATGACACTTCAGAATTTCTATTAAATATTCTAATATACACTCTAGCCATGTGGCATGAAAAGGTAAATGGTTCTGATCACCCACATTTGTTTAGTGGCTGTGGCATGTGGAGTACCTAGACAGGAATGCTGAAGTAGTGCTGGCTCACTCATCCTGGGGTAGGTGGAGGGGAATGATCATTGTTATTCTGCTGCACCACTGACCCATACAAGAGTGTAAGAATGGTAGGGTAACATCAGCCACAGCTATTGTGTTACCGTGCACTGTGGCCACCCAGCCCATTAGACATAAGCTGGGAAACATATAAGCAGTAGCATTCGTCTTGTGAGTGGGGTTTGCTACACTGGAGAAGACCTGCATGACCACAAGAGATCTTGCTTCCTAACGCCTGACCCTCATCTTCTAAGAAACAGATATGCTAATAATGTCTTATTTTCAGCCTGGTAACAAAAGACCATAGGCCTGTAACCTTGGTGGGGAATCAAATGGGTCTGGCTCTTGCCCCTTTGGAAGGAATAAAAGAAACAAACTGGATGCAGGAAGGGACACCCGACAGTATGCATGAGGCAGGAGCAAAAATATTTTAATACAGTGTATATATTTGTCTAAATCCTCTTTGAAATCCATATGTCCAGAAGGCATTACATTTTTAATAATTGTCTTCCAATATCATTTGAATTTTAGATTTGCAAACGGACTTTGTTGATGTTTTTTTCTGAGTGGTTATGTGAAAAACCAGACATCTAATTATTAACAAAGAAAGCTATTCTATTTTATTTTTTTATCTATGCTTTGTTAACTGGGTTAGTACCACTAGCCAGCAGCTTCTTTTTCAGGATAGACCTGATGTGGTATCCATACTAACTAAGGGACATTTGGCCAGGGCAACAGGGAACTTACTCTATACTTTATAGCTCCTAGATGGTGCCAGAGGTTTCCTACAGCAGCCAAGAAGTCGCCTAAGGGAAACAGAAGGATAAAAGAGGAGAAAAAAGCTATGGAGGGTTTGGGGTGGAAAGTGAGAATGTGGAGAAAAAAATGTTCAGTATAGGTTCATATGTTCATACTAGGCTATCTGCCCTAGGGCATTTATAAGCCTAGCCAGAGTGTGTTTGGCTTTCACCACCCATTTTAAATTAATTTTGCTATGCCCTTTTTCGAGGTTAATATACTGTGCCTCTATCTAACAGTGACACAGAAGTGATACCCGGGGTAAACCTACGATCTCCCATCCACTCATCAAGATTCCTCTTGAAGAGAGTCAATGAGGGACTCTGCCTAACCTGGACTGGGATTTTATTCCAGAGTGAAGGGAGCCTCTGGGTTATGAATCTGTCCCTCCAGCATGTCCTATTTATTTCAGTGCTGAGGTTCAAGTCTCTCAAGCGCGTAGCTCGATGGGATTTGGATTTTCTGAGGTGCAGCATGCCCATTAATTCTGGGTTGGACATGGCTTTATACATCAGGCACAGATTGCCTCTGAGCAGGCGGTATGCCACTGAGTAGAGCTGGAGTTTCTTTAACCGGGCAGCATATGGCATCTGTTTGAGCCATATGATCCTCGTGGTGAGGTACTTTTGGGGCCTTTCCAGTTGCTGCAGGTGTCTGGTAAGGTACATCCCAAAAGGGGCATTGTACTCAATTATGGGCCTGATGGGGGATGAGTAAAGAGGCACGATGACCTCCCCTGATCTAGATGTGAATCCCTTCATGATTAGGTGGGCTATATAAAATGTTTTTCTAACCACTTTGGCCACGTGGTTGTCAAATGAGAGATTGTTATCAACTTGTGTTCCCAGGTCCCTAATTACTTCTTCTGTACTTAATGGATTACCACCTATGTGGTAATTTGCGGGCACTTTGTTTTTGCCAAAGGGGATGACTATACACTTTTTGGCGTTTAGCTTGAGGCCATGGCTCTGGCACCAGTAGTCTGTTTCTATGAGGCCCTTTTGGAGGATGCTTGTGTCAGCTGGAGAGTCGATTATGGCACCCAGTTTGCAGTCATCTGCGAACTTAGTCAGCCACAGTCCTTCCGTGTTGGCCTGTACCTCCAAGAAATATATACTGAACAAGAGAGGTCCCAGGACTGAGCCTTGGGGGACGCCACTTGTAACTGGTTTGGAGTCTGACATGGCTCCAGCAATTCTAACCATGTGGGTTCTGTCCTTGAGCCAGTTTGCAACCCATCTAGTGACATAGGGGTTTATATTTAACGTGGTGAGCTTATCTATAATGCCCGAGTGGGGTATTGTATCGAAGGCTTTTGCGAGGTCCAGGTAGGCTGTGTGGACCACATTCCCCTCATCAATGGCCTTGGTGACTGTTTCAAAGAAATCAACCAGGTTTAAGAGGCAGGATCTGCTCTTAACAAAGCCGAACTGGGTAGGATCCAGTGTCTGTAGGTCCCCAATATCTTTATTTATGAAGTCCATGATGATCCTTTCCATAGCTTTGCAGACCAAGCTAGTCAGGCTTATGGGGCGATAGTTTCCAGGATCTGTTGAGGCACCACCTTTGTGGAGAGGGACCACTGTTGCTGTACGCCACTCTTTGGGTACATATCCTGTAGTAAGGCTGAGATTGAACAGTAGTTTTATGTTTGGGTTTAGCTCTTCTTGGAGTTCATGTAGGACGCAGCCCAGGACACCGTCTGGTCCCATTGATGCTGTGTTTTTTGCTTTGGAGAGGGCAGCTCTTACCTGAGCATCTGAGATGTCAGGGGGGCAGCACTCTGCTGGGATAAATATTTGCCCTTTTGGTGGGGGGGGAGAAGTTTGCGCTGAACCTGTCAGCTAGGATGTTGGCAATGTCTGTGGGTTCGGTGTATTTTTTGCCATTTTGGACGAATTCTGAGCATATCTGGGAATTCCCACCCAGGTTCCTAACATAACTAAAGAAAGCCTTGTGATTATCCTTAGTGTCCTGTGCAATTTTTCTATCGAAGCTGGCCTTAGACGATTTTATGAGTGCCTGTAGTTTTTTGGTAATACTGATCAGAGATGCCTTCCCTTTTTGGGATTTTGCTCTATCATGTAGTAGCTTCCTCCTTCTATTGTATAGTTTGTTTATGGCTGGGGTCCACCAGACAGGACGTCTGCCTTTGGAGGATTGGGTCTTGGTTTTATTTGGGATTGCATGATCCATGCATTCCTGAAGGTGTTCATAGAATGCGTTTATAAAGGATTCTGCGGTCTGGACCATATTTTTCACAGGCCCGGGGGCTTTGAAGGATTCCACCTCGGTTTTGAGGAGTGTGAAATTTGCTTTAGAGAAGTTTTTCACTGTGGTTTTCAGGGCAGGGGGTGGAGTTGGGATGTGAATATCCAGTGAGATTAGTTTATGGTCTGATCTTACCAGTGAGGGATACACTTCTGGTCTGGAGCATAGAGTCTCCATGTTGGTGATGATCAGGTCCAGTATATTTTCCCCTCTTGTGGGAGTGGTAACAAGTTGTTCCATAGCATTTGAGTTTATAAATTCTAGGAACCTTTGGGCTAGGGTGTTGGAGATAGAGTAATGCTCCCAGTCTATGTTTGGGTAGTTGAAGTCACCCAGTATAATGGTGTTTGGAGAGACCTTCATATTTTCCAGTGTTCTCAGGAAGGCCGAGTGGGGTTCCTGGGTTTGGGAGGGTGGTCTGTAGCAGGCTATAAACTGGAAGGCAGTTTTATCCACTGTTAGTTGCACATGGATCGTCTCTGATGCTTTGTGCTGTGCCACCAACCTGGAGGTGTGGGTATCTCTGACGAATATTGATACTCCCCCTCCTTTTGTAGTATGGTCCAAGTTTTGGGGCCGAAAAGCATGGTATGAGGTATAACCTGGTAGTGCTGGGGTGCTCTCTGGAGCCTTGAGCCAGGTTTCTGTTACTGCACAGATATTGATGTTCTCCATGCTAAGGAGAGTTTCAAGTGCGTGCATCTTGAGGTTTAGACTTCTGGCATTGAGTAGCATTATTCTTAGTTTCTTATCCCTTGTGATACCTATGTAGGTGGGTTTGTCTTTTGAGCCTTGCCTAAAAAAGGCACTATGGGGGTAGCAAGAGCCTTTGCTAATATCTGAAAGCCCAGGGGTAACAGGTGCAAGCCATCCCTAGTGAAGCATCGATCCTCTTTGAATGACACCAATACTTAAGCCAATTGTTGAAATTGATCATCTTGTCGTCATATTGTGGCATCATTCTTGGTGAGGGTAAGATGCTACTCAAGGTCAGGGTCATACCGGCCTGGGCTACATGCTCAGAGAGCTCCTCTATGTCTCTTTTTATGTAGTCCAGGGAGGTGCATCTCAGGTCATTCACACCAGCATGGACAATGACTGAGTCATATTTGTACTTGCCTTGGAGTGACCTGAGTGCTTGTGTTATGTGAGGGATCCTAGCACCCGACAGGCATTTCACCATGACCTTCTCCTTGTTCAGCCTGGTGAGCGGGACGTCAGTGTGCCTGATGATAGAGTCACCTATTACAAGTGTATCAGGTGTGTTGTTTAGCCTTAAGGGCTGTGACTGTTGGGCACACTGGCTTTGTGAGCTATGTGTTGCACGAGTTTTGTTTTGGGGTAGCAGTTGCTTAGGTGTCTGCTTTGGAGGTCTCTGCTGCTTAGGCAGATTTTTATTTAGAGCCTCCGAGTATGTTTTTGTGTGTTTATGTGTTTGGTTTGCTGTCGTGGTAGGTCTATGTGAGATTGGAATTGTAGTGAGTGTAGTTTCCTTCTCCACCTGACTGGTTTCGCCAGTACTGATTTGAGAGAGCTTAGCCTCCAGTATGGCTATATGGTTGCATCTCTCACATGTGTTGGAATTTGTTGGGAGGAGGAGAGGGTTGTCTGTGTACATGAGGCAGTTGTAACATTGCCTCAAGATTCCCAGATTCACCAGCTGGACCGGAGAGGAGATTGACAACTGACCTTTGGACATACTAGAATAGTATTGGGAATTCCTTTATAATTGAAAAAAAACGGCCAATGGGGAACGAGGTACTCAAGTGGAGTTTGTGAGGGTGTAGTGCTTTTAATATTTTAGTACTGACTTATATAATTGCTTTAGTGAGCAAGTGCCAGGTAACTTAAATGCAATGCGTTTCAGGTAACTTAAATGCAAAAACGGCAAACAGTAACTTTCTTTCAAGTGAAACAAGGAAATAAGTACAGTAAGCAATGCAGATACCACTAGGGATCCACAGAAGTGCTGAAAAGCTGCATTTTAGGTGGAATTAGTGTTTTAGAGAAATAACAAGCAAACAAACAAGCAGCATACAAATAAAACTAGATTCAGCAGGCCTGGATCTAGTCTATGCTACAGCAAACAAGGTGTACCAATTTCAGTAAGAAACAGTTCAAATATGCAGGCACTATAAGCCTTTAACCAGAAATTCCCAGCTCAGAAGGGCAGAGTCCAGCCTCTCCTCCCACAAGAGTGCAGACCACTAACCTTCTTAATGTAAAATAACTGGCCTGAAGCCCAAGTGCTTAAACCAGAACTAATACACTTTTAGAATAAGACACTGAGCCCTCAATCAGCAGTTCACAACTTAGAAGGATGTAAGCTATCTGTCCTGCCACCACAGTGCAGGCCACAAACCTTCCTAATGTAAAACAACTGGTCTGAAGCCCAAGTGCTTAATCCAAAAGACTTAGAATGACAGCTACACTTTAATCAAGTTACTACCAAGCAGTAATAAATACAATTGAATACTTTAAAGAATGCCTGGATTAGTGCTCAAGTTATACAAACAAAGCTAGATTCAGCAGGCTTGGATCTAATCTACGCTACAGCAAACAAGGTTAACCAATTTCAGTAAGAAGCAGTTCAAATATGCAGGCACTATAAGCCTTTAACCAGAAATTCCCAGCTCAGAAGGGCAGAGTCCAGCCTCTCCTCCCACAAGAGTGCAGACCACGAACCCTTTTAATGTAAAATAACTGGCCTGAAGCCCAAGTGCTTAAACCCGAATTAATACACTTTTAGAATAACCAACACTGAGCCGTCAATCAGCAGTTCCCAACTTAGAAGGATGTAAGCTACCTGTTCTGCCACTACAGTGCAGACCACAAACCTTCTTAATGTAAAACAACTGGCGTGAAGCCCCAGTGCTTAAACCAGAATTAATACACTTTTAGAATAACAGACACTGAGCCCTCAATCAGCAGTTCCCAACTTAGAAGGATGTAAGCTACCTGTCCTGCCACCACAGTGCAGGCCACAAACCTTCCTAATGTAAAACAACTGGTCTGAAGCCCAAGTGCTTAATCCAAAAGACTTAGAATGATAGCTACACTTTAATCAAGTTACTACCAAGCTGTAATAAATACAATTGAATACTTTAAAGAATGCCTGGATTAGTGCTCAGGTTATACAAACAAAGCTAGATTCAGCAGGCCTGGATCTAGTCTATGCTACAGCAAACAAGGTATACCAGTTTCAGTAAGAAGCAGTTTAGATATGCAGGCACTATAAGCCTTTAACCAGAAATTCCCAGCAAGAAGGGCAGAGTCCAGCCTCTCCTCCCACAAGAGTGCAGACCACGAACCCTTTTAATGTAAAATAACTGGCCTGAAGCCCAAGTGCTTAATACTGAATTAATACACTTTTAGAATAACAGACACTGAGCCCTCAATCAGCAGTTCCCAACTTAGAAGGATGTAAGCTACCTGTCCTGCCACCACAGTGCAGACCACAAACCTTCCTAATGTAAAGCAACTGGTCTGAAGCCCAAGTGCTTATACTAAAAGGCTTAGAATGAGTTACACCAAGCAGTAATAAATACAATTGAGTACTTTTAAGATGCTGCAAAAGCAAAATAAAGTAGGAAGAAACACAAATACAGTAAAAGCTGATTTTTTTTTTTTTTTTTTTGAGTGAGCAAATGAGATGGGCCCAGGAGTTACAGGACAGAAACAAGTGCAAATGCAGGCCTTCAAATCAGAAAGTTGAGAGAGATGGAAGACCGCCCAAATGGCCAATAACTACAAATTCTGGGCCAGAACCACTCCTTATGTGGTAGACAGGTTACCTAGTGCTTACCACTCCCACTGATAAGCTAGAAGGCTTCCCTCCAACACAGAAAGGCTTGGGGGCTCAGAAGCTTACAAATAGTCCTGGATATAGCAAATCTGTATCTGGAACACTAATTACAGGAAAGGTAGGAAACAGGCTTACAATTTTTTTTTTTCAGAAAAGTAGCAAAAACAGTAATAAAAACAATTCACATGCAGTGCAAGCTGGCACACTTGAGTATGTAGCAATATTAGTCCACACACAGTTTGAAAAAATGTAATTAAATTAAAAAGGACTAAAAGCAAGTGCAGAGAGGGTTTATTAGGTAGAATGCGGTAAAGAGATGGGACTGGGGGAGTGTCCTAGACCAAATCTACAGTGGGGCTGGCACTACAAAAGCCACCAAATTTAAACTACTACCAGAACAGGGATGGGGGGTGGGGAAAAGTTTCAATAGAGATGTGAGGAATCAGAGTGCAAATTATAAAACCCAAAATATATATATACTGATCTCTGTATATTTGCAGAACACTAAGACAACAGATATCTAAGCAACAATTTAGCTCTATAATACAGAATAATGCAGAAAAATATACTCAGCTCTATATATCTGCAGAAAGTCTTGTAAGGCTGTTCCACTTTAAATGCAGACTGCTGCTATTAACAGTTCAAATTAAGGGAACCTTGAGTTAAAAACACACAAGCAATAGAAACCACAATGCAGGGGGTGAGTTTCAACAGAGATGTGAGGAATCAGAGTGCAAATTATAAAACCCAAAAAATATATACTGATCTCTGTATATTTGCAGAACACTAAGACAACAGATATCTAAGCAACAATTTAGCTCTATAATACAGAATAATGCAGAAAAATATACTCAGCTCTATATATCTGCAGAAAGTCTTGTAAGGCTGTTCCACTTTAAATGCAGACTGGAGCTTCAAAAGGTCCACAACGATTTTTGTGTGGTGGATGTTATAAATGAACAGCATTTAGCTGACTTCATGGAGAAGTAAGTAAGTAAGTCTTTGAAGTGGGTCAGATAACAGAGCTCATCATGAAGGCTTACAGAAGATGTTCAGTTAAAAATAATCATGCAGGATGACCTAGGGGACAGGTCTGCTGTTTCATGGGATGAGATGACAGATAACATTTCCAGAAGTGCTGAGGATGGTAATGTGGAGATGGAATGACGTGATGTAGTAGTAGAGAATGCAGCGGTTAAAACTTATACAGCAGAGACAAAAAGTAAAAGAGGAAAGCAGCAATAAACTGAGAAGGAGTCTGGTTTTGCAGTAGCAGATAATGCAGGAACAAGCACATGCAGAAGTGACAGTAAGAAAAAAAGGAGAACAGCAAATAAACGCAGGCAAACTGTTTATAAAAAGAAAGAGAAAGCCAAGTGTGAGAATGAGAAGAAAACAATCATGCTGTAGCAGACAAATAATTTGTATGGGACAATTTGGTAACTGTTTAGGGTCTTAAAGCTCAATAAATTCGGTCTTTTATACATACTGGATCAGAAACTTTTTTGTGACAACATTTGAATCTGATGGACTAATGACATTTCTGGAACTGTGTAACAAAAAGGGCCTGTATCTGTGAAACAATTGTTTGTCCTGTGGTAGCAACATGAATGTTAACAAATGTCACTTTGCAGTTTAAAACTGATGAACTAGAAGTTAAAAAATGCATGCAGGGTCTGTGTGAAACTGTTCATAATACTTTGAAAGTTAGAGATGAGAGAAATTCATGTAATGGAGGGTGAAGGTTGGAAATTGTTTTGAAATGTAAAAAAAAAAACAGGGTGAAACACTTGGGAAATATTTATTTATTTTATTTAATTATTGACATTCATTTACTGAGATGCCCACTTTCAGCAGAGGCCCAGGGAGAAAAGCTCCAGAGAGTTAAATAAGATCAAATTAAACACTAGCACTAATGTAATAATTAAAAAAATATATATTTACACAGTTTGGCAGTGGAGTAGATAAGACAGAATAATGCATTAGGAGACACCAGTGACGTAGAAATAAATAGAAATAAAAAAATATTATTAATTATGGCACTCATCTACAAAATTATTAGAAGTATACTCTGCTGTGCTAAGCAATAAAAATAAAAAGTTACAAGTCTTCTCTAAGAGTAGGGAGAGGACAGGTGCTGAAAGGTATAAACAGTATTACAAGACGTTAGGTTAGTAAAAATGTAAAGTATTTGTTAATATAGATCATGCAGGTGAGGTCCTTGAGCATAACCATGAGTTAATGAGAAACTTTTTTGAGAGAGGATTTAAATAGATGGAGGTTAAATAGAGTTCTGATTTAATCTGGAATAGAGTTCCAAAGTTTGAATATGCAGTGTGATTATAAACTTTGCCTGATACTTTTTATTCTGGTTTATAGATTTTAGTCAGGTTTCTGTCTTGAGATTGCAGAGGACAGTCTGGGAGATACTCATGAAGTACTGAGGATATAAAAGGCAGGCAGAGGGGTTATATAGCATTTTATGGGCGCTACTTTTGTGGCTGTTCATAGAGGGACATTAAGATGTGCTGACCAGCCTAAATTATATTTCTTTTGTGGGGACTTTGCTCATTTAATTAATGAGTGTGACAAGGAACAATTTGACCAATGTGGGGGGTGAAAGACCTTACAGCAAGACAGTGTGTGCCAGAATGCAGGCTGTGTAAAAAAGGGACACTTTTGGATGGATTGTCAAGAGCAAACAGTAAATAATAAAAAAAAGTAGGGAAAAGAGAAGAGAATATACATGAGAAGGACAACATGAGGTTGGAGAGAGGATGAAATAGGTAAACAAAAAAACGTAGAAGAAAAATATGGAAGGGAAAAAAGACTGAGAGAGAGAGTGCATGCAAGAAAAGAAGTCAGGAAAGGGATTGATATCAATATTTGTTGACGTTCTTGGCAGTGAAAAATCTGATTCTGAGGTTCAAGGATTATTTGTACATAAATCCAGGAAAAAATATTTAGTTGGGGAAAAGGTAAAAATAAAAAAATGAAAAATGTGAAAAAAAGGAAAAGCAACAACTTTAGAGTACCTTCAGTAAATGTGAACAGTATTATTAACATTGTACAAAGGACTGGGACATTGGAATGGGGTGCTAAGTGTGATGTGGATGATATTCTGTTAAAGGAGGTAAGATTCCTATGAAGTGAAGAAAAACTGCAAAAAGAAAAATTGTGGGGTGGAAATATAATATGGAACGTAGGAAGTGAAAGTTAATCTGGAGTGGCTGTGCTGTGTAAAAAAAAACTGAAAATACTTGAAGTATCATTTGTAAGGATGGGAAGGTTAACTATTGTAGATGTGTGGTGGAGAAAACGTTTATAGAATTATAGCATCATGTGCATATATAGCTCAAATGAAAAGAAAGAATCTGTTTCAACAAATATTAGACTGTGGTGGTTAACATGAAAATTATAATTACATATGACTGTGATTTAAGGGAGAAATGTAAAAAGAAAGTGAATGATGTAAAAATAATACAGGAAGTGATACAATGTGGTAAATTAACTGTGTGGAACAAAAGTCAATGGACTTATAGAAAGGGCCACTCGAATCTGAAATTGATTATTTTATATTATCAAAAGGTTTAAGCGTAGCAGTGATATAGTTGTCATGGGGTTCTTCAGATCATTTAGCAATATGGATGGGGATGATGGAAGAAAGGGAGTATATTAAAATAGAAAAGGGAATAAAAAGAATAAATGAGAAATTATAGGATGAAATTGGGGAGAGGGAAGTACTGCAGTTATGGAAAGATCTAACACTGGCCTGACTAGTAGACTGAATTTAAAAAGCAGCATAAAAAGTGTTTTTTTCCCAATGGCAAGATGACGTAAGAAAGGAAGAAAAAGTGAAGTATGGTAACATGTATAGAAATGTATTAGAAAATTTAGAAAATACAAGAGAGTGTTATGATATGGACAAGGAAATACATAAAAGAAAATGAGAAATATTTATTTATTTATTTATATTTGTTTACCAGGAAAGGCCGACTGGACACAAGTCCTTTTTCAATGGAAGCCCAGAGATAAAAGCTCCATAGAAAGTTACATATAGATAACATGGTATACAGACTAGACAGTATCATTTTACAGTGGTAAATGGTGTTAGCATGACAAGTACAATGGAAGATTTATTAAGGTTTAAGTATATACATATACAAACAGCATACAAGAATACTAGGTAAAAGAACCCCTAGAATACACTTTATCTGACACTAGAGTTAAGATCAAAGAAGAAATTAAAAATTTGTTGGTAAATCCTGGATTTAGTTGGGGTTTTGGCAAGGACAGAGCCAGTGAGATTTTAGATGTGATTTAAAAGCAGACTTGAAAAGATGGCTAGAGAGAGTAGTAATGTTAGTTGTGGGTTGTTCCAGAGATTGGATATGGCACAGGAGAACAGTGCTTCCCCTGCAGAGTTTTTGGCTTTGGTGACTTGGAGCAGATTTTTATTGTAGGAGCGTAGGGGTCTGGAGGAGTGGTGGGGCTGGAGAAGTGTGTGAAGAGCTGAGTACTTAGAGGGTGTTTAACAAGTTTATAAGCAAAGGTCAAATAGCATAAGGCATCACCGTTTAGGCAGAGATATTATTTACAAGGGAAAATGGAGGAGGTATCTGCATATTTGTGTAATAAAAGAAGGATATTTGTATAATGAGGGAAATAAAAAGTGTAAAATGACAGGTAAAAAGAACACACGAGCATATTATGAGTATTGTAGTACAGCATGTGGAAAATATCTGTGAGTCAGAAGAAGGAAAATAAGAAACAATGGAAAGGAAAAAAAAATTCCGGAACAAGTTAAGGAAATTTTTGAAAAAGAAATTACTGTTAGTGAATTGGAAGAAGTACTTAGGAAAGTAAATGTTGATTCACTGTCAAACCCAGATGTTGTAGGGTATGGAACGTATAATAAATTAGTGGATTGGCAAAGAGAATATTTTGTAAATGCACTGAATGAATGGTTTAAGGAAGGGTTTGTTTATGAAGAATTTTGTAGTGGGGTATTAAAATTTATATGGAAGAAAGATGAGAAGAATGAATTAAAAAATTGAAGAATCATCACAAAGAGCCAGATTCCATAAAGCTCGCTGAAGCTATTTGCAGACAGTGCAGTCAGCCAAAGGGAGACTTCAGTCCAGCTGGTGAGAATGCAGTTCCAGAAGACATGCTGAAAGTAGACTGAGTACTTAAATATTCAGCTTAGGATAATTAGGGATTCTCCATATCCTGGTCTGATTTCAAAACACGTTGTGCACATAACACAAATCAAATGTGACAAACAACCACCTCAACTCCCTTTCTGAAATCCTCAGTGCATTCTTTCGGGACCCCAAGGAATACAAGTCAATAGTATGGATTACACTGAAGTCCTTTGCAAAGTATATATATATATATATATATATATATATATATATATATATATATATATATATATATATATATATATATATATATATATATATATATATATATATATATATATATATATATATATATAGGTTCATAGGTTTATACTAGGCTATCTGCCCTAAGGCATTTATAAGCCTAGCCCAAATTTTTGTGGCTTACGCCACCCCTTATATGAAAAAATACTGTGCCCATTAGTTTGTTGTGCCTCTGTCCAGCAGTGACACAGAGATGATTCAGGGGTAAACCTACGATCTCCCATCCACAGGTCTAGATTTCTCTTGAACAGAGTTAGCGAGGTGCTCTGTCTCACATGGACCGGGATTTTATTCCACAGCATAGGGAGTCTCTGAGTGATAAATCTATCCCTCCAGCACGTCCTATTTATATCCGTGCTAAGGTTTAAGTCGCTTGCTCTAGTGGTTTTGGTGGATTTGGATTTTTTGAGGTGGAGCATGTCCATTAATTCCGGGTTGGACATGGCCTTGTATGCCAGGCACATGTCACCTCTGAGCAGATGGTATGCGACTGAATAGAGCTGGAGTTTATTCAATCTGGCAGCATATGACAGATTTTGGAGTCCCTTTATCCTTTTGGTGAGGAACTTTTGGGGTCTCTCCAATTGCTGCAGATGTCGGGTGAGATACATCCCGAATGGGGCATTGTACTCGATCATTGGTCTGATAAGTGAAGAGTACAGGGGAACAATAACCTCACTAGATCTGGATGTGAATCCCTTCATGATCAGGTGGGCAATGTAGAAGGTCTTTCTAACCACTTTAGCAATGTGAGTGTCAAAAGAAAGGCCACTGTCAACCTGGGTCCCCAGGTCCCTGATAACCTTTTCTGTGCTTAGTGGATTGCCACCTATATGGTAGTTTGGGGTTACCTTGTTTTTCCGAAGGTTATGACTATACATTTTTTGGCGTTTAACTTCAGGCCATGGCTCTGGCACCAGCTATCTGTTTCCGTGAGTCCCTTCTGAAGGATATCCGTGTCTGATGCACTTTCCACTATGGCGCCCAGTTTGCAGTCGTCTGCAAACTTTGTCAGCCAAAGTCCTCCTATGTTGGCCTGTACTTCTGGGAAGTAGATGCCAAACAATAGGGGGCAAGGACCAGCCCTGTGGGACACCACTTGTGACCGGCTTGGAGTCTGACACAGCGCCAGCAACTCTAACCCTGTGGGTTCTGTCCTTAAGCCAGTTTGCAACCCATCTTGTGACATATGGGTTTACATTTAAGCTGGTAAGTTTTTCTACAATACCCGAGTGGGGTATTGTGTCGAAAGCCTTTGCAAGGTCAAGGTAGGCTGTATGGACTGCCTTTCCCTCATCAATGGCCTTGGTGACTGTTTCGAAGAAGTCGACCAAGTTCAAAAGGCATGATCTTCCCTTGAGAAAGCCAAACTGGGTCGGGTCCAATGTCTGCAAGTCCCCTATATCTTTGTTTATGAGCTCCATTATGATCCTCTCCATAGCTTTGCAGACTAGACTTGTTAAGCTTATGGGGTGGTAATTACCAGGGTCCGTGAGGCGCCGCCTTTGTGGAGTGGGACAACAGTTGCCGTCCGCCACTCCTTGGGCACGTATCCTGTGGTAAGGCTGAGATTAAACAGCTGCCTTATGTGCGGGTTTAATTCCTCATTTAGCTCGTGTAGCACACAGCCGGGGACACCATCCGGTCCCATTGATGCTGTGTTTTTAGCTTTAGAGAGCAGCTTTCACCTGCGCATTTGAGATGTCCGGGAGGCTACACTCGGCTGGGATAGTTATCTCTCCTTTAGGGGGGAGAGGGGGGTGAAGTTTGCACTGAACCTGTCTGCCAGTATGTTGGCAATGTCTGTGGGTTCAGTGATTTTTGTATCATTTTGGACTAATTCTGAGCATATCTGGGAGTTTCCACCCAGGTTTCTAACATAGCTGAAAAAGGCCTTATGATTGTCCTTTGAATCCATGGTAATTTTTCTCTCAAAATTGGCCTTAGTTGATTTTATGAGTGCTCGTATTTTTTTACTAATAATGATCAGGGGTGACTTCCCTTTTATGGATTTTGTTCTATCATGTAATAGCTTTCTCCTCTTATTGTAAAGTTTGTTAATGGCTGGGGTCCACCAGACTGGATGTTTGCCCTTTGTGGAAAGAGTCTTGGTTTTATTTGGGATTGCCTGATCCATGCAGTCCTGGAGGTGTTCATAGAAGGCATTTGTAAGGGCTTCCGCAGCTTGGGTTGTGGTTTCCACTGGCTCAGGGGCCTTGAAGGATACCACACCAGTCTTGAGTAGTGTGAAGTTTCATATATATATGAAAGCTGCTGTTAATGAACTGCAACAGGCTGCAGTGATATACGCCATAAATGAGGACGTGGCTGAGCATCCTAGAAGGCAGCCAGCTAGAGTTAGAGCAAAGCTGCAACCAAACCAGTTGTCAGACCAGCAAATAATGGACAGATACCACCTAGACAGGCAACCGGTGCAGGCTGTCTGCAACATGTGTGCCCCAGACATGTCTGTGCAGACCCTGCAGGAAACCACATCCTCATTGAAACCAAAGTGTGTCTCAGCCTGGGTGTACTTCCATGTGGGAAATTCCAGTGATACATGGGGAATGCTGTAGGTGTATCACAGACAGCTGACAGTTGTATCGTGGCAAAATTCCTGGCGGCAATGTGCAGCAAGAAGGATGATTACATACACTTTCCATCTACCCCCCCATGGAGTGGAGAAATGTAATGTACCAGTTCTATAACATTGCAAACTTTCCACATGTAGTCAGTGCAATAGATTGCACACACAAATACCTGTCAAGGCACCAGTAAATCCTGAAGCAGACTGATACATAAACAGAAAGGGATGGCCATTCATGAGCTGACAATTAGTGTGTACAGCAGATGGCAGCATAACAAATATGGCAACACACCCTGGAAGTGTCTATGATGCTGCCATTTGGAAAGAAAGTGGTCTGAAGGTTGCATTCCAGCAAGGTGAAATACCTGAGGGACTGCTACTGGGTAACTACAGAAACATAGCTAGGATGCAAGTTAAGGATACCCCACAAACCAATATCCATTCTGAACAAAATTGTTTTTATTTCCCATAAAAGGTGACTGTGGTTATTCTTATCCACTTAAGCCATAGCTAATGACCTCATACAGAGATCCATCAAACTCTGCACAGGAGGCCTACAAAACAACCAAAAACACCATAGATTGTGTGTTTAGTGTATTGAAAGTGAGGTTCAGATTCCTAGACACAACCAGGGACACTGCAATACACACCTGAGAAGGCAGCACAGATGATAACAGTGTGTTGTGCTGCACAAAATGCTAACCAGAGCACATGGCAGTCTTCCAGGGGCAGGTGTGGGTGAACTACCCTAAGAACCTCAAATGTCTGATGAGGACATCCCACAGGTATCAGAGAAGGAGCAGGAGGATGTAGGGGGCAGAAGAAACAGGCATAGGTAACATGGGATGTGACCACAAGTGCAGGCACAGGCAACGTGGCAGCATCTAACCTAAATATTTCATTCATGGCAAGCCACATGTACATGTGCACACAGACTGAACATCGATGCTCATTTGCCCCACCACAGCAACACAGATTGCATCTAATGGCAAGACACTGAGCATCACCCATAACACAAGCATGACATATTCTAACATGAACGTATGCATATGTATCAAAACACAGATCAGCATCTCAAGGCACAAATGACACAGGTATGTATACTCTCTCAGATTGTTGTATCACTGTATGGTAAACAATAAGGTACACATATCAGTGCTACACATTCCTACCTATACAATATAATAACATGAAAAAAGAGAAACCGTACAGAACATAATACAAAACATTTAGTAGCCACAGAAAAATATATCACATTAAAATGGTAATTCAGTAATATGAGCCAGTTATGTTTATGACAGTGTTGGACACACTCTAATGCAGTCTTTGGTGACCTCATTGATGTCTCACAACATGATCCATTCTGTCCCAACCATGCGCAGCTACATCTTGCTCTGTTTTCCCCACAAAGGTGATGGATGCAGGTACAGCACCATGTTGAGATGAAGGAGCACGACTGAGTTGAAAGCCTTGTCACAGGTTGGACCACATCAGATGAACCAGCAGTTGAATTCTGTGCAAGTTGGACCGCAGACAGTAATTCTTGATGGCCAGTGTTGGTTATGTAGACAGTGTTCTGCCTCTCACAGGTTGCAAGCTGCTGAACACAGTCAGGGAATGCAGAACCCTGCTGTTAATATGACACTGCTGCAGTACTGTAGAGGCCAGGGTTTTCACCAACCATGCCACAGCTACCAGACTTCCATTCAGAGCTGCAAGTGCAACCATACATTCCGTGTCTGCACTCTTGTCCTTTAAGAATGACACATAGCTGGAGTGCCACATGATCTGTGGCATGGGCAAGTGCACAGATGTCTGAATGATGCCATTGCTTGGACTGTTCATTTGCCTGCAGCAGGAGGTGGACACCCTCTGACACTCTATTCCTGGTTGTTGTGTGGAACTTCCAGAAGCAGTACTTTCAACTATCATGTATTGGTCAGTAGCCTCACCCTGTTCAACATCCACTGTGGCAGCATCCGCTGAATGGCTAGACAAGTAGACTTCCACATCTGAGACTACATCTGCTGCAACATCACTGTCAACCTTGTGGCTGGACTCTCCAAACAACTCAAGGCTGCCTGTGCCAGAGACCACACTACTATGGTGAGACACATCTTGAGCACTGTCAAGATTGCTGGATGGGCTGATAGATGATAAAGATAGCTGATGTGCTGCAAGATACAAAAACACATATCAGTATAATGTGTCTACATCATATGTTGATACCATCAAATATATATGGTATATATATATATATATATATATATATATATATATATGTCACTGCAATGTTACAAATAATAATGAGTTTACATGTGGTCTATTGTATGTATGTTTCATGGAATCTACATAAATGAAGTATATAATCTGTTTACATGGCCAACATATGACACGTGATGAATAAAAAAAAGTGTCAAAAACTCATGGGAAGATAGATGCTGATATTGAACAGGTATGAACTTCAACTGGTGTAGGGAAAAAGCAGCATTACTGATCACATCATTTACACCACTAACAAGATAAAAACAGCTCAAACATACAGAATGTGTGACATACACATCCCACTCTTATGTGCACTTGAGGACATTGATGCAGACTGGCCTAGGAATGACAAGATGGACACAGTATCAACTACAGGATTAACAAGAAAGACAGGTATAAAACATACTTAATATCATTGCACTGACAGACTACTGCTGTGGAGGGTTGTATCACATGTACAATACAGTAATATGGGCTGCAAATACTCATGTAATGGATGTTGCAACTGTACACCAGATGGGCCTGTATTGATAAATATTGACAAAAATATCAGGTATCATGTGTGCTGCACAATGTTAAAAGCTATAACAATTTTGCTGTAACATACCTGGTCTGTCTGCACTTGAAAATGAATGGCTTTCCCTTCCACTGGATGTAGCTATAGCATGCAAAGGTAAGGAAACAACAATGTAATTGTAAACAGCAGTACCATGAAATGAGGTTGAGGCTCTAGCAAGGTAATGTTCACAATAACAGCACAGACACCTCACCTGCCAATCCCTGGTTAAGTTCCAAGGTAGAAGGACATGTGAATATTAATACAAACAGTACTACAAATGTTGTTTGAATTGCTCTGTCTGTAACTCAGTTGCACCAATACATGTAATTAGACTTACATTCCTCATCCTCACCCTGTGTGGATGTGTGTGCATGGCTCAACTCTCCTGTAAATCAAAAACAGCAGTACATGAACATGCATGCTACAGCAATATGCAGTGATAGTCACAATACACAGCCCTGTAATGGAAATAAAGACATACATGTTCATCCTAGAACTCCAGCTACAATCCCACCACCAGGTGGTGCTGAATGCAGTGAGGTCAGAAATATTGTGATGTCATCAGGGGTCAGTGGTGGTTCACCACGGGTGGCATCCTTTGATCCTTTGATCTCTCATAATGTGTCACTCTGCAGGCTGCATGAAGGATCATGTCTGAGCAACATGTACAGGCTTCACGAGACTGGTTGTGGCCTCTAACTGCATTGATCATGTCGGTGATGTCTGATCAGATTTTATTTCTTCAACTAGTGTCACTTGAAACACCTAGATGTCTCCTTCTATGTTGTCAGAGAGCATCAATTATGATGCAATTTCCTGGAGGAGAAGCTGTCATCCCTACGATGGCTGGCTATCTGAAAGACAGTGATACGTCCATGATAATATTCATGTTTGAGGCCATTTAAGCATTTCATTCCATGAACAGCATATGTCAACATAGGTTCATAGATTCATAGGTTCGTACTAGGTTATCGGCCCTAGGGCCTGTACAAGCCTAGCCATAACAATTTCCTGGCTATTTCTTCCCACAATATTTACCTCCCTGGACCCTTGTCTAGCAGGAAGACTGACATGATCCCTGGGGTAAATTTCCTATCTCCCATCCAGTCGTCAAGGTTCCTTTTGAAGGAGGCCAAGGTGGTGCTCTGCTTGACATGTAT
Source organism: Protopterus annectens (assembly GCF_019279795.1). Classification (NCBI taxonomy): domain Eukaryota; kingdom Metazoa; phylum Chordata; order Ceratodontiformes; family Protopteridae; genus Protopterus; species Protopterus annectens. The sequence goes on from NC_056725.1 coordinate 1,473,395,361, forward strand.
TGGCAGTCTATTCCAGAGTATGGGGAGTCTCTGGGTCAGGAATCTATCCCTCCAGCATGTTTTGTTCATTGTGATGACAAGGTTTAGGTCCCTGGGCCATGTGGCTCTGAAGGATTGGGATTACTTTAAGTGTAGCATGTCCAACAGCTCTGGGTTTGACATGGCCTTGCATGTTAAGCAGAGATCGCCTCTGAGTAGACGATATGTGACAGAGTATAGCTGGAGTTTTTTTAGTCAGTTAGCACAGGGCATCTGCTTTAGGCCTGTGATTCTTTTAGTGAGGTGTTTCTGTGGCCTTTCCAGTTGTTGCAAATGTCTTTTGAGGTACATAGCAAATGGGGCATTGTACTCTATGATGGGACTAATGAGGGATGAATACAGTAGTACAGTGGGACAATGACCTCCTTTTTTCTGGATGAAAAGCCCTTAGTGATGAGGTGTGCCACATAGAAGGATTTCCTGACTGTTGTGGTGATGTGGTTATCGAAGGTGAGACCACTGTCCACCTGTGTTCCTAAGTCTCTTATCACACTTTCAGTATTTAGTGTGCTGCCACCTATGTGGTAATTCATGGGTACATGGCTTTTCCTAAAGGGGATACCTATACACTTCTTGGCATTGAGCCTTGAGCCCATGGCTCTGGCACCAAGCATCTGTTTCTGTAAGGCCCTTTTGTAGAATATCCACATCATTTGGGGATTCAATAATGGCTCCCAGTTTGCAGTCATCTGTGATCTTTGTTAGCCAGAGTCCCTTAGTGTTGGTCTGTACTTCAGAGAAGTAGATGCCAACAAGAGCGATCCCAGGACTGAACCATGAGATACTCCACTTGTCACTTGTCTGGAGCTGGATTTGGAGTCAGCTACTTTTACAGTGTGGGTTCTGTCAGTAAGCCAGTTGGCAACCCATCGAGTGACGTAGGGATTTATGCGCATCTTAATAAGTTTATCTATGATTCCAGAGTGGGAGATGGTGTCGAAGGCCTTGGCAAGGTCAGGATAGGCTGTGTGGACAGCCTTACCCTCATCCACGGCTCTGGAGACTGATTCAAAGATGTCAATCAGGTTCAGGAGACATGATCAGCTCTTCATGAACCCAAACTGGGTGGGGTCCAGTGTTTGAAGGCTACCAATGTCTTTGTTTATCAGTTCCATGATAATACATACCATGGCCTTGCAGATCAGGCTCGTCAGACTGATGGGATGGTAGTTCCCAGGATCCAAGGTGGATCCCCCCTTGTGGAGTGGGATAACTGTAGCTGTATGCCACTCAGTGGGCACGAAGCCTGAGGTGAGGCTATGATTAAATGTGACACTTAAGTGAGGTGCCAGTTCATTTTGTAGTTCATGTAGTACACAGCCCGGGATGTCGTCTGGTCCCATGGATGCTGTATTCTTAGCTTTGGAGAGTGCGTTTTTTATCTGTGTGGTCATGATTACCGGAATTTGGCAATCTTTCGGTATTGTGATGGGCCCTTTAGGGGGTGAGAGGGGGGTGAAGTTGGCACTGAATCGATCTGCAGGATATTGGCAATGTACTTGGGTTTAGTATATCTAATGCCATTCTTTTGTAGCTCAGAACAGATCTGAGCATTGCCATTTAGATTCTTGACGTAGCTATGGAATCCCTTGTGGTTATCTTTGGAGTCTTTGGCAATTTTATTTTCGTAACTAGCTTTGGAGGATTTTATGAGAGATCTCAGCTTCTTACTGAGGCTGGTAAGGGAGTTTTTTGCATCCTGGGATTTTCCTCTTTTCTCCAACAGTTTCTTCCTTCTGTTGTATAGTTTGTTTATGACAGGAGACCAACAGATTGGTTTCCTTTTTTTTGGAGGAGAGTGTCTTGGTTCTATTTGGGATGGCATGATTCATGCACGAGTGGATGTGTTCATACAGTGCTTTAGTGTAGGATTCAGCAGTTGAACTTTCTGTTCTCGTCTGCATGGGTGTCATGACGTTTGTCACTTCTGACTTGAGTAGCATGAAACTGGCCTTGGAGAAGTTTTTTATGGATGTTTCCTTACTGAAGGGGTGGGGGTGGGATGTGAATGTCAAAAGTGATTAGCTTATGTTCAGACCTAACCAACGAGGGGGTGACCACTGGTGTGGAGCATCAATTTCTAATGTTGGTAATGACCACGTCCAGGATATTGGAGCCCCTGGTGGGACTATGGATTAGTTGATCCAGGGCATTGGAATTTATGATTTCCAAGAACTGTTGGGCAAAGGTGTTGGTACACGAGTAGTTTTCCCAGTTAATGGCAGGGTAGTTGAAATCACCCAGTATTAGGGTGTTTGGTTGTATCTTAATATTTTCCAGTATGTTTAGAAAAGTGTAGTGAGAATCGTGGGGCATGGTGGGGGATCTGTAGCAAGCTACAATTTGGATTGCAGTCTTACCTAGTGTTAGTTGCACCTGGAGAATTTCGGATGCATTATGTTGGGCAACTAGCCTGGAGGTGTGATTATCCTTGATGAATATGGACACCCCTCCACCTTTAGTGTTTTGGTCCTAGTTTGTAGGCCAAAACATGGAGTTGTAGCCTGGTATTGCAGGGGTGTTCTCTGAAGCCTTGAACCAGGTCTCAGTTATTGCACAGATATCAATGTTCTCCATTTTTAGGTGTGCCTCAAGAAAGTGCATTTTGAGGTTTAGACTTCTAGCATTGAGTAGCATTACCTTCTGATTTTGCATACTTGTACCTGTTATGGCGGTGGTTTTGTCCTTTGAGCCTTGCCTAAAAAAGGCACTATAGGGGTGGCAAGAGCCTTAGCCAGTAACTTGAATCCCAGGGGCGACAGGTGCAGACCATCTCTGGCAAAGCATCATGGTTTGTCGATCATGTCGTCCCAGGCAGACAGATACTGGATCCCCTTTGAATGACACCAGAAGCTTAGCCAATTGTTGAAGTCAATCATTTTGTCCTTATAGTGTGGTATCATTTTGGGTGAAGGCAGGATGCTACTCAGGGCTAGGGTCATACCTGCCTGGGTCACATGAGCTGAGAGCTCTTCCGTGTCTCTTTTCATGTAGTCCAGGGAGGTACATCTCAAGTCATTCACTCCAACATGGACAATGACAGAGTTGTATTTGTACTTGTTGTGGAGTGACTTGAGTGCATGTGTTATGTGGTGGATCCTGGCACCCGACAGGCAGCTGACTGTAATTTTCTCCTTTTTCAGCCTGGTGAGTGGGACATCAGTGTGCCTGACTATAGAGTCACCTATGACTAAAGTGTTGGGTACGTTGTCTTGCCTTAGTGGCTGTTGTTGGGTGGCACACTGGTGTTGTGAGCTATGTGATGCTTTGGTTGTGACTGGTGTTTGTTTGCTTTTCAGCTTTGGAGGTACTTGTTGCTTGGGCAGGTTAATGTTAAGGGCCTCCACATATGTGTGTTTAGTGTTGCTATGTGTCAGTGTTGGTGGTGAGGGTTTTGAAGGGCTATGTGTTGCTTGAGGTGTAGTGCGGCTGTTAACCTTCTCCTCTTGATTGTCTAGCACAATCTTGGCTGGAGAGAGCTTTGCTTCCAGTTTGGCTATGTAAGTGCATCTCTTGCAGGTTGTAGTGTTGGGTGGTAGGAGGAGAGAGTTGTCTGTGTACATGAAGCAATTGCTGCATTGCCCCAATATGTCCAGATTCACCAGGTGGACAGGAGAAATCAACGGAAGCCGACCCTTGGACATGCCTGGTTAGGTGCTTTTTTTCCCCCTTACCTTGGCAAGGTACTTTGCAATTATAGGCTGTTTAGTGCCTACAATTAATTTCTCCTTGTTAACAAGGAGAGTTGAGTGCTTGTATCAGTTTAAGGCTTCCTAGTGCTTTCCAGCAGGTTTAGAGCAAGTACTAGTCACAGGGACTCTAACCAGAAAGAGTCAGGAATCAATGCACTGCTCCTACTCTCACCAGGATCAGAATATAAGCACAGATTCCAAGCTGTCACCTATAAAGCGGTTATTAAGCTTTCTGGTGATCAGTAGTCTCCAGGAAATAATGTAATTTCACTCCTCTCCTTCTCTCTCCAGGAGAAAATAGAAGCACTAATCCTAAGATGATTACTGAGAGGCAGAATGTGGGCTCTTCAATAACTGGTGCTCTTGCAATAGATGCTTAAAGGTAAGATGAAAATAAACATAAACAATATTCATTCTGGAGAAATGAAAATGTCTGAATAACAGTGTGCAATAAATGCTAATGTAACATATTACAAGTAACAGCAATGTCTTCATACATGACATTGGTATAATCAGCAGAACTTGTAATATCCTTACAGTTCACAAGTGGTTTTAGATCTCCTGACAATTCATATATATTGCATAAAGGTCCAAAGACAACAGCATGAAACCACGAGTCTGCTTGAATACATCTCAACTGTACAGATTTTCACAGAATGTCCAGATTTTTGCCTCATATTTTTGGTCTGTTCCTCATAAAATTTGTGGTTTTCTGGCAAAACATTGAAGATCAAATTCACCAAATAATGTTAAATGACAGACATTTCAGATTCAGAATATATATCCTTAAAAATACATAGTAATGCAAAAGCTGTTATTCAAACAACTTTCCAAGTTTATAGGAGGAATATTTAAATTGTGTCCTTATTTTCAGACCTTTGTCCCTCCATTCTTTCTGTCCTTGTCCAGATTTCTTGCACTGAGATGTTGAGAGGTATGCGAATGTCACATTCAAATACTACACATAACAATTTGAAGAACTTATGGAACATGTGGGCAACCTCAAGATCCATAGCCAGGCCACAAGCATTACAAATCCTTAGTAATATAGAGCCAGTACTGACAATACATTTGTTCAGAATAATCATTTAAGACATATCCTAACAGAAACAGCAAATTTTTAACAGTTTTGTTAGGAAGCATGAATTAAGAGGTATCTGTAATATCAGCATCACATACTAGATACAGACAGTGTCGTAATCCGTAGGTTTCTGTAGATATACCACACAGTGAAAGAAATTCCCAGTAAGAATTTCAGATGATCCATAAATCAGCCTTCATATACTATTAACATTTACAATGGAAGTCTGTCTATGCAACTCCATATGGGACTGAAACAAAATATTAAAAAAAAAACACTTTTATGCATAAAGTTCAAGACAATATCAGTCCAGTAACTTATAACAACTTCTGTTAAAGAAAACATTTTATGCAAAAATGAATTTAAACATGTACCTTTTGAAATGACTAATTTTAAGAGATTTACTAATCACCAAAACAGAAATGATATCAATTGCCAATGTACCTCTCACTCCAAATCATAGAATCAAAGTCCACCTTGCATGGAACCACTTAAAGTACCATTTGTGCCATACATAGTTAATGTGGTACATTAAAATTCTAATTTTTGGAATCCCATTTGTGCACCTCCATGTAAATTGTCTCCATGTGCCGAAACACCCAGGTGTACTGTGTAAGCGTACAATAGGTGTTGATAAATGTTACCATGTGTGTGGCACATGCCCATTATCTTCCAATGATCTGATAGCATGACATAAGAGCCACTGTCAAATATTGATTTTGATACATTTACTGATCAGACCATTGAAATGAGTTGACACTTCAGTGAACATTTCTCTGTTTTTGTATTCTCCAGACATTTTCAACTTGAGGATTATAATGGATACTTTGAGGAGGCTAATACATTTCCATGCACCCAACTGGATTGATGAGGTGATGACCCAGATGCTGACTGTGTATATCAGATTGTAGCAGAGGATGAGAGCCAGACTCAGGAAATTTGCAATGATCTATGTGTGGATCAGGATTGTGAGTGAGCATCAATGGAAAACAGGGATCTACCGCACTGGAGTGCAGGTTCGTTACTGCTTTGATGACCTGCATTGGAGGGACATGGAGAAGCTTTGAAGGAGGGTCACTGAGGTGTGGAGGCAGCCCATAGATCCCTACAGTAGTTGTCAATATTCTATGCATACCTGTGCATTGCTATGGATTTTACAGATGTTTCTCTGTCCCATATATATCAGATAGTTGTTTTTATAACCATGTATTAGCTGCTGTGATAATTAGCTGATAGGGATAGTTAAGTGGATTTGGTAAATACTGCCCTCTTAACTATGGGTTTAATTCCCACATTGTTAATTTATTTAATAATATGTATAACATACATAATTATGTCATTTGTGGGTGTACATATGTTTTATAACATCTAACTACATAATTTCACATACCTACTGTCCTTGTTCATCACAGATACCTATAGCATCTAGGCCATGGATGACTGCTCACTTATAGTTTTCCAGTATAGTCACATAGTATCAACTTTGCACTGTTATACTTTGGAATAAAAACACATAAATAACTTCATAACATCATTCCACCTAAACAATTATACAGACATGCTTATTTAATTTAAAAAGTAATGCCTCTCTGACTGCTTATATATATATATATATATATATATATATATATATATATATATATATATATATATATCTATGTAGATTCACTTCAGAAGCTCGATATACTGAAATCTCAAATTTCAGTATCTCAAGCCCAAGAAGTTGAATCCACAAAACATTGAAAACTGAAAACCGCGAAATTCAAAACCTCGAATACCGGAGATTTTGAATTTCGTGGTTTTACTACATACACACACACACACACACACACACACACACACACACACACACACACACACACACCAGCCACCACACAAACACACAATCATTGTACTACATGAAAGCAGGGGGGCAAGCCCCCCACACTCCCCTACTTAAATATTCTCACTCCGGGGTCGCACTACATACAAACACACATAAAACACCACCACACAAGCTACATTCTCCTCGCATACACACATCACAGAAACAAAACACACTGACAAACACCACAGTCCCTACCCAAACCCCTTAACACACACACACTTACCTGAATACATGGCCATAGCGGAACGTTAGAAGTGGGAAATTCAAAACCTCTGGTATTCGAGGTTTTGAATTTCGTGCTTCTAAACATTCACTATTATAGGGTTTTGACTTTTTGGGCTCGAGATACTGAAATTCGAGATTTCAGTATTTCTAGCTTCTGAAGTGAACCCATATATATATATATATATATATATATATATATATATATATATATATACATATATATATATATTTTTTTTTATTTATGTGTTGATAGCTGTTATTTCTTTACAATAATAGGTCTAGTAATTGTTTACATTTTTTTGTATTCATCTGTTCTCCACAGGACTTCTAATAAACACCTACAGTACCTATTTCTAAAATAAGGTTATTCTTGAATGTTATCTTGGCATGTAAAGCAACCAGCCAGCATGCTGAAATTTTAGTGTGCTGTTGGTTCCAATCCACATAGGGAACACATATATTTGTATCTGTTACCTTGGTTAACTTCAATCATAGCAGTTTTTGGAAGACCCATATTGCAATAATTTATATTAATGTTTATGTTGTGTATGATAATGACTTACTGAGATAGTTTTCACATTTCTATGAATATGGCCATAATCCGAAACACTCTGATAGTATCAGCTTACTAATAACAGGGTTTGTAGAGCAGCACCTGTTTGTTTAAAAATAACATGCATTGACTGTTAGTTTGGCCTGTAAAGCAACTGGCCAGTATGTCTAAATTCTGGCATGCTGGGTTCCAATCCACATAGAGGAAACATATATCTGTACCTGTTATCTTGGTTAAAACCATGCACAGTATGTTTTGGAGGAACCATATTGCACTAATTTATATTAATGTTTTTGTTATGCCTACTAATGACTCAATGAGATAGTCTTTGAATTTCTATGAATATTGCCATAATCTGTAATGCTCTGATAACATTAGCTTTCTAATAACAGGGTTTGTAGAGCAGTATCTGTTTTGTTTAAGAATAGCATGTCCTGGCTAGAATCTCAAATTGTAATGAATGAAGTAATCGTGTCTACATTTTGGCATGCTGTGAGCTCAAATTCAGAGAGGGGACACATATATCGGAAAACTGTTATCTTACTTTAACATGCCCATAACATTTATTTATAGATACATATTACACTTATTCATATTAACATATATTTTGTGTGTAGCTGTGAATAATTCGGTTATTTGTTGAATTCCTATGAACATATCCATAATCTGTAATATTCCATTAACATCACCTATTTAAACATGTGGGCAGCAAATCTTGCTAAATCTTGTTATATTTCTGAGCAAGTCTTTGGTTAATACTGTTGTTATTTGTTTTCTTTTGGCTTTTCCTGGTAAGGGGTCGCCACAGCGGAACTCCGGTCCACTAATGGTTGGCAGTAGATTTTTACGAGGTGCCAGCTCGATGCTCAACCTTCAACGAAGGCACGCCCATTTATGCACGCATGTCTTTCAAATGCTACCCAACTGCAGGGAGGACATGCAGACTCCACACAGAAGGCACTCCCAAGCCCAGCCGAGAATCTAACGGGAGAACCTCTTGCTGTGAGGTAACAATGCTGTATACTTCGTAAATGTGCTCTGAAGGTCTGTTTCTAAATGAAATATTAAAGTCAGTAGCACAACAACATCTTCCTCAAATTTTGAGTGACTGGGATGGCCGGACTAACAGATGAAATGCAGAACAGGGAAGATGTATATATTTTCCTAGTAATGTGCACTTTTGCAAGGAATATCGTGGTCCACACACATACCTTTCTATGTCCATAATATACAGCAACATGTATGGTTCTGTTCACAGAAGCTATGTGCTACATGACACTGTCACACAGAGAAATGTCTGCTCTCCATTACTGTTAATGTTTCTCATCACAGTGATAACATGGATGTAATTTTCTAACTGTTTATATACATGAGCAGCATATCTTCATACTTTGCAATCCTAAGATCATTACTAGCAAACCATCCTCCATCCAGGTGATGTCATAACATAAAGTCTTTCAAATGCATGCAAAACATGTTTTTTTCAGTTAAGATATGTTAGGTATGCAGGTAGTTCTAAAGGTTAGAGTTTGGAAGTAGATTGTGGTTGCAGATTTGGATCTCATGTCCTCAAATTTCTGTTCTAAGATGATAACACTTGAATGTAAAAATGTCAACTGTGTATTGTGGTTATCAGAAAAAAAATATCTATACACTGTGTTGAGAAATGTATATCAGTGTTATTTGAGAAATATATGATTCATACATCCTATTTTTTTTTATTTCAGGTGAGGAGGATCAGAGCCATATGCATCGAGCAAATGCACAAGCTTGAGGATCAGCAGAGGGAGAGAGGTGTGTTGATTATTTTATCTATTTTATGAACTGAAATATATCTTCCCCTGTTTACAGGCCTGTGGTTTTCACAATAATATGTATATTGATTAGAATGCAGCAATATCCATCATCCGTCAGTAAGGTAAGTGGAATTATCACACAGAAGCTATGCTTACAGCTGTGATTAAAACCTGAAAATGTTGATATTTTATGCATCATTGAGCTACACTTTTATATGTACTCGACAACGTAAATAACAATTGGCCAATACCAATACCTACAGCAGTGCTTAGCAGGAAAGTCCAACAACCAATGAATATAAAACCATGTGTTATTAACAAAAGAGTTGAGTGCTATCATTCTATCATACCAGAACTTCTTCAGAACAGTGTACTACAATGCTAAACAGCTTAAAATAATAAAACCATACAAATCACATGTTTTAATCCATCAACCAAATAACACACTTAATTAACATAGTTAATTTTCCTGATAAAATTTCATCTTTAAAATAGAGTTAATAGAATAGATATCATTCAATCTTGGATGTTAAGTAGCATCCAACCTTAATTGCCATTTAAGTTCACAGGAATCAAGATGTTCAGAGATAATCCAACCGTGAGGTTCAGTTTTAACTTGTTCAATAATTAAAAACTTAAACTTATGGGTTGAATAAGTTGTAATGTGCTTATACGATGTTCTATTAACTCTATTTTAAAGATGAAATTTTATCAGGGAAATTAAGTATGCTGATGATTGGGTTATTTGGTTGGTGGATTAAACCGTGATTTGTATGGTTTTATTATTTAAGCTGTTTAGCATTGTAGTACACTAGTTCTGAAGACATTTTGTTACGATAGAACGAAAGCACTCACTCTTTTGTTAATAAAAAGTGTTTTTTTATTCATTGGTTGTTGGACTTTTCTGCTAAGCACTGCTACAGGCGTTGGTATTGGTCTGTTGTGAGTTTCATCTGTTCGGTTCCTAGTTTGTCAATGTTGTTTAAATAACAATTGGATTGGTGTATCTGTCACATATCTTGTGAGGTGGATGATTTACATACAAGTCTAAGTGCTTTCATTAGTGCTGGCACACTTGTGTCTCTAATTGTGTTTTCTGGTGATTGAGTTGTTGTGTATTGCCTGCCTGTTTGCAGAGTAAATGGGTGTTTGCAGTGGCAGTGTTTGTACTGCTGTCTGCAGACTGTGTGGTGTGCCCTTCAGTTGACCATTGGTATTGCATCTGACTCAGACACCTACTGACACAGATACCCATTTGACTGCAGCAGTTCAGTATCAGCAAGCATATTCACAATGTTTTGATTTTTTCAGGCTACTGATTGCTAATTGTTTTTGTAGATAATGCATACAGTTGTATATATACAAAACTGTTAGTAATAGATATATTAGATTCTCATATGTCAACAGCTGTGTTTATTGAACATATCACATTGTTTTAGTGATGTACTTATTTTACTGCAGATGCGCTGTAAGGATGCTCACAAGAGTGTCCTCTGCTCCATAATGAGCAGGGTGAATGACAAATACCTGTGTTTCTTTATTTGACATTTGCCTGACAGTATATGTGTATGTATCTGTAATTTTCAGCTTGCTTACCTATGCATGTTGAAGTGATATGATTGCACATTACTTGTATGTGTGTTTTATACATGTTCAGTATTGTGGACATCAGCAATCCATTTGGTCATTTGACATACATTTTCCACTTGGTTAAATGTATTTCTGTGTGGCTTCTATAGCATCCTATATGCTGTACACGGGTCCACTATGTAATTTTCAAAAAGTCAAAATCTCGAACATCAGAATCCCGACGTTCAGATGTTCAAGATTTTGAAATCTTGAAATGCAAACAAAAAAAAGCAAAACTAAAACAAAAAAATTAGACATCATGTTGCCATGGGGGGGGGGGCAAGCCCCCCTGCACCCCCCACACCCCCTGCTACTTAAATATACCAAACCCGAGATCACACTACAGTGAAGAGAATGGTAAAGTTACCACTCCACACTGTTGGGTGATCTCAATTGTTTAACTTCGAGATTTCAAAATTTCGAACATCTGGATGTCAGGATTCTGATGTTCTGGATTTTGAGATTTTGAAATTAAGAAGTGGACCAGCTGTGCACATGCATTTGCATTGTGTCAAGTTGCCTTGTCCTACTTTATCCTGATGTGGGTCCAGGTTATCCTCTTTCCTCCCACCTTCATATTTGACTATTATTTTTTGTAGGTATGTTTGCCTTTGTTAAAACTTTCGACTATTGCAATGTATTAATTTGACACAGTGAACGTGCTACATGTATGCCCATTATACAATGCAGGCATACTTCTCATCCTCTAACAACAAGAAATCTGGACAAAGTGTTATAAAATGGGGGGGATAAAGACCCAAAAATAAGGACAATTTTTAAATATTTCTCTTAAAAATTTAGAAAGTTGATAGACAAACACATTGCATTGACATGAATTTTCTGAAAAGTATGAAGTCTGAAACTCAAATGTCTATCATTATTTTCTGACTTCAATCCTTAATGATTTGCCAGAAAACCAATATTTTATGAGGAACAGACCAAAAATATGGGGCGAAAATCTGGGCATTCGGAGAAAATCTAGACAGCTGAGAGGTATGAATGCAGGAAGTGCACACAAGTTGCTGGCTAATGCTTGCAATCTGTCATTGCTCTCATTGTACTTGTGTGTTACCCAGTGTAGTTTTTTTCATATCCATGTGCACAACCTGCTATATTTATTATGCTGCACTGTTATATTTTTGGACATATTATTACATGTCATTTGTGTATGTATGTGTATTCACACTGTTTTCATGTACATTCCATTTATGCCACTGACAGACATACATGCATGGTTGATTTGGTTTGGGCAGCACAGTGGTGCAGCAGTTAACATTATCACCTCACAGCAAGAGGTTATCCGGTTTAATTCTTGGCTGGGGTGCCTTCTTGTCAAAGTTTTCATGTTCTCCCTGTGTTTGTGTGGGTTTCCTCCAGGTACCCCAGTTTCCTCCCACAATCCAAAGACATGCGTCTGGAGCGTTTCTCCCCGGGCCTCTGCTGAAAATAGGCTCTGTCCTAGTCGGACTTTCCCTGTCAACAAATATTAAATAAATAATACACATCTATACCTGTGTGTTGCCTTTGCCATGGCATATGTGTGTAACATATATGCATTCCATTACTTGTGAATAAAGCAGCCATTTTGTTGCTTTTCTGCAGTACTACTGTTTGGCACTGTGCTTGGTTGTTTGCCTATCACATGCATGGCCATAGGTTTGGTTCTGTTCTCTGGTGGAGTTATACCATTGTTAGACCTGCATTTTCTCATCTGTGATGTTGTCTGGCTAAGATATGCACTCCTGATAGACTAATTGGCTATGCATATATTTATCTAATGCATGCTGTGATCCTACTTTATTACCCTGGAACACACATCTACCATTGGTCATACACATCCAGGTATGACTGCCACACAGTTTGTGACATGTTGTAACATGACAGTGCATAGGTATATATGTTCTGCATTTCATCATTCCACTGTCTGTGTTGTACAGTGTGCTCTCTGTGTAACTTAACTGTCCTTATTGTTTTATTTCCAACCTTTGTCTGTCTTGTATTGTGCTACTTGTTCTATATGAATACCTACTGTGATTGCCTTCTCCTCCTCTTTCCCAATGGTTGCCTTTCCTTATATTCTTAAAAATAAAAATGGGGCGTATTCCCACCAAAAATAATTGCTCATGCCCCTCTGACTTTCCCTTTTTCTGAAATATGTATTAAAGGGAAAAATATTATATATGTCAAATTTTTATAACATCCCTCATAAATATGAAAAGGAATTTGTGTATTTGGTGTTTCCTTTCATATAAGGTTCGGTATTAAGCCCAGTCAAAATAGGTGTGTTGTATATGAGTGAAGATAAAGGGGGATTCGGGTTACTAAATCCCGTGAAATATCCTCCTTCTTTAAACTTGTATACAATTTAAAATAGGTAAAGGAAGAGAATGAGAATGATAAACTAGTAGTGGGAATGTTTAAACGTTTTAAAAAACGGCGATGCCCTGTGTGGCAGCGGCTGCTTTGGATCCCTACAGAAAATTGCAGTTTTTGTCTTGTTTTTTGTCAGAAACAACAGGAAAAAAACAGATTTAATAGGTTCATAGGTTCATAGGTTGGTACTAGGCTTTCAGCCCTAGGGCCTATACAAGCCTAGCCATAACAATTCCCTGGCTATTTCTTCCCACACTATTTACTTCCCTGGACGCCTGTCTAGCAGGGTGACTGACGTGATCCCTGGGGTGAATTTCCTTTCTCCCATCCAATCATAAAGGTTCCTTTTGAAGAGGGCCAATGAGGCACTCTGCTTGACATGTATGGGCAATCTATTCCAGAGTCTGGAGAGTCTCTGGGTCAGGAACCTATCCCTCCAGCATGTTTGGTTTATTGTGATGACAAGGTTTAGATCCCTGGAGCGTGTGGCTCTGAGGGATTGGGATTTCTTTAAGTGTAGCATGTCCAACAGCTCTGGGTTTGACATTGCCTTGTAGGTTAAGCAGAGATCACCTCTGAGTAGACGATATGCAACAGAGTATAGCTGGAGTTTTTTAAGGCGGTCAGCGTAGGGCATCTGCTTTAGGCCTGTGATTCTTTTAGTGAGGTATTTCTGTGGCCTTTCCAGTTGTTGCAGATGTCTTGAGAGGTACATACCAAACGGGGCACTGTATTCTATAATGGGTCTAATGAGGGATGAGTACAGTGGGACAATGACCTCCTTTTTTCTGGATGAAAAGCCCTTAGTGATGAGGTGTGCCACATAGAAGGATTTCCTGACTGTTGTGGTGATGTGGTTATCGAAGGTGAGACCACTGTCCACCTGTGTCCCTAAGTCTCTTATCACACTTTTGGTGTTTAGTGTAATGCCACCTATATGGTAATTCATGGGTACATGTTTTTCCCAAAGGGGATAACTATACATTTTTTGGCATTGAGCTTGAGCCCATGGCTCTGGCACCAAGCATCTGTTTCTGTAAGGCCCTTTTGTATAGTATCCACATCATTTGGGGATTCAGTAATGGCTCCCAGTTTGCAGTCATCTGCAAACTTTGTTATCAAGAGTCCCTTAGTGTTGGCCTGTACTTCAGAGATGTAGATGCCAAACAAGAGCAGTCCCAGTACTGAACCCTGAGGTACTCCACTTGTCACTTGTCTGGAGCTGGATTTGGAGTTGGCTACTTTTACAGTTTGGGTTCTATCAGTAAGCCAGTTAGCAATCCATTGGGTGACGTAGAGATTAATGCCCATCTTAGTAAGTTTATCTATGATTCCAGAGTGGGGGATGGTGTCAAAGGCCTTGGCAAGGTCTAGATAGACTGTGTGGACCACCTTACCCTTGTCCATGGCTCTGGAGACTGATTTGAAGAAGTCAATCAGGTTCAGGAGACAAGATCGGCCCTTCATGAACCCAAACTGGGTGGGGTCCAGTGTTTGAAGGTTGCCAATGTCTTTGTTTATAAGTTACATGATAATACACTCCATGGCCTTGCAGATAAGGCTTGTCAGACTGATGGGGCGGTAGTTTCTGGGATCCAAGGTGGATCCCCCTTGTGGAGTGGGATAACTGTAGCTCTGCGCCACTCATTGGGCACAAAACCTGAGGTGAGGCTATGATAAAACATGACACTTAGGTGAGGTGCCAGTTCATATTGTAGTTCATGTAGTAAACAGCCCGGGATGTCATCTGGTCCCATGGATGCTGTATTCTTAGCTTTGGAGAGTGCGTTTTTTACCTGTGTGGCCGTTATTACCAGAATTTGGCAATCTTCCGGTATTGAGATGGGCCATTTAGGGGGTGAGAGGGGGGTGAAGTTGGCACTGAATTGATCTGCCAGGATATTGGCAATATCCTTGGGATCAGTATATTTAATGCCATTCTGTTTTAGCTCAGAGCAGATCTGAGTATTGCCATTTAGATTCTTGACATAGTTATAGAATGCCTTGTGGTTGTCTTTGGAATCTTTGGCAATTTTATTTTTGTAACTAGCTTTGGAGGATTTTTTGAGGGATCTCAGCTTCTTACTGAGGCTGGTAAGGAAGTTTTTTGCATCCTGGGATTTTCCTCTTTTCTGCAACAGCTCCTTCCTTTTGTTGTAAAGTTTATTTTTGGCAAGGGACCACCAGAATGGCTTCCTTTTTTTGGATGAGAGCATCTTGGTTCTATTTGGGATGGCACGATTCATGCATGAGCGGATGTGCTCGTACAGTGCCTTAGTGTAGGATTAAGGGCAAGAAATAAAGGTATGATTAACTACAATGCTAAGAATCTTCTGGAAATCCGATCTCATATCTTGCTGTGCTGCATGCTTGATGAACTGCTAGCAGAGAGGCCTATAAACTCAAACACACTCCAGGAAATCCTGCAGCTTGGAATCTTACTGGAACATGGTAAAAACTGCAGAAACCTGTCAAACCTGTCTAACCAGTTCACAATCAGACATGAGAAGCATATTAAAAGGAAAAGATGTGAAAGATCAAGAAAGAGAGGCTCTAGAGCAGGAATTAAGGGCAGACGGAAAAGAAATCCACACAGGCCTACACTTTCTTCCATACTGTTGGCAAATGTACACTCACTGGAGAGCAAGATGGATTAATTAAGGATGGATCTTTCCACACAATCTAAAGCGAGAAATAGTTGTTTACTTGTGTTCACTGAAACTGGCTGAATTCCAGTATAAATGATAGTAAACAGAAAGTTTACCTCAGGGATCACTTCAGTGGCTCTGCTGGACAGAGGCATAGGGAACTAATCTAAAGGGGCGGCGGAAGCCAACACATTCTGGCTAGGCTTATAAATGCCTTCGGACAGATAGCCTAGTACCAACCTATGAACCTATAATATATGTGGAGGAGAAGTCATTATTGTGTGGTGACAGAAATCAGTCCCACTGGGCAAATCTCGTGGAAGGGGTGTTTGTGTGTATCTCAACAACAACTGGTGTACAAACTGTGAAATAATGTCCTGTCAGTGCTCAGAGAACACTGAGTTCCTGTCACTAAAATGCAGACCCTTTTACTTGCCTAGGGAATTCAATGGAGTGAGCATAACAGTTGTTTACATCCCTCCAGTGCTAATACCAATGTGGTAGTGAACATTCTATATCTGTCAATAAATGACATCCAGAATAAGAACCCTGAGTTTTCCCATATAACTGCAGGTGATCAATCAAGCTGACTTGAAATCCATATTACCCCATTACTATCAACATGTGAACTTTGCAATAAGAGGGGAGAACACTCTGGATAAAGTGTACAAATGTAAGGATGATCCATCTGGGCAGCAACACCCCCCTTTGTAACTGGATACTGGACTTTCTTTTCAACATACCCAAAAAGTATGTGTGGGAAATAGTTCAGTCAGTATTACAGTGAGCATGGGTGTCCCTCGTGGCTGCGTCCTGAGTCCTCTGCTGTTCACCTTGTTGATGCATAACTGCATGGCCAAGCATGAATCTGACAAAATCATCAAGTTTGCAGATGATACCACTGTCGTAGGTCTTGTTAGAAATGGTGAGGAACCAGCCTACAAGAATGAAGTGAAGCATCTGATAGGCTGGTCTGATAGCAACAATCTGGCCTTAAATGTAAGCAAGACCAAAGAATTAATAGTGGACTTCAGGAGGATGCAGGAGATACATCAACCCCTGGAAATTAATGGGATGGCAGTTGAAAGAGTCAAAAATACCAACTTCCTGGGGGTGCACATTTCAGATGACCTATCCTGATCAATTCATATTAGCCACACAGTGAAGAAGGCACAACAACATCTGCACTTCCTACCAAAACTGAGTAAAGCAAACCTGTCTTAGTCCATCCTCAATGCCTTCTACAGGAGGACCATCGAGAGCATCCTCTCAAACAACATTATAGTTTGGTATGGTAACTGCAAAACATCTGACCACAAGGCTGTCCTGAGAGTAGTGAAGGCAGTGAAAAAATGAATTGGTTCCTCACTCCCATCCATGGATGGTCTGCATGAGACTTGGTGTGTGTGAAGGACTAGGAAGATAAGCAGTTGAGCATACTTCTATTACCTAATTCCTCTACCTCTGGCTGTGCCTTACTGGACTCCAAAGACCAACTTTAGTCACCTACCTAACTCTGCTTGTGCAGCTCCTCACTTGTGTAACCAATGTACCCCCTTGGATTGAAAGTCAAGCTAAACTAAGATTGTATGTGAAATAATAATATTATATCTTCCCCTAAATGCACTTGTTAGTGTTATGATACTTGCTAGGTGTCCAATTTAAACTGCCATATCAGCCAGAAGCCATACCCCCCTCTGCTTGCCTTTCTTATACTCCATTCACTCTTTCCCTAGCCATCCCAGCCTTCCCAGAATTTCTAATTTCCTCAAGCCTTTCCCTTCAAAATTACTTTTTCCTTTGTCTACTTCCACCCATCTACTGTAGTCTCCACTCTGTGTAATTACAGGTTTTGACCACTAGATGGCTGTCTTTACCCACTTCTAATTTCACTCACTTCTCTACTTTCCTTTCATTATTAGGTTCATAGGTTCATAGCTTGATACTAGGCTATCTGCCCTAGGGTATTTACAAGCCTAGCCAGAGTGTGTTTGGCTTTCGCCACCCTTTTAGATTAGTTGACTGTGCCTCTGTATAGTAGGTCACAGAAGATAGCCCTTTTAAGGTTAGTTTACTGTGCCTCTGTCTAGTAGGGACACACAAGAGATCCCAGGGGTAAACCTATGATCTCCCATCCACTCGTCAAGATTTCTCTTGAAGAGGGTCATTGAGGGGCTCTGCCTAATATGGATTAACTATTTTACTCCAATTCACTCCTACTGCTCTACCTTCCACTTACTATAGTCTTATAACCCTAGTATCTAGACATCTTCCTCTTCTCCTCTATCCCTATACAAGCCCTTACTCTCCCTCTGCCTTTTAATTTTTCCTTTCCTTCTCCCACTACCACTGCCTTTTTTCTTACCTTCCCTTGGTCTTCCCTTCTTCTCTACTGATTGTTTTTCTCTCCCTGCTAGTACCTTCCTCTGGGTCTGCCCTGCTCCATTCGCCCTGCGGGCTCACTCCACTCCCCTCCCTACCTCCAATTCCCACCCACACCCAGAGGTCCTAACCATATACCACTATAACCACTCCCCCTCCCATTATCAACCTATCTATTTACTCCTTAACTTACCAACCACACCCACTAATTTACAACTCCTTATTTAAACTAATTACCTTCCTTTGCCTACTCCCTCTCATCCCTACACCTCATCCTGTACTAATTCTTTTCAATAGCACTCTCTCTTCCAAACTTTCTTGTCCTACTACTACACCTCCCTACATCTTATCCTGTACTAAAAATTTTATTTATAACACTCTCTCTTACAACCAATTTTGTTTTCATGATTAGACACTTCCTCCCTACTCAACCTCTTATAACACTCTCTCCTTTTACTTACAACACTCCCTCCATCAACCTACCCTCTCCACTTAGCTATACATCCCTATGGCCCCAACACATAAATCTATACTCACAAACATCCTACTCTTGACTACAACTCTTACTTCTCTTACTATACCATACACTCTAACCTTCTTCAAACATTTTTCTCTTCCTGAACAACACCACCACTACCATCAAACTCTACCATCTTCTTTCTTCTACCCCCTCAACCACAGTAATGTAACCTCCACCTCTAGCTATATATTACCAAAATATCATAGAGCTACCCATCTTACTTACTCCCTTATGAAAAAAAACTCACATAATTATGACAAATTCCTTAAATTTGTAGAATATCCTCATCTACACCCCCCTATTAGATGGTGATATTCACCCAAACCCTGGTCCTATTATTGATAATGCCAATAACCTACAAAACCAAACAGTGCCTGTTATCACTACCTTATCTAAATCACCTAACTCCCTCCTCATAGCTCACCTTAACATTCCCAGCATAAACAATAAAATAACCCACCTACATGCACTCTTACTTGTTCACTCATTTGATATTCTCTGTATTACAGAGACATGGCTAAAGCCCTCAACTCTGGACCAGGAGATTACCCCTCCTGGTTACAACATCCAAAGATGTGACCATAAAACCAAAAAGGGTGGAGGTATAACCATTTTGTACAAATCTAAACTCCAAGTATCACCCTTCAATATACTCCTACCTCCAGACACCAATTCAGAAACCCTTACTGCCAAACTTCAAATCAACAACTCCAAATCTATCTATCTAATTTGCACATACCCCCCCCCCCCCTGGAAATAATACCAATACTCTTGAAAACATACTTAGTTAGCTCTCTACCCATCTATCTCAAGAGACCATAGTATTAGGTGACTTTAATATAGACTGGGTTACCTGCATTTCCCCTAATCCAACTAACCACATAAATCTCTATGGATTCTCACAAATTATAACCACTCCAACTAGAATCCATAAGCCAAGCAGTAAAGCAACCATCCTAGACTGGATCCTTATCAACAACCACCTTGATACCTATAAATCAGGAACCCTTCCTGACGATATCAGTGATCACATGCTAGCCTACATTATTAAACAAAGAGTTCATATCCCAACTAGTAACAACTTTAAAACCTCTCGCTCCAAAAAGTTTTTTTAATCCAGAGAGCTTCCGAAATGAACTGAAAGCATGTGACTGGTCACCAATGTCTCATCTTCAACTTGATGAAGCAGTGACCTATTTTAACACTAAATTTCTTCAAATCCTAGATTGCCACGCCCCCTATCGCTCTTCACATATTAAAACCAAAATTGCCCCTGGCTCACTAAACAAACTAGGCAAAACATCCTCCTTAGAAATAAAACCTGGGCAAAATGGAGAGCCTCCAAATGTCCATCAGATCACCTTTACTTTAAACAGTTAAGAAATGCCACCAAGAAAACTATTCTTAGAGACAAAAAAGAGTATTTCTTCATCTCCAACAAACCCATCCACAAAATCCACAAAAATTCTGGTCAAGTATAAACAAACTTCTTCAGCCAGGACACTCTTCAACTCCTGCCCCAGCAGGATTCAACCATAATAACTCCAACCAAATTCCCAAAGCCTTTAATACATACTTTACTGAAGCCATTCAAACCCTAGCAAATACTCTACCACCAATGACCACTTGCCCATTAAATTCCACTAGGACTCCTTCTCCCACCTTTCAAATACAACCTGTACCTACATCCCTAATCTGTAATCTCCTTCAAAAACTAAAACCTTGCACCCCATCTGCAAACTGTCTGCCAGCTGAATACCTGCAAATTGCTGCAAAAGCCATAGCCTACCCCATCTCCATCCTTATCAATAGAACTATTTTAGAAAGCAAGATTCCTGCCATATGGAAAGTATCCTACATCATCCCATTACATAAAGGTGGGTCATCTACTGAGCTCACCAACTTTTGGCCTATTGCCTTACTCTCTCCAATAGCTAAGATAATGGAGAAATGCATTCACAAACAACTACTTGACCACCTCCTCCAAAATAACCTACTTGCCAACTGCCAACATGGCTTCAGGCCATTCCATAGCACAACCACTGCCCTGTTGTCCTTTTCTGACTCCATAAACAAAAATCGTAACAATAACACTTTCTCCTCTGCACTATTTATTGACCTTTCAAAAGCCTTTGATATGGTAAACCACAACATACTTATAGACATACTAAAAGCCCAATCACTTGACCCACAAGCATTACAATGGTTTAAGTCCTACCTGGAAAACAGACAGCAAGCAGTACTTTGGGATAATAATCTTTCTACATCCCTCCCAGTGAATATTGGAGCACCCCAAGGTTCCATCTTAGGACCCCTACTCTTTTCCTTATTTATTAACAATCTACATACCCAAATTCCTCAAGCCACCTGCATACAATATGCAGATGACTCTACTTTAATTTGTTCAGCCAAGACCATAGCCTCTCTGCAATTCCTCACTCAAACTGTATTCAACAGTGTTGAAAATTGGTTCACACAACACTGCCTCCTCCTGAACCCCCAAAAAAAACAAAATTATTGCTCTTTGCTCCAACTCTAAAAATCATCTCAACTGTACTTCACAATAACCTCAAACAATGGTGCTAACATAACCCCTGACACTACAACCCGTCTACTAGAAGTAACAATTGATAACAACTTTAGCTATGATGACCACATTACTTCTACAATAAAGTCTGTTAACAAAAAACTATGCACCCTTTACAGAATCAAACCCTTCCTCACCCCATCAGCCAGAACGACTATTGCCCAGACCCACCTAATCTCTACCCTATTCTATGCTTCTGCGATATATACCAATCTATCTAAGAACAACCTTACCAATCTTTCCACCAGTTATAATAATATAGCCAGATTTGCCACTGGTACCTCATTTAGAACTCATCACTGTCTCAACCTTAAACAACTGGGATGGCTAGAACTGCAAAATCAACTACTTTGTCAACAACTAGTTATCACCCAAAAGATCCTTTATCACCCTAACAATACCCCTATCCTCACTAATCTGATCACACCATACAAAATTCTTGAAACACTACGCTCAGCAAATAAGCTCCTTGTTGCCACTACTAAGTCAAAAAACAAAGCTGGGGACTCACTTTTCTCCAACACAGTAGGTAAAAACTGGAAACAGCTTCCTACTGAACTATCCACCCTTGCTTCAACTTTCCAATTTAAAAAACATCTTAAAGAACATCTTAAATCTCACTGGCTTTGTCCATGCTCTAACCCTGACTGACATCTTATTCCCCTTCTTGCTCTCTCTACACTTCTCTTCCATACTATTCTTTGATGCTTACTTTGTAATCTATATATATATATAAATATATATATTATATATTAGTGTCTTTGTTTATCTCTCTGTTATTGATATTAACTTCAACCTACTAAATGACTTATTACTATTTTTGTTCTTGCCAACACAGACAATGTACTGTAACTTACTTGACTAATTACTAAATATTGTATTCTTTGTCACTGCTAGTGCTTGGAGCTTTTCTCCCTGGGCCTCTACTGAAAATGGACATATATCTAGTTAGACTAGCCCGGTCAACAAATGTAAAATAAATAAAAATAAATAATAATAATCAACAATCCCACTCACCCTGCCCACGGCATGTACTTTTGCCATTCCTCAGGGAGACGGTACCACAGTTTGCACTGCGAAACACCTAGACGGAACAGGAGCTTCTTCCCAATATCCATAAGGCCGCTGAACTTGAATGCCAGGTGTGACAGCAAGTAATCAGATCAATTTGCCACTTGCTATGAAGTATCATCTATAGTAATCACACTGACAAATTGTTTCAATAACTGGTCCAGTTAGCCTGATTTCTTATGGTATTACTTCCTGAATGTGCAATTGTCAGGCACGAGTAACCACTCCATACATGTGCAATATGACCATCAAAATATATCATAATACAACTGATAAAGTGCAATATTCTAAACAATCACAATGTGAAGTCATAGGGGGTATTCAATAAAGCCTACACAGACTTTTTTCCATGTAGGCATAGTGGCACAGTGGAAGTGTCTGTGGCATGCAAATCACCTCATAAGCAGGTGAATTTCATGCAAATGAGGGTGGTAGAGTGATCCAGCAAGCAGATAGGCAGTGCTGCAAACCCCATTTTGGTGTCCATAATGTACACGGAAAAATTCTGTATACAGGCTGTAAAAGTGCACTTAGACTGGCAGAAATAGCATAGTAGACCAAAACCATATGGAAAACAATTTAAAATATATTTTTTAATAATCTGGGTATATGTGTGCAGCACACCACAGTGAGCAAACATGCTTTTATGAAAAAAAGAAATTAAAAAGTGTAAAAATGAAAATTTGTAGTATGTGACATTAATGCATTATAGGACCCTGCGTAGAGTATGATCAATGGTAGACTGCTGTGGTTGCTAAAGAGGCAGGGCCTGGAACTGTGTAGCTTCCAGGTTTTGTGCATGAATCTCTATGCAAATGAGCAGGGGTTACTGAATAGCAGAAATGGGTATCCATGTACACAGATCCCACCTGTGTAGGCACAGAACTGTGTTGGTGTCCACAGAAGAAGTAACTGACATCAAAGGGGGTGTGTTTGAAGGCTTGTTAGCTCATTGGAGCTCAGCAGCGCCTGTTTGCATGGAGTGGCACACTGCTGAGCGGGGATGTGTACAGTAGCAGCTAAGCTTTGTTAATCTCCAGGGCGCGTGTTTTATTGTGTTTGCATGTGTCTGCATGGAGCACTGCCATGCTGAGTGTGACCTTCCATGGGAATATGTCTAGTGACTGCTGAGCATTGTTTGTCTTTGCTGTGTGAGTTTGCGCTGTGTGCATAAAGTGTTGAGCAAGACAGGCTATCAAAAAAAAAAAGAAAAGTGGTTGAGAAAGCCAATGATATATTAATTACTGATGACCCCTGTTTTACTTAAACTAGGGCCATTAGCAGTGCTTAGTGATGTACTTGGCAGGTGGAATGCATCATAGGTAGCCAATCACACAGGCTACACCTACAGCAGAGCACTATAAAGGTTGCATACACCCTACAATCTGATTTCACCCCCATGCTCTGCATCAGTGGAGTACAAACTTGGCATTTTTAACTGAAGGAATGCTAGGGGCTGCTGCAGGTCTGCTGCATCTGTATGTACTAGATGCCAAAGTAAGTGCTGATGCTGCTGCTGACAATAGGCCTAGACTGAGGAGGAAAAGAGTGTTCCGGCCCAGAGTAACCTTCCAGGAGCTACATGAGCTGGAGATTGTAGAGTGCTACAGGGTGCACAGTGACATACTACAAGAACTCACTGAGGTCTGCAGCCCTCAACTCAGACCCAGAGGCAGCACAGTGGAACCCATCCCAGTAGAAACAAAGGTAAGTGTAGCCCTTAGGATACTAGCCAACAGGTACTTTCCAAAGCTCAGATAGGGACATGATGGTGGTCTCACAGGCATCAGCATCCAGGGTACTCCGGTTCCTGGATGCCATGCTACCACATGCCAGTGAGCACATTTATTTACTCCACAACCCTGAGTAGAGGGTCAGCAGTATGTGACTCTTTTACCATGTAGCACTCTACCCTGAGGTACTGGGTGCCATATATTGCAGTTATCTACACATCAATGCACTACCTTGTGAGGAGGGTAGAATCTACATCAACCACAAAGGGTATATCCCCATCAACTGCCAGGTTATGTGCAATGCCCAGGGCATTATCATGAATGTGTGTACTGGCAGCCCCGGCAACTATCATGACTCTCATATCTGAAATGTATCAGGCATACCAGATGTTTGCTAGGGGAGAATCCCATATGGCCATTTAATGGGAGATGCTGGCTATGCACTGGAACCATGGATGATGACAACCATCAGAAATGCACACACCTACAGAAGAATGCCATAATAAGGCACATGCACAAACTAGGATTGTCATAGAGAATGTGTCTGGGCTGCTGAAGTCACAGTTTTGGAGCCTCAATATATCTGGTGAAATCCTGCAGTACTCTCCAGCCACATGTGCACAGATGTTCACAGTATGTGGCATGCATCAATGATGATATAGATGGTTTGATGGTTTGAATCTGGGAGCAATCTACATCTTTTGCATGCGAGGTATTCATATGGTGGTATTCCCACAGATTGTCATAATCCCTCGATGTGTTATGGCAAGAAAGCTGGACAAAGCCAGAGGGAATAGGGGGACAAAGGGCCAAACCTACAGACAGATATTATACATGCTCTGAGTAACCTAGAGAGTGGCTAGTATAACATCAGGTTGCAACAGGTCAGATTAGCTGCAGGATGGAAAAACCCATCACTAAAATGTGTCAGTAATTACAACAATTCAGTGATTGTGTATTACAATATATTACCAGAAAACCACAACTGTATGAGGAGCAGAGCAGACATATGGGGTGAAATGCTGGACATTCAGCAAAAACATGCACAGAGAGAGGTACACAGACTGTCACCCTGTGTGTGGTGTTACATCATGTACCGCAGTCACATCATACCTCTCAACCTGTTAGAGCAAGAAATCTGGACAAAGCCATGAAAAAAAGTATGACAAAGGCCCAAAAATAGGACATGTTGTAAATATTGCTCTTACAAATGTAGAAAGTTGACAGAATAACAGGTCTTAAACTAGTGAACAGTGATTGATTGACCCTATGTAAGCGAAAGCTTGCAATGTCGAAGTGTCAGAACAGCGATTTTTTTTTCCAAGGGAAAAAAAAATCACTGTTCCAAAAAAAAAAAAAAAAAATTAAAAATGAATTTAAACATTGCATTAAGTGGGGGGCTTTGCCCCCCCACACCCCCCTACTTAAATATACCAACTCCGGGACCGCACTACAGTGCCGAAAATGGCAAAGTACCAAAGAGGCCAAGTGAATTCTTTCCCAGGGAAAGAATTCACTTAACAGCCACTTTGATATTTTCCATTTTCTGCCTTTTAAGTTCGACCAAGATGCATTCGACAGAATGCGTCTTTGGTCTTCTAATATAGATATATATATATATATATATATATATATATATATATATATATATATAGCTATATAAAGTAGAATGACACATAGATTCTCCACATATATCTACATAACACATTTACATAACGTACACACACAGCAACAGTTAAGGTGATATCCCTGTTATACACATTTATATATATATATATATATATATATATATATATATATATATATATATATATATGTGTGTGTGTGTGTGTATGTGCGTAGGGATGTACTAATGTCCCCACATACCCTCGGAATGATGGGGTTATCTACACTTATAACTGCAATGATGTCCCCTGCACGTAAGGAGTTGCACGGCAAAAGGAAGTATCAAGTAAAAAGAAAAAAGCCAGCAACTGGTGAACCGTTCAATGTGGTAGTTTTATTAATAAGCTACCAAAAACGCATAAAAGCTCACAGACATACCGGTTTCGGCCCAAAATCAATATGGCCTTCTTCAGTGTATAAATGTAGAGCCAGTTATGCAGTGCTTTTAAATACACATCAAAAAGTACTGATTGGTTAAACATGAAATACTGAGCTCATTAATATTAATCAATAATATAAACATACATACAAGATCAGATGCACAAATTTTAAGTACATGTCAATCAAATATTGCATATCAAAATATCATATAAAAATTAAATGTATTAAATATATGATATATATAATATAATATGTTAGACCAGATATATTTATAAATATTCATTCAAACCTGGACTAAATAGTGCACCAAGTTTGGTGATCCATTTCTTTTCTTTCATATCAAGTTTCCTATGCCAGCCACATTTATTGGTTCTGTCACCAATAATTTTATCAATGACTGTAAAATGAAATTTGGCCTTATTATGTACAAGTGTGTGTTTGTATAATGCGTTGGATGATTTTTTACATCTAATGTCACTCAAATGTTCGGACACCCTTAATTTAACTGATCGAGAGGTTTGCCCAACATAAAATGAGTGACAGGTGCAACTTGCCATATAGATGGCCCAATCAGTATTACAATTGGCAAAGAATTGAATATCAAAGACTTTGTTACTATTTCTGCTTGTAAATTCTTTGGTTTTTATCATGTGTTTGCAGTTCACACAATGACCACAAGGAAAAGAACCAATAAGTTTATCCCCCAAAATGGTTGTTTGATAAGCCTGTGTTAAGGAGGATTCAAGATGATGCTTATAGTGATTAAAGTATCCTGCCAGGTTCTTTCCTTTACGAAAGGAAAATGAACATTTGTTAGGAATGATTGCCTTAATTCTAGCATCTGCATCTAGTATATTCCAATTGTCCCTGATAATTTGGGTAAAATTCTTAGTGTTTCTTCCATATGTGGTTGTAAATCGCACTGTGTTAGTCTTGACTGGTTTCTTTTTGTATTTCAAAAGCTCTGATCTATGTAAGCCTGAGGCATGGCTATGTGCCATTGTAACATACCCTGATTTATAACCCCTGTCCTGAAATCTATTACACAAATCCTGAGCATGGTGATCAAAACTAGTATTGTCAGAACAATTGCGTCTGATTCTAATGAATTGGGACTTAGGAATATTTCTGGCGATATGTTTTGGATGAAAGCTGGAGGCATGGAGTATGGTGTTGTATTGGGGAAATTTTCTAAATACTTCAGTTTTTAAAGTATTATCCATGTTTCTTGTTATCAAAACATCCAAAAAGGTTATAGATTCTTGATCATGTGTGATGGTAAATTGTATTCCCCACTTATTATCATTCAAATAATCCATAAATTCTTGAAGAGATGAAACATCTGATCTCCAAACCATCCAGCAATCATCCAAATATCTTCGCCAGATGTCAATGTCAGGTAGAAACCAATTGTGGGTGTCATCATATATCATAATTTCTTCCATATACGCCATGAATAGATCAGCATAAATAGGGGCAAAGGAAGCCCCCATTGCTGTTCCTCTGATCTGCAGAAAACATTCATGATTATAGAAAAAGACATTTTTTGTCAATACATGCTCAGTCAAGTTCAATAGTAAAGTATTGAATCCTGGTTGATACATATTTGATCGATAAAGCCAGAATTCAATAGCATCTAGTCCGGCCCAATGTGGAATATTGGTATATAAGGAGCATACATCTAAAGTACAGAGTATCCAATCTGAATCTAACTGCATATCATTAACAATGCCCAAGAATTCCGTGGTGTCCTGTATTCTTGACCTCACAAATCTTAATAAAGGCTTCAAATGCATAGTTAGAAAATCAGATAATGGCTCAGTTAGTGAACCCATACCTGATACAATGGGCCTCCCTGGTGGATGCAAAAGATCTTTGTGTATTTTTGGTAAAAAATAGATGTATGGTCTAATGGGGTCAGAGATTGTTAAATGGTTTAATGTTTTCATCGATATGATGTCATTGTCATAAGCAAAATGTAAGAAATCATCTATTTCTTTTTTAAAGACAGGAGTGGGGTCCAGTGGCATTTTTGTATAGTATCGCACATCATCTAATTGTTTATGTGCTTCCATATCATACTGAGTCCAATCTAACACCACCACTGCCCCTCCCTTGTCAGCATTGATAATGACCAGATCCTTATTATGTATTAGTTCTTCCAAACAAGACCTTTCAGCATCAGTGATATTATTAGCCATTGGTAAACCGTGATTGTACTGAAAATGTAATTCATGAAGTACACTGTGCAAGAATAAATTAACAGTTGGATGCATGGGTGGTGTAAACAATGAAGTATGATATTTAAATGACTCTATTTGTGACTGTTCAACATCTTTTGTATCCTGAAAAAATAATTTTAGATTGATTAGTCTACAAAATGAGAACAGATCTTGTGTGAAATTGTCCTCAGACACAAAAAAACCGGGAATGAAAGATAATCCTTTATTTAACAATGAAATTTGGCCATCTGTAAGTACAGTGTTTGAAATATTGTATACATTATTTATTTGTTGGTCAGTATTTCCATCAGATTTTGTAGACTTGTGATTTTTCTTGTGCTTCCTCCCTCCCCTCCTCCCTCCATGTGCCCTAAAGGGGGTATATAGTTTTTCCTTTTGAGAGTGGGGGAATCTATAGTGGACTGTGTCTCCGTATCTGTGCCTGATGAGTTGTCATAGTCGGTTGATTCATTATTACTGCCACGTCCTTTAAGTATAGAACGCGGACGTTTCCTTTTTGGGTTGGGTGTATATTTATTTTTATTATGTCCCTCCTGAAATCTGACATGTCTTACATTTTTAAAAGGTTGACCCTTCTCATAGTCGGAAATATCACGTGAGAATTTTTTGACCTTTCTTTCCTTCAGAATGTTATCAAAGTTTAGTAATTCAATGCTAAGTTTCGATAGTAAATCTGGAAAGAAGGATTCATTTTGGTAGCTGTTACATTCCTCAATAGATTTTAACACTTGACTAGTTTCTTTATCAATAGTCCTAGTGTAATAATCTGATAATGAGCTTACAAACTTCATTGAGCATTCCTGCTGAATGGAAGACCATTCTACACTTACACATCACAACAGTTGTCTGATGGAACCAGATCAAGGCTGCAACAGTGCATGATCCACTCACCCACAGACCCCTGTGCCTGCGGAATGTCGCCCTGTAGACAGACACAGGTGAACAGGTGTTGTAATGTGCAGTGGTTGGAATGCATGCCTTGGACAGGCCATATTGTCCATGGCCACATGTCCGCCTATCAAATTTCAACCAGCCACATATGACCATACTTGTAACTGTCTACACATAGCAGGGATATTAACAGGTATCCCACTCCTAGGACACTAGATACAATAACACTGTCAAGCAGTATCTCTGTGCAGGACACACATGCTGTCTAACACAATGCCACTGAGCACACTCCACAAGTACTGTGCCTGCATCCACATATACAATAGACATAACCTGTGGCATGTGCAATAAGTACTGTAAGCTATAGTGTGTAATAGTAAATAGGTAGGGGTTCTAACCTCACATCATCCAACTTTTGTGTGTGTGTGTGTGTGTGTGTGTGTGTGTGTGTGTGTGTGTGTGTGTGTGTGTGTGTGTGTAAATATATCCCCTTGCAGAACTAGAGACATGCCCATCTGGACTATCTCTGTGCAATGGTTATGCATTTTATAGCCTGTGACTAACTGTTATCCTCAACATTGGCCTCCCTTACAAGGCCTGCTGATGTCATCCATCTTAAGAGTGCTGGCTGATAGTCCACTATCAGATAAACTCCGTGGTAGATTTGATGCATACTGCAGGCTATAGTGTGTAATACTAGACATGTAGATGTTCTAATCTCACATCATCCAATGTGTGTGCATGTGTATAAAGCTATCCCCTTGCAGCACTACAGACATGCCCATATGGGCTATCTCTGTGCAATGATTATGCTTTTTTACAGCCCTGTGACTATTTGCTGGCCCTAATTTGCCCTCATATATGTAAGCATAGCTGATGTTCTCCACCATCAAGAGTTGTACGTTCAGAAAACCCAGGTGACACGTATCAGGGGTCACAGAACTTGTCACAAAGTAGGAAAGCATGATTATGCAGACTGTCCCCATTGTCTCTGATACACTGTTCTACACATATGCACCTACGGAGTAATGCACATATACTGCCATACCTTGCTGACATCATATTTCTGCCATGCCATCCTGTGCCACTATATTGCCACCATGTGGCCATAGTTGAACCGCTCAGACTTCTGAAACAGAAACATACACAGGTCTATGACACACCTGTCATTCTGTAACACTACCGCCAATCTAACATCATGCTACAAAGATATACAACATTTGATGTGTAGTCATGACACATGCGAGCATACTGTACCTGTCATGGCCCACAGCAACTGCCATGGCATAACAATACTGCACTACACAAGTACATGCAAAGTAATATAATCACCTTGTGCATCAGACACATATTTTCATGTCCCTGCATCAATGGCATGGATGGCAGGGATGTAGCACAGGTATCATCACATGCACAGGGTGTGGTGTGGGGATGCCAGAGGCCTAGGCTGTGCCAAACAGTTGACAGCATGTGTGTGAGTGAGGAAGGGGTGCTGGTTAGATGGGCCATGGAGAGGTGTGTCTGTTGGTGACCTGCATGTGACAGCGGTGTTTGAGTGTGTGCATGTACACAGTAAAGCCTAGTGCTAGCCCTACACTTGTGTATGTTGGACAGCAATGGACCATACATGGTAGAGTTGACAGTTCACTGTCTCTGGCCATGAACATGGGAACTGGCTCCACCAGGAGTAGTACTGGCACCACCATGCCCAAGGTCAGATGTGGTACTAGCAGCTGACAGTAACTGCTATCTGTTGGGCCTGTGTCCCCCCTGGGCCACCCAGGACCATGTGCTCATGACCTGCCATGTCATGGTGTGGACAGCGCACATCCCTCTGTAGCGCTGGAGGTACTGCCACTATGGGAGCATGTATGTGCACGGCCATGTGGACTCTCAACAGATGGTGTTGCTGACCTATGTCCATGTGTCTGATGCCCAACTGCAACCAAATGTTCCATCACAGACAATGTGAGGTCAAAGACAGAGGCTGTCTCAGCCAACCATCTGTCCACTACATCAGTGAATTGATCCAGTGTGTCACCAATACATTGGAGGCAGTCATGGATGTCAGACTGTGCTGCATCCATTGCCCCAAGCATCTATCTGGTGTTCCGATCAGAAAGGGCCTATGCCTCCATGATGGCCCGAAACATGCGGTGAGTGACCCATGATGTGACACCTGTGACAGGTGGTGGATGGACAGCAGTCCTCCTTCAAGCACCCCTGTCAATCTGCCTGTGTGGGACTTTGCCAGGTCTCTGGTTATGGCCAGTATCTACACTCACTGACACCATAGTTGTCACACTGTCCTGTTCAATGTCACCACATTCTGGCTGTCCAATATCTGTGGCCTCTGGGGGTTGGGTATATGTGGGCATACTGACTGTGTGTGGGGACAATGGAGGCAGAAGAGGGATGTCAACCTCTGGGACAGAGTCAGCCCCCAACAATCCCACATGTGCCTCACTATGGCCACCATCATCATCAGAGCCTGATGAGACACTGACATCAGATTGTGAAGGGAACAGACTCCAACTGCCCCATTCACCTGTGAGAAATAAAACAAAAGCAGTACATTACCACCTGCACTATTATGCATGGTAATCCACACAGGCTCATACAGATGAGGATCCACAACTGCAGTACACATCCCACATCTTCTCATCTCTGATCCCACGCACAACAGACAAACTCAAAGCATACGCAGACAAGTCAGGCCCTTTATAACATGCACTTCAGCTACATCCAGTTAATGTTGTCACTACAATACACCTGTGAGGTATGCGATATGACAGTGTATATGATAGAACTAGACATAAAACCCAGTACACCTATCTTGAAAATGATATGACAGTAGTAATATCACTGCCTCAGGTATGTACCATCTCCCTTTTGTGTTTGAATAGACATCTTGGAGTAATTGCCTCATGTATAGCATGCTGCATAGTCGCTCATAACTATAAGTGCAAACATGTTAATATTTGTACAAATACATACCTGTGATTACCCATTCTATGCACTGTAGTTAACTCTTCCAGAATGGAACATACAAATATTCTACTCTGGCTAAGCAGAACAGTTGTACATATGGCAACATGGCAGCCCTTAATGTACTGAGGGTGTGTATGATCCATAAAGCAACAGTATCACACTTACCAGGTACAGGACCATGGACTTTGGCCACACCTGACAGACCTATGAAAAGGTGAGGGAGAGGTACTGTCAGTACCACCAAATGTTGCAGCACTACAAGGTAATATGTGCATATATCTACATGTGCAGTAGCTACTGTGATTATGGCTATATTGCTGACAACTGTGCATAAAACCCAACCACCCCCCAATGCTGATATACCTGACATGCATGTACTGGTATGTACAGCTTACCACAATGACTGATACAGTATTACACTGGTGAATACAGTAAGTTTACCTGGTGCTCCTCTTCTGCGGGTGCTGTGGCATCCACCTCCAGAATGTATAGCGTGATGGATGCCTGGGATCTGTTGGTTGATCCTAGTTCACCCGGAATTCCTGTGTGGCTGAGGGTGGTTGTTCCATCACAGGCCTTCCACCAGTGGCAGCATAATTCCTGGCAACAGCAGCTGCCCTTTGCTGTGCAGCATTCACCATATCTGTGGCCCAGTGTCAGACCTGCTCATAGGTCCTGTCCTGTTGGCCAATCTGATTAACAGCCCACACAAGGTCTGCCCACAATGCTGCCCACTGTACACAATTGTGCCAACCCCTTGAAAACAAGATGTGATGGTGGTGTCTGAGCCCATTCAGTATAATGTCATTCTCTGCAGTTGTGAATGGTGGATGTCTCCTGGGGTACATGGTTCCTGAAAGACAACAAGAGGGGAACACATTACAGGGCTAGATACATGGACATCCACTATGTACAGATCCTGCATGCCCATAATGGCCTGCACTATCCACTGCTCCCTCACACATCATACCCACAGTCTGGAAACACACTTCATGTGTGGGTATTACCAAGGTAGTAGCCATATTGGGTTATTTCCCTGTGTGCCATGACAAATTCTGCTATATGTCCCTACACCCATCACTGCAGTCTACTGTGGTGTGTCCCCTATGGTCAAATTCCCACTAATATGTCATATGTCCACCATCAGACAAATAGCAGTGTGCTATTACAACAACTATATGGGGACAGCCCAGCAACACCAGTGTGCCAGAATGACAGAAATCAATGCAAACCTGCTGTAGTATATGTTCCTGTAGGCATCATACCTCCCATCTATACAGATGTTTGCAGAATATCAAGATATTTGCCTCATAGATGTGGTCCTTTTCACACAAACTTGTGGATGTCTGACATATGGTTGGCCAATAATTGATGATTAATGTCAGAAAATAAAGTCTGAATCCGACTTTCATACATCATACCCCTCAGAAAACAGTTATGCTACAGTAATGTCTGTTAGTTTATTCATGTTCTTACTATGTACGAGCAATATGTATACTCAGTTGCTGAGTTTGGGCCTTTGCCCCCCCCCCCATTAATTATAGCTTTGTGCTGATGTCTTGCTGTAGAAGGTTGACAGGTATGTTAGGCATAGCTCTCAATCAAACAGGGACAAATGTCAATGAAACAGGGAGTTAGCCAGAGTACATCAGGGATATTCATGGACAATTTTACAGTGTTAGAACTATTTATGTGACACATTGACAGAATGAGGGGAGGTGAATTGCAGTACATTGTTTTATGTTACAAGAGTGTACACCCTTAGTTATTGTCACTATGTATTATGTGTAATCCACTAGCTTTCCTCCAACAGCCATCCATTGTTAGAGGGATTGAGAGGGACAGAGCTGAGATGTGAATGAAAGCAGGGACAGTTGAGAGGCATGCTTGTCTGTGTAGGACATCAGAGTATCAATGACATCTCAACATAATACATCCAAGACAAGCCTACCACTGTAATTCCTATCCTCATACCTCCGTCCTCCCATCTGCATCCCATTATATGGAGAAATCTATTACACACTGGGTGGCGTGCAGTATTCCTTTTTTGAATCTTTCCGCTGAAAATGCTTTAGACATACGCTGTCTGTGTGACTGACAGCTCATACAAACATGTTCCCCATAACCAGTTCCTTGCCTTTTGAATTGTAATGCTCATTAACAAGTAATTGTTTCTGCACCAAACTGTGGCTCAGAATTGTTAACTGCAGCCAAGACAGCTGAATTGCACTAACATTAGCCAATGACATGCCACCACAGTGCAATATATAAGGCCTTGGCCCTTTTCTTAGTTTTTGAGATGGATATTACAGATGTGTGGAGACTACAGCATTGTAGGTGTAAATACTGTCCACTGTAGAGATTTATGAAGGACGTCCACAGTTTTGCCACATATATTTGCTCAGTGTCCCATGACATTGTGGCCATCTGGCAGTTCACTGACAAAAATTGTGGGTTGAGTTCAGTAAAGGAAGAGAGACATTTGAGTGTTGTACTTCATACACATCAAAATATGCATACTAGTGCAGTAGCTGCTATTCAATCAACTTACTATCTTTGTAGAAGCAAACTGTTAAACATGTCCCTATCTCTAGGCCCCCCCCCAATTATGGGGTCTATATTAAAATAGAGAAACCTCACTTACGCGGATACCTAAGCCCCGACACATAAATAGCGAACCGCAAAAACACCGAACATCCTGAAGCACGAAATTCGAAATATTGAATTGTCATAGTTGGCCCTTAACCGGTATAGCTCCCTAACGTAAATGTGCAATAGTTACGGACCTTAGGGTTAGGGTGTGGGTTAAAGTAAGTGCATACATAGTAATACATGCAACCTTTACTTTAGGGTTAGAAGTAGGGTTATGTTAAGTGTATGTATAGTAATATAGTTGTGTAGCTAAATGTATATGTAAATTATACTTTTCCTCTAGTTGGGTGTTGTTTGTTTATAGTTAGATACATTTGTGTGTAGTGGATGTTTGATTAGGATATGGGATATATGGGTGAAGTGTAAATATGGAGAAGTGTGGATTATTTATTTTGTCTGGGTAGGTAGTACGTAGCAGGTGGTGGGGTTGGCCAACTATGGCAATTCAATATTTCGAATTTCATGCTTTAGGATGTTGTGTGCTTTCGCAGTTTGCTATTTATGTGTCGGCGTTTAGGTATTCGCATAAGTGAGGTTTTGCTATTTCAATATAGACCTCCATTATGTATGGTTGTGTCCAGATCCCTTGTTCTAGGGGGTTGGGAGGTATGATAGGTCTGTAGCAGCTGCCTTAACATACAGCTGTGTATGGAACAGGCTGCAGCTACTGCTGCAGCCTAGAACACATAAGCGGGAGTGTGAACACTTTGGAGGACAGTAAGCTGTGCATGTAAATGTGGCAGCTGTGGCAGCACTGTCATTACAGCAGACCCTTTACAGTCCAACTGAGGCATGTACTTAAGGTACATCTGTTATGTAACAGTGTCACTAACAGAATAGTAGGTATCATATAGTTAGGCTATACGGAAATATGCAGTGTGTCCCTACCTGCAGGCATTTGACTTGCAAAAATGGGTAGCAGATAATTAAGTAGCAGTAACCTTTGGGGATTAAACTTGCATGACTCAGTCATTATTTGCTGCCTTCACAACAATTTAATTGAAGTGCAACACAACACTGGATTTGAAACCAGGACTATGTGTGGCAAAAAAATACTGTATGCAAGACATTTAACAGGCTGAGCTAATGAGACACTGCAAAAGTATGTGTATTTGCAAGATATATGTGCACATATACAGGCTGTGTGGAACACGTCTACATCCACAAGTATGTGTGTGGCTTTATATGGTTGTATTTCTGCACCGGGGTCCAGTTGTACATACACTTTGCCATTGCTGCCTTAGCAGGTGTATTTCCACAAGTTGCTGATAAAAGGACACATATACCTGTTATCGCAGGCCTCACTTATATCCATTAGTACATGTCTTTATTATTATTTATTATTGCACCAGAGTCCAGGTTACACTCCCAGTTTTCATAGTACTTTTGTATTTCAGTTACATGCATAATGACTAGGCAGCAATCAGTATATTTTGCTGGAAACACCTGTTTAGCATAAAACCTGTGTTGCATAGTGGGTTAACACAATATGCTATAGTTGAGAGGGAGCTGGTTTTGAGACTTGGCAGAGGTGTTTATTTTCTACATGTGGATAATAATAAAATAGAGACATATAGTCATTAAAGCTCTTTAAAGCTCATTTAGGCTGAGATAAGCAAAGCGGTGCAGCGCACAACACCTCTCAAATGCGAGCTAAAAATATAAAGAAAAGGAAAAGGGGGTGATAGGACAGTGGTGAAATGTGGGCAAGCAGAGAGATAAACATAGTGAAAAGCAGGTAGGGATGTGCAGGAAGGATATAGGAAAGAAGCAAAGCTATCCCATTTCTTCTACAGCAACAGCTGTGCATTTTGACAGATTTTGTACATGAATTTTGACTCTCAAATCCCAGAGAGAGGGGTTACATAAATGTGCTGTCAAGCCAATTGGACCAAATTAATTATGTCCAGTGCAGATGTATGTGAAATGGAGAGCTATGTATGGGGAAATATTTTTACTGTGGGACAAGTGTCCATTTTATTTTTTTTAAGGAGAGAGTGAAATGTTGGGGAAGGGAAATAGGTGTATGTGAGGAGGTAAGTTGGGTGGGAGAGGATGTGATAGCAGACAGACAAGACAGATAAGACAGCAGACAGGAGTGGTGTGTGACACATGAGGGGATAAGCACCTTGGATTTGGAGGGTGTTGTGGAATCGGAGTCACATGTGCCTCTAAATGGCAGCAGCATGACTGACATCCCCACCCATGAGCAGCCGACAAAGCTCCTTCATTGCTCCAAAGGTGACTTTGCTGGAGGCTGGGTGCCAGGGACAACCTTGCTCACCAGGTTGGACAGTCTGCCCTCAATCTGGTACAGATCACATTCATAGGTCTAATGAGTGATCCTGCGCACCATGACCGGCAGTTGCTCTTAGGTGACTGCAGCACCTCCACAACTACTCCCAGGGGGAGGCTGGGCTCTGTCCTCTGAGGTGGTTCCACCTGATGCCGCAAGTGGTGCAGGGGCAGTGGTGGTGGCACCACCAGCCTGGGTCCCAGACATGCTAGGTCCCAGTGCCATGGCCAGTTAAGGCAAGGTAGGCAGATCACTAGGTACCGGCCTATACTGATGTGCTGTGGTGATGGAGGTATAGCAATAAGTAGAGGCTAGTTATGAACAAAACATTGTTAGTAATAACAGCATACCAGAACAGTGGAAATAACCCAATTACATATAAATGCATATTATGTGAAACACCACAATAAATAACATAACAGTCAGGATATCAACAGTAGGCTAGTAACAGTTACAGCATAAGGCCAACAAAATAGGTAATTTGACAAGATACTTTAATATGCAAACATTATCTTCTGCTTCTTTTGGCTGCTCCCATTAGGGGTCGCCACAGCAGATCAATTGTTTCCATTTCTTCCTGTCCTTTGTATCTTGTTCTGTCACACCAACCACCTGCATGTCCTCTCTCACCACATCCATAAACCTTATCTTAGGCCTCCCTCTTTTCCTGTTACCTGGCAACTTCATCCTTAGCATCTTTTTTTCCCAATATACTCTGCATCACTCCTCAGCACATGTCCAAACAAATGTAATCTTGCCTCTCTGGCTTTGTCTCCAAACCTTCCAACCTGGGCTGACCGTCTAATATACTTATTCCTAATGCTGTCCATTCTCATCACACCCAGTGAGAATCTTAACATCTGCAACTCTGCCACATCAAGCTCTGACTCCTGACTTTTTGTCAATGCCACTGTCTCCAACCCATATAACATAGCTGGTCTCATTACCCTCTTGTAGATCTTCCCGTTCACTCTTACTGGTACTCGTCTGTCACAAATCACTCCTGACACTCTTCTCCACCCACTCCATCCTGACTGTACTCTCTTCTTCACCTCTCTTCCACACTCACCATTACGCTGAACTATTGATCCCAAGTACTTAAACTCATCCACCTTCGCCATCTCTACTCCCTGCATCCTCACCATTCCTCTATCCTCCCTCTCATTCACACACATATATTCTGTCTTAGTCCTGCTGACCTTCATTCTTCTTCTCTCTAGAGCATATCTCCACCTCTCCAGGGTCTCCTCCACCTGTTCCCTACTCTCACTACAGATTACAATATCATCTGCAAACATCATAGTCCACAGGGACCCCTGTTTGATCTCGTCTGTCAACCTATCCATCACCATTGCAAATAAGAAAGGGCTCAGAGCTGATCCTTGATGTAATCCCACCTCCACCTTAAACGCATCCGTCACTCCCACCGCAGATCTCACCGCTGTCACACTACCCTCGTACATATCCTGTACCACTCTTACATACTTCTCTGACACTCGCGACTTCCTCATACAATACCACAACTCCTCTCTAGGCACCCTGTCATATGCTTTCTCTAAATCCACAAAGACACAATGCAACTCCTTCTGACCTTCTCTGTACTTCTCCATCAACACTCTCAGAGCAAACATCACATCTGTAGTGCTCTTTCCTGGCATGAAACCATACTGCTGATCACTAATCATCACCTCCCTTCTTAACCTAGCTTCGACTACTCTTTCCCATAACTTCATGCTGTGACTGATCAGTTTAATCCCTCTGTAGTTGCTACAGCTCTGCACATCACCCTTATTCTTAAAAAATAATACCAAAACACTTTTTCTCCATTCATATGCAACCGTTATAATACATAATAATAGGGTGGCCCAGTTTCATCCCAAAGACATGCTGTATGTGAATTGGATACTCAATATTTGCCCTAGGCATGAGTGTGTGTGTGTGTGTGTGTGTGTGTGTGTGTGTGTGTGTGTGCGTGTGTGCGTGTGTGTGTGTGTGTGTGTGTGTGTGTGTGTGTGTGTGTGTGTGTGTGTGTGTGTGTGTGTATCTGTGTGTGTGTGTGTGTGTGTGTGTGTATGTGTGTGTGTGTCTCCTGTGGAAGGTTGGGCACTGGGCATGCAACTCAACATGGTAAAACTCCACTGCCAATTGTTCTGCAGACCATTGTTCCACTATGGTGACCCCCTAACCAGGAAAAGCCAAAATAAGAAGAAGATAATACATAATAATAAAACACATGCCCCAAAATAGAGTGTAATGTAACAACAGATGTTAATCATAAACCATGACTAATGAATAACAATAATAAATAAATGAAGATAAGGGGGTGGGGAGAAAGAGAAAAACAGTACATTAGTACCATTATAGGCTATTTACTTGACAACAGTACCATTATCTACTCTACAGTTCTGTCCTTTCTTTATGTGTAGAGTTCCCCTATTGCTGTTGTAGCATGTACATACCTCCCGATCTATTCACATTGGACAGTATGGGCCAAGCAGTAACAACTGCGGGTATACAGCTACACAGAACACTTGCACATCAGGTGGACATATATAACTACCAAGGTGTACTGTGAGCTAATGTACTGCTACTTAGTGATTTATGTAATCATGTCGATGGTTATACTGTGACAGAGGGATTACGCACTACTAATTGCATTAAGTGACAGTGTGACATTTGAGAGACATGTATGTGTACATTAGAGAAAGTAAACAACTATCATACCTTGCTTGTCAGGAATGGGGATAGAATCCAATATCAGTGACTGCAGAGGACATCTGCATGGAATGTATGAATTGGCTGCATCAACTTTTAACAGACACCCCAGGCATACAGCTATACCAAGATTACACATTTCATTTATTTCATTTTATTTTATTATTACATTTATTTATTTTATTTTATGCTGTGTGACATCTAAACAGACAATGATTTACTCATAATATGGGATACCTCACCCATTTACCTGTAGTTCTTGTGGTAAGAGAATCTATAAACATTACATGACTGATACTGTAATATTTAGTGCTACATAGCACTGGATTCAAACCCTTGTGTGTGTATGGCAAGCTGTACTACTGACCCAGCATTTAACAAACTGAGCTACTGAGTCACTGCTGATTACTTACTGACTGATATTTGCCTAGAACTCACCTGGAACCAAAATATAACCTGGTAGTAGTACTACAGTTTTATACTAGACTGGATTGACAGTAGAACTCACATGCATGCACTACAAGCATGACAGCGACAGTAGGTAATATAACATTACTATATAGACTGCAGGTGTACAGAATATATTCTTAGTGGGTTGACATATCTGTGAAGTCAACAAACAATATCAACAAACAATATCAAATCATGGAATGGGCTAGATCACTCATATACCTTGCTTATCTGCTGTTTGTGGATGACAGTGCATTATGTGAGCAATATTGGCCTAGAATCAGCCTTGAACGGTACTATATGTGATAAACAATATATTTGGCAGGCATTATATTTGCAGTCTACAGCTATTAAAGTGTTATACCTGGCTGCAGCACCTTACCTCACAGCCTGAATGCATACGGCTCTACTGCAATGGTTAAAACAAAACAATCCTAATGTACACATTTTTCCTTTGTGTTATTGGTATTGGTTCATGTGTTTTTGCAGAACAGTTGGCATAACTTATTTCTTGCAAAACAGCTCTAATTCCACACTTATTGCACAACAGATTTTATTGACTATACTTTAATGCAGTTACTAGTATTATTTTGAGTTTTTATTGCACAACAGTTGTCATTTTTCAGGTCTTGCAATACAGCTCTAATTCCACAGTTATTGCACAACAGACATTATCATATATACTTTAATGCAGTTGTTGGTATTGTTTCATGCGTTTATTGCACTACAGTTGGCATTATTCATTTATTGCACTACAGCTCTAAGTCCACATTTATTGTAATACAAACTTTACTGTATATACTTTATTGCTGTGATGCTTTACACTTTTTTGCTTAGTTCAGTACAGTTAGCATAATATATCCATACTCACCACACTTACAGCGCAATCTGGCCAAGTTCCCTGCATGCGCCTCAAAGTTGCCAGCTCTCTCCTCTGTAGCTGTTGGGAGAGAAGCACACAATTATGCATACCAGTTCAGCAGACATTCAGATTAGAAAGTGGTGAAACAGAGGAAAAATTACTGACAGACTTGTGGTGCATTCCCTGTCCGAGCTTCCTGGACCCTGGTGTCCAAAAAATCCTCCTTTCTTTGCTTCAGGTCATGGTGGTGGTGGTGAACCGGTACACCTGTGTGGGGATACCAATCACATTGGTGAGTTCACGTGCCAGCTGGTCCCAGGCCTCCACATTACAATTTGAGCCCTGGAAACCTCCCTGCAGCAGCCAGTCTTTATGGTTTTTGACTAGGAAGACTTCCACTTCATCGACTACCAACTGATGTGCAGTGCACAGGGTGTTGTTTACAGTGGGTCTGTGTTTCATACAGACCAGTCCCATGATTCCCACATCTGGCACATGTCCATCCTATACAAGTGATTTGTGTAGGTGATTTCAACGGAGACATCATATTGGTGATGTTGGATACACCTTGGAGACATGACTCTTGACACCAGCATGTATCCAGCAGACCATGGCTAAGACCATAACATAACTGAATGCATTTTCAGATAATTGATGGTCTACTTCCATTACCTAGGCCTTTCTGGTGGTGTGCTGCATTATGTTCCAGAGGCCTGTATCAAGGTATTTGTTGCCTGTGAATTGTTACACAATAAAATAGTATGCAGACTGCTAGAGCAAGGGATCACCATCAGAGAAGCAAACAGAATAGAACAAGTGGCAGAAGAGGTGCCTGGTGAACAGTTATTAGAGGAATCAGAGGAATTTCAAACCCACACCCTGTCTTCCACCTTCTTCTAGAGTTAATTGTAAATTAATTTTCCTAACAAATAGTTTTAATTCAATAAGTAAATCCACCAGATAAATATTCCTGGTTGATACAAAAGAAAACACCTTACTAAATAAACTAACATAAATAGTGTCAACTATTAAGCTACTATAATTATAAATCTTAAAACCTTTGTCAGGTGCTCACAATGTCCTGCATTTTATATTGGTAAGACAGCTGGGAAATTCCCTGAAAGAATATATGAACATCTTTTAGATATTAAGAAAAGAAAGTCTTCCAATGCATTAAGTAAACATGGCAGTGTATTTCCTGATCATTATTTTATGTTTGCTACTATTCAGCAGATTATTTTGGACCCACAAGATAGAATTTTACCACTCCACCTGGATGTATGTGAATTGAAGTGGCAGTTTCAGCTGAATGCTTTTTCTTATCCAGGTTTGAATGACAACATTAATATTACTGTGCTTTAAAACTTATGCACTTGAAGGGTTGATAGTGCTTTCTGTGCTTTCCTTTTTATTAAGTATCTACACTATTCTATTGGTTAATTACTTAATTTGTGTTTGCAATTGAGCACTGCACTTCCTTTATACTGTGCAAAGTTTAATTGTTTAGTTTTGATGCAGTCCCCTAACAGTTTGGGGTGAAAGAGCTTAACTTTTATATATGATATTTTATTCTTGAAATTTTATCTTGGATTTTATGGGCTCCTTTTGTGGATAATAAATTGCTTATTTCTATCCAGTTTTTTCTTTGGCACCTGGCTGTTTAACAATTTTATTAGTTGCTGTGTTGGTTACCATGTTGTGTGAAAAATATATCATTGTCAAAACCATCAGTACTTAATAAGTTTTCCTTTCAATCTGTTCCTCCAGGACATAAATAGTCACACAACAAATAAAACAAGAAAATAAAAAATATATTAAATGACCAAAGAAACCAGGATACACCACTTCAGAATTTATTCCAACTTCTAGCACCTCAGCAATAGCCTTCCAAGGAGATATTCTGGTTCCCCCCTTGCTGTGAGGGTGACACTAATAATGCCCTTTTTAAACACTCATTGTTATGTATTAATTTCAATACATTTAAGTTTTTAATAAGGAAAAGGGTCTTTCCATCTTTATAAGGGGGTGACTGGCAAGTATATTTGGAGTATAAGGAACTATGGTGGCAGTTGCTACTGGAAGCAACTCTATTTCCCAGCTTGAATGACAATATTTCCATAGTGTATTAAACCTGTGAGCTTTGAAACTGTAATTTGTTTTTCCTGATATATATATATATATATATATATATATATATATATACATATATATATATATATATATATATATATATATATATATATATATATATATATATATATATATCTGTGTGTGTGTGTGTGTGTGTGTGTGTGAAATATATATACATATATATATATATATATATATATATATATATTGTTTTGTTTATTAATTTGTACTTTGTGGTGTAATATAATTTAGATGTGTATCTTTAAGGAAATTGGTTAGTAATGTTAATTAGGGCAACATCTGATTATTAGAGCAAATGAAAAAAAAGTCTGGCCAATAATAAAACTGTTGAAACAAAACAACATTAAAGCACAGCTGGCTTTTCCAGCCAAGATAAAAATGCTTTTTGCCAATGAGATGACAACCTTTAATGATTTAGAAGAAGCTACTGTATTCATCAAAAAGAACAACATGTTGTCTATCCCAGAAGAAATGGAATGGATGGCCCTTACTCTTAAAAGAATAAAAGAAACAAATCCTTGGACTGATCCTAAAAAGGAATAACAAAAAACTGATTCCAAGATAGCTGTCCCAAAAAAAACTCTTACAACTACATCTCTCAAAGTATCAACTAATATGATACATCACTTGTCATCTGTTTTTATTAAAAAAAGAGGTTTTCTTAAACAACTGAAACAGTAATGATTTATTCAGAATGTTCAAAGAGTACAATAATTCTTCACAAACAAAGGTGGATCAAGTTGGGTTGCTATTTACATTATATATAAGCCAAACAAAGCAACATATAATACAAATATATAAGTTTCCATTCCCCTACTTGAACTCAGTGAATACTTATCTTGTTCATTGATTTTACTTATAATAATTTAATAATTGATTAATTCA
The DNA here is from genome assembly GCF_019279795.1 of Protopterus annectens. Lineage (NCBI taxonomy): Eukaryota > Metazoa > Chordata > Ceratodontiformes > Protopteridae > Protopterus > Protopterus annectens. Next base: position 1,473,439,739 of record NC_056725.1, read on the forward strand.
ACAAGGTACCATTCATCAGAGTTCAGACTCAAATGTAACAAATTAACATCATATAAAATAGCAGTAATGGTAGAGTGTTTTGAAAAAATAATCTGTCATGGAGACTAATGCCTTCTTCAGTTAAAGTATGATTTAGAAATGTCATGCATATCCTGGTTAAATAATAGTAGCAAGCTGTTAGTACAAATGTCATCATTATTCTGTCTAAATATAGTTAATGTCAATTATGGCAGGTATCACAGCTACGAGTGCTGTTTGATCAATCCTGATATGGTGCATGTGGATGCAGCTATATCTGGCTGTTAGTACAAATGTCATTATTATTCTGTCTAAACATAGTTAATATCAATTATGGCAGGTATCATAGCTTTGAGTGTTGTTTAATCAATCCTGATATGGTGTGCATGGATGCCGCCATGTCTGGCAGCTAGTACAAATGTCATTATTATTCTGTCTAAACATAGTTAATATCAATTATGGCAGGTATCATAGCTTTGAGTGCTGTTTGATTAAGCCTGACATGGTGTGTGTGGATGCAGCTGTTTCTGGCAGCTGCTGTATGTTGCTGTTTTTGTCTCTGGGAAGCTGTGGGTTGTGGCTTGTGATCAGTTTACTGATGCTTGTGTATTAGGAAGAGACATTTGGTGTTTTGGCCTGGATCCGGAGGGGGGGGGTGGAGGAAACTGTGATTTTGGATATTTTAGCAGAAAATAGTTTGTTTATACATCTGATGAGTGAACAGTGGAAAGGCTGGAAGAATGTGTTGTCACTTGTGGCGGTGTGTTGGGAGGTGTTTTTTTTTTGTTTTGCTCTGTTTGTTCTCTGTTCTTTTCCTGGCCGCTGCCTTGCTGAAAGGGAGGGAATTTATGCTTAAAGTTGCAGTGAAGTGAAGCATTGCTTCAGGTGCATCTTGAGACTCTGGTATGCAGTACACAAACACACTAACAGAAACAGACACTCCCAGGTTGCTATGGTAATGGAGACAGAGTGACAATAATGCTTAATGGCTCTGAGGACCCTCCGAGATGATTCTCGGCAATGAAGTTTTTGATTTAAAATAAATTATAATAAAAGGGCTGTTTTAAACCACATGTAGACATATTGATGGTCTCCCAACACTTTGTTTAGCTCATTAAGTTGATTCTTGATAAAAAAATAAAAAGCCCAATTTTATATTTAAAATGTATTTTGGTCCAAACACATTAAGGACTTACATAAGAGTGTAAGTCTGAGTTATTGTGAAAGACTAAGAGCACTTGGTCTTGTGCAATACCCTTTGCAGTAGTCTGGGAGGTGAGCTTGCTCGGACGTGTTGGGCATATGGGGATAGCCAATTCTAGGGGTGTTTGGGGTTGTCGGGAAGTGCTAGAGAGTCATCAGATTTCTTTCATAGAAATATTTGTGGGAATGGAAGGTGTGTTGAGTGGTTCACTGGCAGAGTGGCCACTGCATGAAACAGGCTGGTAAAATAGAAGAGGACAAATATTGGGTTGGATATTTTAAGAACAGCCTGGAAACACACCACATGAACTAGTGAATGGTATTCTGGCAAAACTGGATAGGCATTGTTGCCCATGCTTGAAGTACTGATATGTGTGTATGTAAGGATGGAAATATACTTATAACAAATACGAAACTAGAAGGGTCTCATAATTTAAAGTCTATGGACTGTATAAACATGCTTGGAAGGAGCTAATAATAAGAATATGCATTACAGCCTGGGGTCTCTCAAATAAAAAAGCAACAGACAAAAAAAAACACACACACACAATAGTTATGTGATGTATGATTTTAGTAAATTTAGACATACAATATATAATCATCATATAAGATGAAGCAGTCTGCTGAATTTAGATATTAAAGACAGGATTTAATAACATGGGCTTGTGTATAATAACACTACTGTCTTAACTTGTCACAAATGACATACACTACATTGAACATCAAGAGGAAGCATGATGATGTTCTTATGTAAGTAAATATGCATAATAAGTCATGTAAATGCTTTAACTTTAATTGCAGTTTTTGTAACCCATCTTGACCATGTATAATACTTAAGCGGTTACCAAGGTAACTAATGTTTTATACATAACATCAAACTGGCAATGTTGTTTAAGAGAAACAATAGAAGCATGAACTTGAAATGTCACAGAATGTAACAATCATATTCTGAACAAATAGTGTTAAATTGACAATAGACACTCACTTTAATAATATGGGCTTGTGTATAATAACACTACTGTTTTAACTTGTCATAAATGACATACACTATACTTAACATCAAGGGGAAGCATGATGAGTTTTTCATACACGTAAATGTGCATAACAAGTCATATAATTGCTTTAACTTAAATTGTGGTTAACACATCTTGACCATACCTAATACTTAAGCTATACCAAGGTAGCTAATGTTTTATACATGACATCAAACTGACAAAATTGTTCAAGGGAAACGATAGAAGCCTGAACTAGAAATGTCACAGAATGTAACAATCACATTCTGAATGAAGAGTATTAAACTGACAATAATCACTCAGTTTAACCTTTGCTGATTATACAAGATAGGTTGTTGCCATTTAAATCTAAAAACTTTAAGTATATGCCATAAAATGGCAATTTATGAATATGGAAAGGGAACGTGTAATCATTAATCACAATAAGTGAATTTGTTGTTTTTAACCTATAATTTTACTCATTTATAATAAGAAATGACAGATATGAAAATCCTTATGTGTAGGAAATGGGGAAAGAGGGATGCACTGATAATTAAAATGCACTAACTTTCATCAATGTTCACTTGAAACAAACTTGATGCTTTAAGTAAGTTAACAACAAACAAAGTAATCACTTAAATGCTGGTAAACAATGAAATGTAACTTTTGATATATCCAGTAAAATACATTGTGTTATAAACATTAGGTATACATATTATTACCATCTATTTATATTAAGTAATAAGGTTTGAAAGACTTCATCAATCAGGGTGAATATGTTAAATAACTGTGTGCTATAATCTTTTACTGATGTTTTGTATATGATACATTCTACTTTACTATGATTGAATTGCTTGTCATCTATCTTTCATGTAAATACTGATTGCTTAGAAAATAAGTTGACATTTATATTGTATTAGAATTCTGTCTAATCTACAATAGTACTATAGCTGTTCAAAATAGTATAAATATTGCTTATTCCTATTACAAATATTCTCCATATGATAATTCAATTTATGTAGCTCAGATGTTCTGGATTGTCAAGGTATGAGTGATAATCTGATGGACTTAGGTTTGTCTATCAGATTAGGAATGATTTTCATTCCATGGCTAGTGTGGATCTTAGTTTTGTTAACATTTATTAATTTAAATTTATTTCACAAAAACATTTTTAGTATGCCTGACCAAAACATTACTGGTAAACACTCAAAGTATAAAACTAATAATTTCCTTTAAAAGCTCAAACAGAGAAAAATGTTTAATAGTCACAATAAAACAAAAAATACATAGTCTAAATAACCTAAGATTGATTTAACTTTATTATCTTTAAATACCAATGGCTTAAACAATCCTAGCAAGAGATCAAATCTACTGAAATATTTAAAACTGAACAAAGCACAAATTGTCTTCCTTCAAGAAACTCATTTCAAAACAAATGACAATTACAAATGGAATCCTAAGGAATATATGATATTGGCACAATCCATTCATAACAAAAACAAAAGGGGTAACAATTTTATGGAAAACAAATGTGATTAACACAGAAATCATTTATAAGTATGAAGATAAATAAGGCCTTAAGGCATTAGTAATAGTTAAATATAATAACAGAATATGGACCCTAGCCAATCTATACTGGTTCCCAGGCATTGGAACAGGAACTGTTAAAAAACACTTGGATTTCATTTCCAATAATTATAAAAGCAACTTAATATTAAGAGAAGATTTTAACTGTATATTTGATATTTCTGAAGCTACAAATAAAAGACTGCTGCATTCATTTGCTGTATCAAAAGCTTTAAATAAGTGGGTAGAATCATTTCATCTTGTAGATACTTTCAAATTTAAAGAAGATAAATCTTTGTTGTTTTCCCATCAAGATCACAGATTTGATACCCAAACTAGAATAGATAAAATATTTGCTGTCCATGACCTACACTCTAAAATCATTAATTTCTCAATCACTCCCTGCCCCTTTTCAGACCACAATTCATTGATACTAAAACTTCAAAATGGGTACAAACTATTAATCTTTAACTTCAGAATTCCAGCATATATAACTAAAATTAAAGAGTTCAAACCCTGGTTATTATCTGAATTACAGTTCTTCTTAGATATTAATTACACCACAGAGATAAATAAAATATTGATATGGGACTCATTAAATGCATACATATATGGTAAAACCGTAACATGGTATAGAAAAAGTCAAGAGAATGGGATTCTGAATTATTCAATCTACAATCCAAACTTTTGTTAGTAAAAGCTGAAAAAACTCAAAATCATTTGGATATGAAAAAGAAAGTAGATGCATTAAACAATAAATACAACAAAATTCTACCACATAAAACTAGTTTAGCTTTAGAAAAGCTAAAAATTAATACCTTGGCCACTTCTCCCAAATATCTACATAATTTATCCACAAGAATCAAAATACAATCAAAAACTAATAACATTAAAAGTATCTTTCATGAAAAGAAAGGGAAAAATATCTCAGATATAGGTGAAATTCTTGATGCCTATAGAAATCACTATATGGAACATTTCCAAAAAATATATACATATCAATCAACTAAATATAGATGAAAAATGTTCTAATATAAAAAAAACAGAAAAAAATAAACTAGATCTGCAAGCACCCATATCCTGCAAAGAAATTACAGATACAATAAAAGAAGGTTAACATAATAAAGATCCAGGTATAGATGACATAATTATGGAAATATATAAACTTTTTCCTTCAAAGATACTATCCCTCTTCCATAAAACTCTATTAGAAATGCAGTCATAAGTTTTAATACCACCCTCTTGGAGATATTCCCTAATCACACCAATCCTAAAGGAAAACAAATCTACAAACCTCTGTACCTCATATAGACTATATCATTATTAAATAATGACTATAAGATATTTATGACAATATTAACTAACAGAATGAAAATACCACTATCCAAAACAATAAATAATGATCAAACTGGATTTATATATCATATACACACACATGACAATATTAAAAGGATAATTTCTCTAACAGACTATGTTAATAAAGAAAATAAACACTCATAATTGCCTTAGAAGTAGAGAAAGCCTTTGATTCCTTAAATTGGGACTATTTATTCAAAATCCTAATGCTATTTGAATTTCCTGCATTTTTCTTTATCTCCTAAAGAATATATATGCAAATAATTTAGCGTATCTATAAATATAACAAAAGGCACTAAATAAGGATGTCCCATGTCACCGATTCTATTTGCTATGGCTATTCAAATATTGGCAGATTCAATTCATAACAATATAAAAATCAAAGGAATAGATGTTTATGAACAGTACAATTCTAAAGTAATGCTATTTGATGATGACATATTACTAACATTATCTAATACAAAAGAGACATTAGAAGAATTAGATTTATTAATTGACAAATTTCACGTGACTTCAGGACTCCATTTCAATAAATCAAAATGTTTATTTTTAAATAAAAAAAAGAACTGCAGACTAAGGGGTATCACATCATAGGGAAACAAGAATCTACCGTAAAATATCTAGGAATTGAGTTATGCAAGGATAATAATGCACTAGTCTAAAAAACTACAATAATATCATCAATGCAATTAAAATCTCTGTGAAAAAAATGGAACAAAATAATATTAACATTTGAAGATAGACTACAGTGAATAAAAATGGTTTTACTGCCCAAGATCCTATCTATAGCCTTGGCAATACAACTGTTACCAGAAATTAATATACATAAAGAAATAAATTCACTCCTAATAAAATGTTATGGTTTCCCAAAAGAAACAGAATAGCTTTACTACATCATATCATACCATGGAAATAGGGAGGATTAACTTTTCCTGATATAGAGACATTTATAAAAGCATCAATATCTGAAACAATCTCAGATTGGATAAGTCCAAATTACTGTGCAAATTGGAAAGAATTACTGACTGTATTATCAATGAATTAATTTGATTTACAAAAAACATTTTCAAATAGATAAAAACAATTTTCCATGGCACATATTATGTATTAGTATGCAATATAACATAACTAAACCCACTAAAACTCGTATAATTAATTATTACATTGACTTATTTAGGAAAATTATTAATACAAATATAGATTTAAAAATCTGGTATGATCTTTTAACACCATTTATAGTCACAAAGAACTTTCCACATAAAATATAGAGAGGATTTATTAATTCCTGGGAACAGAAAGGATTTGTTTGTTGGCTCCAATGTATCAAAGAACTAAAAGTTTTAGATAAGCAAGTAATAAAAACAATATACAAAATTGCACAACAGGACTGGCTAACTTTGCAGAGTATTCTGTCATATTCACAAGATTTAAGTAGAATAATTAACAATTCTTCATTTAAAGAAATACCTACATTTACAAAATACATATATGAAATCATATATAATGACTTTGACATGGGAAACAGTATTTCAAAATTTTACAAAATATTGATAAACTATAAAACAACACCCAAAACCTCATATTGGAAATATATAACAAAAGGACACTCAATACAGTTAACTGAAGATATTAAAACAAATATTTTATTATTGATAAAAAATACATCCTTTACACAATACTGGAAAGTTTTTAATTGGAAATGCTTGCACAGAGCATTCTTAACCCCAGACAGAATCAGTAAAATTCTTCCATAAAAGGAATATGTCGGAGATGTGAGCAAGTACAGAATGCAGAGTGGAACCACATTTTCTTTGATTGTGTTAAAATTAAGCCATTTTGGAATGGTGTTATAACTTTCTACAAGCTTTATTTAATAAATCATTTTATTTAACTAAAGATCTTGTATTATTAAATGTGAACGAAGGTCCTCATTTGAATAGGTCCAACATAAATCTAGTATGGACTATACTTGCAATTTCAAGGAAGTGTATAACAGGAAGATGGAATGCAAGCACAATACCACCTTTGGAAGACTTCTACAGCCTAATGAAGACCACAGCATTATTGGAAATTAAAATTAAACAACTAAGAATTTATCCAAATACATTTATCAACAACTCTTGGGGAAAAGTCTTATCGTTGATTGACACTATGCAGTAATTGATCAGATAATCTGCTAATGGATTGGACATGCTTATAAAGTAACTGTATACATTAAGATCTGTTATAGTGTCAGGCTAATGTAAATAGTGTACATAGTTATTTAAGATATTATGTACAAATACTATGGAATTCATTCAAATGTATTTGAAAAATAAAATAAAAATGAGAAAAAAATAGGTCACACTGTCAGAGCATCTCAGTATCAAGTTATTGTGACAGCATTCATTCCCATTTCCTCAGAACATTCCCACAGGTATGCATTTGAGGACATTTTGCATGGCACAGTCCTGATTCAAAGTCCAGACTTCACCCAGTTCCAAGACAGGGACAAAGACAACTACACAAAAAACATCAATGAAGAAGAGGAAGAATAAACAGTTTATGAACACCTAACAAAGGAAATAACTTCAATGAAGAAGAGGAAGAAAAGCTAAAAAAACAAACAAAAAATGCCTATGATAAGAATGCAGCAAGGAGCAAACATTCTGCATATAGTAGCAGAGTCATAGCAAATGTAACCACAAGCTCATCCAGGCAGTGGAAATAGGCTATGAGCAAAACAAATACTCATTGAATGATTATTGTGTCTTGCATAGGGTGGTGATATAGCACTTTTCTGCGGCTTCCTGTAGCTTATGGACTGGTGTCATTAGCCAAGGTTCAAGCGGGTAACCTACATAACCAAATAAGCTGAATGGGAAGGGGGCACATGAAGACAGGGTGGTTATCATTCATACGTATTCAAAATAGAGTTGTATTCTGTGATTTGTGGTGCACTTACCAATATGGCAACCATATCGTACCCTACCATGCATGACGTCATGGTACAGTGAACTTGTGTGGCACATGTAGAAATCATAGGTACTATTAGAATACTGGGACAGTATATTGGTGATACAGACATGTACATTATACACTATCTGGTAATTGATGGAATGGTAGCCCTTCCTATTCTGGCACTTCTGCCCCATGATACAGATGGGGCTCTTATAGCCACATAGGTATATTTTTTTTCAGCATACGCCTCAAGGAAGTATGCCATACCATAGAATGCATCCATGCTTGGCAGTGGAAAATATATATGCTCATCAATATGGGCTAGGATTATTTTTAGGAACTGCTATAGTATCAAACCAGGAAGTAAATGCACACACAGCCAGGAAATGGAACAGCTTGTTGTAAGTTCACCAAGGCAGATTCAGTAAATCCACGTAGGCACATTCAAAAATTCAAATAATTCCTTTATTCAGAACCATAACACAAATAACACAAGCGCATCTAAATTCTTAGAGGAAGAGGAATTTACACCACCATGCTGTTGAATCAGGTGTCTTATATATTGAATAAACTAGGTTAATTAGATATTAATTATTATTAAATTAACATTTTAAATTTTTCCATGACTGTGCTTTCAAATTCCTTTAAAACCTTTAAAATAAAAATATATAAAATATAATAGATAAATAAAATAAATAATTAATTAATCTGTCAATACTAAAAAAAAATGCTGAAAAAAAAAAAATAAACAAAAACTTGTGCACTGTTTTTATATAATTTAAAAACTTTTTTGAAATTGTGCAAAAGCAAAAAGTTTTTTTTTTTTTTGGATGAGATGGGATGAATAGTAGACTTACCGTTACATGTGGGTATAATATAAGGCTAATGCTAATATGGGTATGATCCTATTCTTTGTGCTTTTCTTGAGACTGCCCTTGTTGGAAAAAAAAACCCACCTGTTCCTAAAACACTTTGTCTAAACTAGGTTGTAGGTCTTTCCTTACAATAGGTCTTGTATTAATAAGTGTAAGTGAATTACATGTGATTATGTATGAGTACCTTATGTGTGTATGTGTGGGAATGTCAAGTACTAGTGTGTTTTAGTTCAAGAAGCGTGATGCTGACTTGATACTTGACAATAAGTTGGTCTCCCAGCATCTAACTTTAATTGCCAGAGGAGGAGTTCTCGATAATCTTCTGCCAGTTCTAATCCCCCCTACCATCAGGTTTCTAACATGAGGCCCACATAATTCAGTTTTATGTTTTAACAGGTTGTGGAGTTTCAGTAAAAATGTTGGTATTTTTCTTTGGTTTCCTTATAAAAGCTAATATATGCTTTATGGAATTCCGGCTTCACGAATGCCTTAAATTTGCTTCGTGCAAATGCTTGCGGATGGCCTACCTAACTTGACCCTCATGTGAAAATAGGCCAATGGGGTGTACCACATCTGGATGAATGCACTGGATGGGGTAATGTTTATTGTTTTGTGATGGAGATGGCATGGCCTACATACCCAATGGTTCCATGTTCTTCTTGCTGCCCCTCATTTGTTGGTTTTCCCTTTCTCTTTTTCATGAAATTTTTCCTTGAGTTGTTAAATTTTTCTCAAACAAATGGTTCCTCAATACTTTCCAGCCTTCTTCAAAACAAAGAAGAGTGCAAAAGTAAGGTTAGACTCTTTTCTGAGAGGCAAGAGTAGTAAATTTTGCAGGTGTTCTTTTGTTACCCTCGGAAATTAATTGGTTGGTATGAGCGAAAAGGACCCTTAAGAACTTGTTGTCCTTCCTAACAGTTCTGCTCGGTCAGGCTTTTCCCAGGTGGAGAGAATTTCCTTCTGGGGGATTCCTCTAGCCCCTGACCTCTTCTTTGTAGTCAGCCACTCGCACTTTCCAAAGGTTGTGCCCTGAGATGTTCAAAATTTGACAAATGCAAAGAGTTGTCTGAGGATGTGCACTCAAATCCCTCTGCAAAGTTGGGAAAAAGGATGACAGCCTCAGCTTTCAGGAAAAAGGTGAGGAAAAATTTTAGCAATAACAAAAACAAGAAAGGCAATTTCGTGCAGCAATTGGGAGGAACTGTGAAAATTGTAATTGCATTAATGTGTGAGTGGTGAGATGTGAGCAAAAAATTACCCTGCGCATCGTGTGCAGCAAAAAACAAGAAAACGCATGTTCAGTAGTAATGTGACGCAAAAACCTCAAAGCTACAAGGCCAGTTCCTCAAGTATGTTCTGCAATGGATGCCAGCAAGGTGGTGGTAGTAAGCCCAGTTGCTACCCCATCAAAAAGGGAAAGATGTCTGATGCCCCAAAAGATGCGAAGCACTGTTGCTGTGGAGTAAAAAATCTAATTACCATGCCCCCATTGCTACTCCTTTTCTTCGTTTTGCTGGAATGAAATTCACCAAAGAAGAAAATCAAAATCTCATGAAAATCACCAATTAAGACTCAATTGATGTCACGGTGGTGTGAAACTTCAAAGGAGAGTCATTGGTAGAAAACTCACCACACAGAAGTCAACATAGAAAATTGTAAACACATACCGTTAGCAGGGGTGACCTCCTTTTGTCAAAGCAACAGGAAATTTACTGATTGGTCTGTGGATGGCTTCTCAGAGTGCCAACATTGGGGCAGAATCTTGGTTGGTTACAATCCTATGAATTTTAGAGCTTCAAAACAATTGGCTTGAATTGGTTTTTCCCATGCCAAATAATTTTGTAGCTGGTCTTATTTGGAATAATTTATTAATAATATATTGAATAAACGTGCCCCAATAAATAAGTATGTAACATTATTTAGTTGAACCTTTGAATATTGCCCATCATTTTGATTGAAACATGTGTTGAAATCCATCCTTTTGAAGCGTGCTTTGAATGTTGAGACTGTTGAATCACTTTCTTCATTTATCCTTAATGATTCCCATCGTCTTGAATAATGTCTGTACCCTTCTTCACAGCACTAGCTCCGCCTTTAATTCAGTTTTATTTCCCAAAATTTATTTCCCAAATATTTTTTCCAGGCTGTTCTCAAAGTATTTAATAATACACCTCCCGGCTTAATAATAAGTCCATAGAAGCTGTGGGGTAAAATACCCAATTCGCAAAAAACCTAAAATAAAAAAGTTTGGGGGTTAATAAAGGGACCAGAAAAACACTGTGAAATAAATTAAATTGAAGTTGATAACCATTGAAAACGCCAAAAGGTCTGCCAGGTATTATTACCCCCGTGTAAGAAACCCGAATTAAAAGGGGTCATTCAAAATAGTGTACAGATAATTATTCAAATCATAAATAGCCCTTAATACTCAAACTAATGGTCATCAGCCGTGTTACCAGTTAAATTAGTTCACTTTAAAATGAAATCTGTGGTCATAGGGCCCTGCGGTCCATTCAGCTGGGTGCCTCCTTAGGAACTGGTCCCAATTTACCTCTGGAAATTTAGTGTTACTTGTTCTGTGTTTTCCTCAACTTTCTTCCTCTAGGACACTCACCTGGTCACCTATTTTCCCTTCTTCCACATTTACCTTGGGCAGAATTAATCTTGTGACCCTCCCTACTTGCCTTATGCTTTCTAAGCTTTTTCTTCCTTTCTTCCTTTAATTCCTTTAAGTGAACATTCAGCTCTTTCCTGCCTGTTTAAATTCCTTGTCACTTTCCAGCTGTACTTTGTTAAACAAATCAAGGGGCAAACTTTGTTTTACAAATTCTAGCATTCTCTTTATAGAAGTCTTCATTATTTCCAGTTTAAACTTTAATGAACAAATTTTCTTGTTGTACTTCCACAACTATTAGGACCAACATAGCTTTAAATAATAATTCAAAAATATCACATTTATTTTCAGAAATAGGAGTTAACAAAACATAGTATATTTTTCAACTAAAACCTTAATCCTTTGACAAATTCTTAACCTTTAACATTGTCTACCATTATATCAAAATTTTTCAAAGAACTTTCTATCAAAGTGATAAGAAAAAATTCATCAAATTCTTCAAATTGTAAAATAAACCAAATTCATTTTGGTATTGTTAGAAAAGTAAAACTGTTTTCCAAAATCCATACAAAATTAAAGTTGATGTGTGCTCATAAAAGTCTCAAGTCTCTGTAAGTCTTGTCTCCTTACTTTGTTCCTTTATTTCATACTTAACTTTGTTCCAGTTGTTGTTCATGTGATCTTCTAAAGTTCCTCAGGTACTAAACCTTGTTAAGAGAAAGTTCCTCAAATTCAGAGGAAGTTCTGTTTCATATTTGCAAGCTGGGATCTGTTTGTCTCTCGATTATAACTGTGAAACTATACCAAACTACATTTAACAAACTTCACTGCATGTTATTTACTAGCAAAAGGTAAAAAAAGTGCGCGCTTATTCTTTGCATGTTGTAATCCTGTACACCGTGTTTGTACAGCATAGCCAGTGTCCAAACAACAAAGCCATGGTGAGAAAAAGCCAGCAGAACCTCAAAACAAAATGGCAAGGAACACAACCAGGGGAGTAAATGCACACACAGAAATTCCAAACCAAGGCTTCATTAAAACAGCATTGTTAAAAGTTCAGTCAAAAGTAAGCAGCAAAGAACACATTCAAATAAATAAGACATTCAAAAGCAGCATAGAAATAATTCCTTTATTTCGAAACCAAACAATAATAAAGCATTCCATAACCATATGATAGTAAAGGAGATCAACACACAAATAAGACCAATTTTAATTCCAATTATAAACAAACAGCATACGAACAAGTTTATATAAAGAGAGAAAGTTATGGTAAACATTTATCATATAAATTAACGATAAATCCTCTTGGCAATAGCTTTTCTTGGAACGAAACATTTAAGTCCACTTATAGTATATCAAGCTGGAGAAAAACTACAAAGATGTTTACCTTTAGTTGAGGGCACTTTAGACAATAACTAAGAACTATAAGAACTCAATATTAAGTAAAAAGTGAGACCCTGGGACACATGCATGCTATACTTTTAAGAGAATATGTTATTGTAAGACAACAAAGGTTTGGGACAACCTGTTGACATTCCCATATTGTCAGCATTAGGTCAACAAGACCAATTTTAGGGCACTATTAAGCTACCATAGACAAGTATTAGCCTTTATAGACCTATTGTTTATCATATAAGTTGGTGACAAAGACATCGTTTTACATCATCCTAGGGTATGTTAACAAAAAAGAAATGTTTTTATTGTTTTTTTATACTAGTTATTATTTAGTAGTTAAACACAGGTTGTTTTGTGCATTTTTTTGTCAAATAAATTTTTTTTTTTCAAGCATTTTTTAACTTTTTATTTTTTCAATATATATAATTTTTTTTCTCTTCACAATTTTTTAAGCATGCTGTTTTAATTTATTAAGTTTTTTCAGCTATATGAATAGTAATTGGTGCAGCTATATAAGTGCATTAATCAAATAAAATTACTATATTTTTGTTTTATATAAGCTGTTTTGATTCAAATTAAGCTCAGAACTGATTATGCATTAAATTATTCTGGTTATTATATTCTGGGTTTATTTAATTTAATTATAATTTCTGAATTGTGGAATAATGGTGTTTTGGTAAACTTGGTTGGTTTGGATTGCAAATCTGGCAATGTTTTCCTTCTGTGTGTGCATTTTCTCCTTCCTGATTCTGTGCTGTTTGTAACTGCTATAGTATCCTCATAGCTAAAGCCAGAAATATATCCAGTATTTCCTTATTCTATCTTTGAAGGGTCCCCTTATCAAGTATAGTGAGACCTGCACATTATTTGATATTCATGGGAAACAGACGGTAATACATTTCCACAGTTACAGTTTGTGGAACATACAAGTTCACCAATCCCCTGATTATGTCCCAGTCAACATGAAGGAAATCAAGAACCTTCTGACCTTCAAAATTATAATGTGCTACCCACTGTTTGTACCATCTCATCCCTTGGCATTAAGCATCATTCTACTCACCAGATGGTAGCAATGTGGAAGCATGCATCTCAAAGCATGAAACAGCTAAACTTGCAGTCAGATCAAGCATCTTTGCTGACTGCAAAGTGACTAGAAGTTGTGATGCTTACCTTTTTGTAACCTATTTTCACACTGTGCACTTGCATAGCAATATCTACCTCTGAATTAGAACACCTAGGAAAATTAACCCATTCCCTTACCATTAGCACAACATTTAAATACTTCTCCTTGTTCCAATGCTATTATGTAGTCATTTGCATTTGTCTTTCTATCCATCTTTTATAAGATTGCACATAAATGCAGCATTAGTCTATACATCACATTTCATCTGTGTGGGTAAGCTGCACACATACATTCTGTGCATTTGCATAGTGAGTATGAATGCCATCCCAATTCTCAGCCACCATTAAGATTTCACTAGAAAGCTTAGCAGTAACTATTATTAGCTTAACTACAAAAAGTACAAGATTACTATTCTACTCTTAGGGTTCAGAAGAACACAATGTCAGATTTGATGACACCACATTAGTTGTTCCAATCTATTGCATATTACATATGACATGTGGTAAATAATATATTTATTTATATATATATATATATATATATATATATATATATTTATATATATATATGTATATATATGTATATTTATATATATATATATATATATATATATATATATATATATATATATATATATATATATATATATATATATATATATATATATATATATATATATATATATATATATATATATATATATATATATATATATATATGGTTTTGGTTTAATGATTCTTCCTTGAAGTGTGAATCAGGTGTGTATTTTTCTGGATTTGCCATTCATCAATCATGCAGAATTAGTGTGAGATCCTCTGACAATAGAATTTAGGTAGTTCTCCTTTGACGCCATTGCTGCATGTATTGCATCTGGTTTATACTAGCAGCACGTTACAGTATTTTACTTTACTTCTGACAGCATGTGCAGTTAGAAAATTTTTGCCAATGATTTGGGTATCAAGGGAGGGCATGTTTAAGTTTTGGCAATGTACTCTTATATGGGAACTGCAATTCTAGTGGAAGTAGAAAGGTAGCTTGGTCTGTTCATGTTGAGAAACATACTAGGGAGTCTAAAGTGAAAATGACGTGTAGCTATTTTGTACTTTTTTCACTTTTGGCTAACAGAAGTGTGTTTTTATACTAAGAAGACTTGGACTGCTATACTAGTGGCAATAGTAAAGTAACCTGGTCAGACAGAGTTAGGAAACACACAGGGAAGATTAAAGCAAGATTTTTCCTTCAGCCAGAGAGCTGTTTAGGACATAGGTGGGTGATAATCTGCACTTTAGAGCTACTTTTGCTGGGCTTTTACATTAAGAACTTCCAGGATCATCCATCTTGTGGAAGATAGTGTTTACCTTGTCTCTGTGAGTTCGGAGGCACTCCAAGGAACTTAAAATGTAGTTACATTGGGACCATTTTCATGGAGCTGTTCACTCCTCAGTAGTGATAGCCATAGTCTGTATAGTAGCAAACCTATAAAGCTAGTACTTAGAACTTTAACCCTTAACACAAAAAAGCTGTGTGTAGATCTAAATTTAGGGCAGCATGGTAGAGCATTAAACAACACTAAGATCCTAGCACTATCAAGCATCCAGCCTTCATCCCAGACATCACTTAGCTAACCCCTGTAAAACCAAGACCCTAAACCATAATAGTGCAACCCTAATACAGGTCCTGAAAACAGAATTTGCAATTTCCTAATTTCTCTGAAGCTTGGTAGATATGGGCATCCACTGACAATGTAGAAATTGTCTAATGTACTCAGACAATCTCTTAATCCTTAACAAAACTAACACCGTATGTGAGAGATGTATATACATAACTTCATGGTAGGCAAAAATCTCACAAATAAGATTGTCAAAAACACACACTCTACATCCTTCTCAAATACTGTTCACCACATACACCACCCTTCTTATGCTGAGGCACTTAAAAGAAACCTCTCCAAATCTCAAATATCTCATAAGTCATTAAAGTGAACACTTGCCCTCAGAAATCATTAAAACACACAGCAAAGGCAATACCTAACACCACACATAAGCCTACACCAAATGGTCCACCAAAAACAAAGGCCATCAGGCAAGCAAACATATTACCTAGTACTCTTGTCGTATGGCATTCTTATGCACAACACTCAGATACTCTTCTCACAAGGCTGGACAAGGAGAAGTTAATGGTTAGTTTCCTGTCTAGAGCTAGGATCTGCAGTATCATTCATGCTCTGAAGTCACTGCACCACATGTACCAATACGATTCTATCATAGATCATGTGGGTGTAAATAACCTGACTGGAATAGATGAAAAGAGCCATTACGGATCTCTCCGAATCTGTATCACAGACAGACACATGTCTTGCAGTGAGCAGCATTCTACCTTCACTAATGATGATGCTACAATATGAATAGAATATGATTGGTTTTCCTAATTGGATTAATTTCTGGTGTTACAACAGGTAAACATACTACTTTGCTTCATCAAGGATGGTCTACACCTGACCCACCTGAGTTTTCAACTATTGGCTAATACTTCACCCATCCCCTTAGACCCTTTTTTTAGGCAATGTCAAAATGGCAAAACTCTCAACATGGCAAAATAAAGCAATCCAGCAATCTTAAGGTATTATTGCTCAATTCTAGGAGTCTAAACAAGAAACTCCACACCCTACAAGCTCTCCTCATTCTGGAAAATGTAGACATCTGTGATGTTACCTAGACTTTGCATAAAGCCACAGAAGGTGCTCCAGCAGTGGAATACTACAATGTCTTCCACAAATTTAGACCAACAGCAGCTCAGACAGGGCCTAAAGGTGGAGATGCCTTGATCTATGTTAGCAGCAAATACAACTCTAGGTTGATTAAACAGGATGATGCCCTTGAGTTCATCCATGTCCAAGTTGCCATAGACAAGTTTCTCTACCATGTCCTGGCCAGCTACAGATCACTCTCTATGATCCACAAAGCACACAGCTCTTACCTAGACCTACTAGAGGTGCTTACCTTCCAGCCAAATACCCAATGCATGGCAGACTTTAAATACCCCTCTATAGACTGGGAAATATACACTGACTGGAACTCATGGGCACAATGTTTTCTGGGCTTTATCACCACAAACACACTGGAACAGATAGTGAACTGTCCAAATAGTAGATCACACATATTGGACTTAGTGCTCGTCAACATGGGAGAGACTTGCCCCCCATATCATGTCCCCATTGGTGAAGTCAGACAACAACTCTGTCTTCCTTGACATAAAAATCAAAACCCAACTAAACCTGTAATAGTTAAGAACTATACTAAAGCAAACTGCATCATATTAAGAAACAAAGAACACAACTATCTATGCAAAATTATTTACAGAACCCTGTACAAACATGTAAATGGCTGCATTTAAGCTGCCATCCCTACTAGAAGTAAGCCACTGGAGGAATCCTTACTTAACAGGCTATATTAAAAAAGAAAAAAAGCCATGGCCAAAATCGGAAACAGCAACTCTCATGGAATCAAGATCTCTTTGATTCAACTAAACAAAAAGGCCAATTATGAGGTCAGGATAGTCTCTGAGGCTAAGGACAATCACAAGGCCTTCTTCAGCTATGTCAGGAACCTTGAAGGTAATACTCAGCAGTGTCCAGGACTGATGGTAAATGGTACAACCTTCACTGACCAGGGTGACACAGCAAACCTACTGACTGATAAATTTAGTTCTAACTTCATCACCTACTCCCCCCCCCCCAACTACCCCCTGTGAAATCCCTTCTAGCATATCATCTCAACTATTAACAGGGAGCAGGACCTGGACACACTTGCTAAGGCCATAAACACTGTTTCAATAGGCCTCAACAATATCCCTGGTTGCCTCTCTCTTTTAAATTTCTCCAAATTTTTGGGTTTCTAATACCATGACTAGAATGGACCCCATTCCTAAGTCAATGTATGATTAAAGTTCATGATGTCAGCCAGAAGTTCTCTTTGCAGCACCCGCAATGTCCCCAGTAATGACTCCTTCTGCAATTCGTATGGAGTTACATGTACTGGTAACATATCTAAATACGACTGTAGATTCTTTTTTATAAGACCAGTTACTCCTTCTACTATTGGAACTGTTTGGGTATCTTTCTTTTGCATTGCTCTCATTTCTGCCTACAAATCCTGATATTTTATGACTTTGTGTCTCTCTGTACACAAGACACTGTAGTCACTGGGTGTTGTGATTTCAGTGATCAATGCTACTTTCTTATCATGGACCACTATATCTTTTGCGAACTGTTGGAAATGGGTGATCCCATGTAATGTAGACTTCATTATTTTCTGTCTCTTTGTGGCTCATGTTTCCAGTGTTTTTCAGCTACTTCGGTATTATATGATATAAGAATATAATTTGGACTTGATAAATTTGCACATTTATCAAGACCAATGATATTCTTATATCATCTGAAAAAATTTTGACTACTTGCAGTTGTGCTTTCAGTTCCTAAAACGTCGACAAAGAGAATATGAGGAATCTTTGCACTTTATTGCTTTCTGGGAGCAAAATTATAGCCATGACCTAATCTATTAAGCAGACAGCCTAATAGGTTAAGGGCAAGGGAAAAGAACAGTGGTGACAGAGAGTCACCCTGGAATATACCCCTTTGGATTTTTATCATTGGAATTATAATTTGTCCTTTATCATGGCTTAACTGGAAAGTGGTTTGCCATTGTTTAATGATTGCTGTGATGTAGTTTATCAGTACAGAGTGTATTTTAATTCATTTTAAGCACTCTTTTATTCATGAATGTGGGATATTGTCAAATGATTTTTTATAGTCTATCCATGCCATACTTAGATTCTTCCCCTTTTTACAGTTCTCCGCTATGACTTTTTTTAACAAGAAATGGTCCTTTGTTCCATATGACTTTCTTTTATTACCTTTTTGTTTGATTGCCATAATTGAGTTTTCTTCTAAAGTACAACTCTATCAGCATCAGTTCCAGTGTGTAGGTTATACGTCGTTGGAAGGCAAGTTATTGGTCTATAGTTTTTAGGGTAGCTTGCAGGTTTGCTCTTAAGTAGGAGCATTGTTTTTCCTGCTATTAGCCAGGCTGATGTCTCTTTGGCGTGTGCATATAAATAGTTCTTACTCTTGGCTAAATCTTCGTGCAGATATGTTAATACTTTTAGCCAGAAGTTAGGTACTGCATCGGGCCATGGGATTTTCCAATTATAAGCTTTTCTTGACCTTGTTTCAATCTCTGGCCATTGCTTCATCCCATTTAAATGTATCTATTTCTTTTTTTTTGGTAATCTTTCAATTCCTTTTACCTTGCTTCCCAGTTCTCTATAAAACTTTTTTGGGTCATCAATAAATTGCTTATTTTGTACTTTTCCTTTATATTTATCTGTGTATCTTCTAAGTTTTTCTGCCTGTGCTGGTATTTTTAGTTTATTATTTGCAATAGTGCATGATAAATCATGATCCGTTATAATAGTGTGCATTGCTTTTATCACGAAGAACAAATAAACAGGTAGGCACTTGCCAAACTTCAACCAATGAACAGACAAAGCAATTCCTGTGGAAACAGGACAAAAGTTTTGCAGCGACCTCCAAAGTAGATAAAAAGTTGATTTATTACAATAATCCAAACCAGTAGTCCTTTGGATTATTGTAATAAATCAACTTTTTATCTACTTTGGAGGTTGCTGCAAAACTTTTTTCCTACTATTTCCACTGGAATTGTTTTGTCTGTTCATTGCTTTTATCATGTCTATCTTTCTGAGTATTTTTGTTGATCTGTTCCCTCTTCTATACTCTTCTAACAGTGACGTTTCTTGTCTTAATTGCTTTATAGTTCTCTCTATTTGATTCTTCCATGATGGCATTCAATGTCTTCCCGTCATTTTCCTTGTGTTCTTATGGTAGGACTTTATCTGTTATTAATTTGGCTGCAGAGTAATGTATCCTATTTACTTCTATTATATCGCATGAATCTCTATGGACAGTCCTAATTACTGTGTTCATTTGTTTTATCAAACTTCTAACTTTCTGGGTTTTATTGACCTTTTGCAGTCTATTTCTTTCATTTATCTTAATATTTCTATCCATCTCTATTAAACCAAGTAACTATTCTCTTAGATCATTTTCTTCTAAGCTGAGGGCACATTCTTTGCTCCCCACCTCCCTTCCCCACCACCACCTAGACTCCTAACCCAACTATACTACCGCCACTACTAACCACAGTCAGAATTAACTAGTTGTCTTTACATACTTTAAAATCTTGTCTGACAACTTTGTTACTAATATTATAAACGATAAGAAACTATCTTAACTTGCAGCATTTACTGTATATACTGTTGATAATTCATATCTTGTTATTGTATTAAAGCCAACAACCTGTAATGTTGTTTACTATTGCTGCAACTTTGTATCTCTATTTATCATGTACATGATGTGGAGTTTTTCTCCCTGGGCATCTACTGAAAAAGGACCTGCATCCAATTGGAATTTCCCAGTAAACAAATGTAAATAAATAAATAAATTTTTTTGCGGGCATTCTATAGAAAGTTCCAGAGCTTCTTCCTGTGCCATGTTTTCTTCAGTTTCACTCTGTGTCATCTGTTGCTCTTTCATATGGGAACTCACTGGCCTATCACTCCATGACATTGACAGTGTCAGAGTTCCTACAGTTTTCTGTTCTTTCCCTTGCTGTATAGCTCCAACTGAACCTTTGTACTAGTTTCCTATGGGAGGCACCAAAGTATCTTCATATGACAACTGATTACTCTATCCTGCTGTGTTGTTATCTGAAAATTTTCTACAATAAATCCTTCACTTTGCAGGTAACCCATAACCTCAGTTTCTATTTCTTTAACGTCTCCATTACTAATCCAATTTTCATTTTTTTCTCTTTGTTTTCTTATTGTTTTGTATTGTAAAATGTTCCATATCCAGATGTCTTTGTATTTCTCTTCAAATTTCTTTGGTGCTGTTCTTTTTGCACTGATTAGTTTTGCTTTCTCCTTTACATACATATTGCACCATATTAAATCTCCTTTTTCCCCCCATGTCCATATTTCTTCTTTAGATGTCAGCCACTCCTCTTGTTTCTCCTTACTTTGGGGACTAATTGTTCCATCATACTGTGATATGACCCATGTTAGATTTTCTACACTGAATCTTTCACTTCACAGATATTCCATAACTTCAGCTTCTATTTTTTAACCTCTGCTTAACTAATCTTCTGTTCTACAGTCCCTCTTTGTGATCTTAGTTTTTTATTGTGAAATTTTCCATATCTGGATGCCTTTGCCTGCATTTCTCTTCAAATATCTTTCAGGATGCCTTTTTTGTGTTGATTAATTTGGCTTTCTCCTTTGCATAAATATTGCACCATATCAGATCTCTCTTTCTTTCCGATCTCCATATTTCTTTTTCATACTCTTCAAATGTCTCTAAATTTTGTTCTTTAAATTTTTGTACTTCCTCAGTTGCTTCTTTTTCCAAATGGCACAAGGTTTCTTGGTCTATATATTGTTTTTCATGGATCTGTTGTATTATGAACACGGATTTTTATTTGAAGCTTCTGACAGTTTTTCTTGGGAAAGTATTTTTCCTTTCCTCTAATTTCTCTCTTAATCTTTGTGGATATCTTTTGTCTGGAAAGTCTGGGCTTCCTACATAATAGTAACAATGCATAATTTCTTTCTTATCCTCAATAGTCCACACTATCGTCTGTATAGCTCTTTTTTGGCCTATCAGTTTTTGTGATTTTTGTGGACTGTTACTTCCTTCTACAAGACAAGGGGGGGGTATCCTCCCCCTTGGCCTGGTCTAGTCCCATTGTAGGAATATTTCTATGCCTTCAGGATTCTACACTGTCATTTTTTCCAGTCCTGGTACCAGTGCGCCTACCAGGATTGGGCACTTTTTTATCCTGGGTCTTGTGCATCCAGCTATCTCTTATTTTTTAACCTACTTCTCTCCATGATATATGCTATATAAAATATAGTCTATATACCAGTGTCATCTTGGTGAGATTTTCTGAAAAATAGGGTCCACCTCATGAAGGTACTCACCAAGACTTGAGAATGAATTCAATTCCAACAATACATTTCTCCTTTTGCTCATTTTATCATCTTTCCATTCGGACCCTCATGTCTCCATTCAGACCCTAATTTCTCCATTCAGATCCTCATCTCTCCATATTGACCCTAAATCTCTCAATTCAGACCCTTATCTCTCCATTTGGACCATAATAGCCTCCTTAATAGCCTGAAGAATTACCTAGAAGGACTACTTGAGACACTCTTCAACTAGAGCCTCAAAACAGGTTGCATGCCAGGTGAATGGAAGGCTATAAATGTCATATTTTTCCATAAGGCTGGACTATCAGCTGACCCCAGGAACTATAGACCCATCAGTCTGACAAGTCTAATATGTAAAGCCATGGAATGACTTATCATGGAATGATCAACAAGAACACTGGCAACCTTCAGCCACTGGATCCATCCCAGTTTGGGTTTGTTAAAGGAAGAGCATGCCTATTTAACATGGTGGGCTTCTTCAAGAGGGTCATCATTGTTATGCATGAAGGGAAAATGGTGCACACCACCTATCTTGACCTGGTCAAGTCATTCAATACAAAATCCCATTCAGGTATTGTTGGCAAACTCTCAGAACTAGGCATGCATTCCTACATAACTCACTGGATTTTCACTTGGCTAATAGATAGGACCCAGGAAGTCAGGATTGATAAGCCTACCTCCATCAAGAGAATAGCAACCAACAGAGTACCCCAGGGCTAAGTTATGGGCCCCCTCCTGTTTGGCATCTACTTCTCAGAAGTCCAGGCTAATGTCAAAGGCCTCTGGCTCACCAAGTTTGCAGATGACTGTAAACTGGAAGCTATCATAGGTTCTTCCCATGACACCAACATCCTACAAGTGGGTCTAACATAAACAAATGGCTGGTGAGAAAACTATGGATTAAAACTTAATGCAAAGAAATACATTATAGTGCCCTTTGGGAAAGTATCCACCCAAGCTAATTACTTCATTGATAAAATACCCCTAAGAGTTGGCCCAATAGTTTGGGATCTGGGAGAAAAATGTAGACAGCAATCTGATCTTTGACCATCATGTAGCCAAGACAGTAAGATTCTATGTCACCCAACTCATAACTGAGGGTATAGCATCCAGGTCCAAGGAAGAAATAGTTTCACTCTACTCAACACTTATAAGACCTATCATTGAGTACAATGCTGTCTTTGGCATGTACCTAACTAAGCATGTGCAACAGTTGGAATTTCCTCAAGAGCTCCTCACCAGGAGTAACCAGGGTATGAATACTCTGCCCTACACAGGTCACCTTAAGGTCTTGTATCTGTACTCAGTCTCCTACAGGTTACTGCAAGGTGATCTATGCTTTCCTTATAAGGCATCTTCAGATCCAGCTCTGATGGATCTCTTATACATCTGCAAGACAAACAGTACCTGGAACACTAGATCCAAGGATATGAACTTTGTCTATGATTTAAATAAAACCTGCTAGGAGGACTGCTAAATACCTCAAAGGATCCCTGTGCTATGGAATAAGCTCCCCATCTATGTGAAGCAGAATTCATCCCTGATCTTATTCAAAAGAAACCTTGATCATTGGTTTGGATATCATAAATCTCCCCCCACTCTGGCTCCCATGTCTCTGGTAGACAGAAGTTGATAGTAAGTAAATTCATCCCCAGCTAACATACCCTGTCCACCACATAACCCTTATCTGCAAACCTAAAAAGAATGAAAGAAACACCACAATTTTTTGCAGAGAGAGCAAGAGCAAGCCTCCTTCACCCCTACACCTCAACACTCCTTGCTAATTATATACACCAGCTCTGAGACTGCACAACAAGGGGGAAATGGAAAATTCCTAAAGCCAGGGGTACCACAATCTCACATGTAAAGCAGCTGTCAGGCTGCAAAACAATGAAAAAAGAATGTTCACTCTTTTGAGCATTCAGTCTTACAGACTACAACTATATAGATATAGATATATATAGACCCATGTGAAATGTGGAGATTCACTAAATCAATGTTTAAGTGCAGCAAGCCAAATCATTGAATGGCTAAGAAAAAAATGTAATAAATAATGGTGTTTTAGCTGGAGGGGGGTCCTGCTAATTATAAATACTAATTCTGAGATCACACAAGAATGGGGAGTAAGGAAAAATTCCTTACCCCACTAGTAGTGATCTTGAGCTAATAGCCAGTAAGTCATTTGGCACCAAAATCTCACACACACACACACACACACACACACACACACACACACACACACACACACACACACACACACACACACACATGCATACTTTTGTACACACTCATGCATTCAAACACACACACACACACACACACACTTCTGTACATACCCATGCATTCAAATACACTCACACACACGTTCATACATACGCAGACATTCACAGACATAAAAGCACATTCAGACATACATACAGATGATTTCTATTCACTTGATTCTGCATATAGAGACCATAGTTCAATGTAATGCAGAATTAACTGAAAATGGACCATCTGACTTTCAATGAAATGAATGGCACCTTACATATTTATTTATTATTTATTATTTATTTACATTTGTTGACTGGGAGTGTCTGACTGGATGAAGGTCCATTTTCAGCAGAGGCCCAGGGAGAAAAGCCCCACAGTTAAAATAAATAGACAGTAATTACATTGGATTACATAGCGATTAACAATTTGATTAACATAGCAATTAATTACAAACATATTTACAGATGAAGAACATAGTACATCAGTAGACAACTAGAATTTTTATCTGTGAAGTACATAACAGACATTAACAAATGTTACAATAACAAGTTCCTGCTGTATAATAAGTACTAGGCTTATGAGCATCTGAGCTTGCTATAATCAAGGTAGTTAGTGGGGTGGAAAGAAAGGTAGTGGTTGGATGGGGTGGGTAATATTAGAGTGGGAGTTGCAAGGGCATACCCAGCATGTTTTTAGGTGCACTTTAAGTAAAGTTTTGAAGTGTTTGCAAAATGGTATGGAGGTAATTGTGGATGAGAGGGAGTTCCATAATTTGGCTATGACGCAAGCGAATAGTGCTTCCCCAGCAGAGTTATTGGCTTTAGTGATGTGCAAGTGATTTTTGTTGCTGGATCTTAGTGGTCTGGTAGTGCAATAGGGTTGGAGTAGATTCTGGAGGGATGGGACATTTAGTGGATGGTTTACTAGTTTGTGGGCGAATGAGAGTTGATACCATTGAAGGAGGTGAGGGAGTTCAAGCCAGCCCAGTTCAGCTAGTGAGAGACAGTGGTGACTATGGTAGGATGCCCCTGTGGTGAATTTGGCGATTTTGTTGTAGCAGGTCTCTAGCTTGTTTAGATCGCATTGCCTTAGGTTGGTATATATTGGAGAGGCATAAAATAGGGTGGAGATAAGGTGGGAATTTGCTACTGAAATCTTTGCTGCTTTGGTGAGAAGTTGCTTATTTCTGTATAACACTCCTAGTTTTTTGTGGACTTTTTTTGTGGTCATGGATACGTGAATGTCCAATTTTAGTTTATTGTCTATTTCCACTCCTAGCAATTTGGTGTGTTCTGTTGGGTATATAGTGGTGTTGGCATTTGCTGTGATGTTAAAATGAGAGTTGTTTTGAGTCTGTTTGGTGGGTTGGAAGAGGAGTAGTTTAGTTTTGTTTGGGTTGAGTATTAATTGGGCATCAAATAACCAGGGGAAAAGGCTTCCTGTGTAACTTTTTGCAGTTTGGGTAGGGACTGGGCTGCGCAGATGATGGTTGAGTCATCTGCATATTGTATGAGTGTGCCATATTTGGTGACAGAGGCTAGATTATTGGTGAAAACAGAGGAGAGTAAGGGTCCAAAGATGGATCCTTGGGGAACCCCTATGGAGACAATAGTTGGGGAGATATGTCATTCTGCCATACAATGGATTGTTGGTGGTCAGAAAGGTAACTCTGAAACCAGTTAGTGACTGATTGAGAGAAGGATAGGTTATTGAGGACAGAGATGAGTTGTTTGTGTGGGACCATGTCAAATGCTTTAGATAGGTATAGGAAAGTAGCAGAGGAGAGATAGCCATTGTGTTTATGCTGAAGAATAGTGTTAGTAAAGGAGAGTAAGGCAGTGGTGGTGCTATGGTTTGGTCAGAAACCATGTTGAGTAGTGGAAAGGAGGTCATTAGTAAGGAGGTAGTCTGAGACCTGAGAGTGTATGCATCTCTCTAGTATTTTGGAAAGTGGAGTGAGAATAGCTATGGGATGGTAATTGGTTAGTTCTGTGGAGGGGCCGCCTTTGTGGAGGGGAATTATATGTGATACTTTCCACAGTGTGGGAACATAACTTTCTTACAGAGATCAGTTAATCAAGATGGATACTGGGTAGGCCAGAGCATCAGCTGCGATTTGTAGGTATTCACTTGGGAGGTTGTCGGCTGCTAATTTGGTGGGCTTACATTTAGTTAAGAGTTTTTTATGTTGGAGGTAGATACAGGATGAAAAGAGAAGGCAGTGGGGAGATTACTAGTTGAAGGTGTGGGTTGGAGGGAATGGGGGTTGTGTTGTTTAGCTAGTGATAGTATGGTTTGTGTGAAGTGTGTGTTGAATGAGGTAGCAATATTTTTGGAGGAGTGAGGGATGTTAGGAGGAGGGGTACTGACTTTACGTGAGTGGAGGATGGAGTTTATGGAGGACCAGAATTGTTTGGGGCTGTGTTGGGAGGAGTCTAGGGCAGATTGGTAATATTGGAATTTGTCCTGTTTTATTAGTTTTTTGACTCTGTTGCTTAGTTCTAGGAATTTCTGTCTAGTTGAGGGGGTTTTGGTTTTGCGCCAGTGCTCCCAGGCTTTATCCCTGTTTTTCATTTCTGACTTAGTGGTTTTCTGTAGCCATGGGGAGGGTTGTGCTTTGGTTCTGGAAAGTCTTATGGGGGCATGGTAATTAAGGATGCTCAGGAAGGTAGTATTAAAAGATTCAACTGCGTCATCAAGACTGAGGTACTTTAGAGGATGCCAGTTACATTCTTTGAGGGATGAGATGAATGTGAGTGGGTTAAAGTTTAGTTTTTTACTTATTTGATGGTAGATGACAGGTTTAGCTTGGTATAGGTATTTTTTGAGTAGGAATGTTGGGGAGTGATCACTAAAGCTATCTGATAAGCAGCATGTTATATATGACTGGGGGCTCTTACTGACTAGTATCCAATCCAGGGTAGTGTGCTTGCTGGACTAGTTGGGTGAAGCCATGAAGGTTTACATGATAGGTTGGATGGTTGCCAGAACAGGATTGCCAGTCAATATTGAAATCACCTAAAATTATAGTTTCTTGGGGGAGATGGTGGGTAGACCAGCTGATGGGGTTTTCTAGTGGAGGTATGTTTTGGCCAGGTGGGAAGTAGCATCCAATTATGTTGATGGTTTTGTTTTGGTTTATTTTGAGGTTGGTATATATGATTTCTTCATTGCCTAT
This sequence comes from Protopterus annectens, assembly GCF_019279795.1. Taxonomy (NCBI): domain Eukaryota; kingdom Metazoa; phylum Chordata; order Ceratodontiformes; family Protopteridae; genus Protopterus; species Protopterus annectens. The sequence goes on from NC_056725.1 coordinate 1,473,467,316, forward strand.
TTGCGGAGCTGATGATTTTAAGATCTGGATGTTTAGATGCTGTTTAAATATTATAGCTACACCACCTCCTTTCTTGTTTAGCCAGTCTACTCTTAGCATGCTGTAACCGGTAGGAAGTATTTGCTCACTGGTTTTAGCCAGGTTTCTGTCAGGATGACTATATCTGGGGAGTACAAGTCTATTGTGGCATGGAGTTCATGGACTTTGTTGGATATACTTCTAATATTTAGGCTTAGTAGAAGGAAGTCACTTGGCTTTCTATTGGCTGTGATATGGGAGAAGTTGTGGTTTCTAGTCTGATTATGAGGATTGGGGTTGGAGATGGTAGGGCCAGGGTTGGGGTGGTTGTCTCCACATAGGGCTAGTTTTGATATGCATGAGGTTATTAGTTTTTTCAGTTTTTGAATGTGTTTGTTTATTAGGGAAACTTTATGATTGTGCACTGTGGGTAATAGGTATGGTGGGAGAGTTACTATTTTAAGTTGTAGGGATGCTTTATGTTTGAGTAATATAGTTGGTAGAATATGTGGGGTTGCATAGGGATGTTTCTTGAGTTGGTGGGAGTGGAGCTGAGTGAGGGTGAGACATGAGTGGTGGTGTGAGTAGTAGTACAGTGGTAGTGGTTGAGTGGGGGAATGATGGAGCTTTGGTAGGATGTAAGATATGCAAGGAGAGTGCATGCAGTGAGCATAGGTAAGGTATGCTTGTACATGTTAGTTGAGGAGGTGTGATAGTAGTGGGAAAATGGAGGAGGTAGTGTTGGGTTAGCGCTGTGGTTGGCTATTGGAAAGATGGGAGGGGGTTGTGAGTGTAATAAAGGTAGGACCACTGGGGTCGGGAGAGAATAGGGGCAGGGTGGGGAGCGAAGCGGGTAGAGACCCTGTTAGTAGCTCTTATGAGGGGGCTGGAAACAATCAGGTAACAGAGTAAACTGATAAATAAACATATGATAGTGACAAAGGGTGATTGTAGTTTTAAAAATGGTGCCTGCCACAGGTAATATTTATTAACTTTGGGATTGGCTTAAGGTAATAAACAGGGAAGGGGAGAACAAGGGTGTGAGCAGGCAGTTCTTTTGTACTGCTGCTAATGAGCCAAAGCAAAGACAAGTTTGTGATTAAGAAACAATCAGAATTGACCAAGGACTGATCTGTAACTGTAAGTCATATCTTAACCATTTCTCAGGAGCTCCATCTGTAAGGTTCAAAGTTAACTTTAGCTGTTTGCAAACAGTTCAGACCCGGACTGCGCTATAAGAATGATAAAGGTGGTACTGCAGCTGAATACTTAAGAGTGGTGTTAGGTTCAAAGCTAACTTCAGCTGTTTGCAAACAGTTCAGACCCGGACTGCGCTATAAGAATGATAAAGGTGGTACTGCAGTTGAATAATTAAGAGTGGTGTTAGGTTCAAAGTTAATTTTAGCTGTTTGCAGACAGTTCAGACCCGGACTTCGTTTTTCTTATAAGAATGATAAAGGTGGTACCGCAGTTGAATACTTAAGAGTGGTGTTAGGTTCAAAGTTAACTTTAGCTGTTTGCAGACAGTTCAGACCTGGACTGCACTTTTCTTATAAGAATGATAAAGGTGGTACTGGGGTTGAATACTTAAGAGTGGTGTTAGGTTCAAAATTAACTTTAGCTGTTTGCAGACAGTTCAGACCCAGACTGTGCTTTTCTTATAAGAATGATAAAGGTGGTACTGCAGCTGAATACTTAAGAGTGGTGTTAGGTTCAAAGTTAACTTTAGCTGTTTGCAGACAGTTCAGACCCAGACTGCGCTTTTCTTATAAGAATGATAAAGGTGGTACTGCAGTTGAATACTTAAGAGTGGTGTTAGGTTGGAGAGATACTGAGCTCCTCGTGGGGCCTGTAGCAGAGTGGTTTGCAGTTTTGTAGTTTGTATGAACAGTAAAGTGCTGAAAAAGGTGATATGTCCCACTCACCTAAAGGACCCATGGTAGAGCTTGTTCTGGTGATTTAATATTTTGTGATTCTCTGAAATATGCTTGATATTTTCTATGATGTGTTCATGCAATTCAAATTTTCAGCAATGTATGATACCTATATTTGTATTGTGTGTGTGTGTGTGTGTGTGTGTGTGTGTGTGTGTGTGTGTGTGTGTGTGTGTGTGTGTGTGTGCACGTGTGTGTGTGTGTGTGTGTGTGTGTGTGTGTGTGTGTGTATGTGTGTGTGTGTATATTAGAATAATATTCAGGATTTTTATTTCTGATGTCATGAGAACTCAGTAGGGAAGACGTTTGACTTAGCTATCAAATAAAAGTAGAGTAGAATAGCACACAATTTGTAAAACATAA
>NC_056725.1:1473474630-1473499630 GCF_019279795.1 Protopterus annectens
TTCCAGGCATTCTGTACAAAAGTTGTGTAAATGATCTGTAAGGCTACATGGGACTACCATTTAAAATAAACAGTCTGGGGAAGTGTGTGTATTAAATTGGGACACACAGATGAATTGTAGAAATGAGCACAGGGAAAGAAGACAGGTGAAACATCGTAATGTACAGCAGATGAGGGCATATATAGCAGGCACACTAATCACATATCAGCATGATACAGTACAGACTGCATGGTGAAAATGTATATTAGGTGACTGTCGACAAGGTGACATAGCAATGGAGAAGATGTCTTTGTGTTATAAGCATTCTGACAAGAACAATTGCGAGAGCATCTATTAGGGATGTTATATACAACTGGGGTTGAGTGGATATTGTGAAGTTGATCAAACTGATTTGCCTGGATGTGACTGTAATGTCAGCAGAGGTCTCCAATAAGTAGAACACAGTTACAGACTCAGGGACAACAGTAAAAGATGCAAGTAAAATCAGGGACAATATCAGAATACCACCAGTAATATCATGTCTCTGACACAACATATGTGATTTTGAGTGATCACAGATGGTTGTGCATGAACACACTTGTACAAGTATTATGACATGTCAGCAATCTATGATGGTAATCAAGCACATCATCCTGACACTGTAACATCTGCTGTAGGTGTTAGGAAGGACACTGCTATACCACTATGTGACATTATGATCAATACAGGCTAGCTGACTTGTGTGAGTGGCATATAAGTGTATATATATATATATATATATATATATATATATATATATATATATATATATATATACATATATATATATATCAACCAAAGTCCAGCACAGTAACAGTGAATTTTAAATAAATCCACCAAGCCCCAAAGTCAAGAAATAATCTAGTATAGAGCAAAAAATGAGCAAAAGGCACATATATTAATGCAAAAATACCATTTTACTTCAAAATTCCACGCACACCTTAGGAAGTAACAATTGAGCCAAGCAGACCAGTTTTGCCCCCTGGCATCATCTGTACAATGCAGGAAACTTCATCTCCTTACCTTTAAATCCTCCAAATTTAAAGTAAGAGCTGCAAAAAACATTCAATTTAATAACATCAAACAATAACTGTCAACTTAAGGCAAAGTTTTATATATATATATATATATATATATATATATATATATATATATACACACACACACACACACACACACATATATATATATATATATATATATATATATATATACATATATATATATATATATATATATATATATATATATATAGGGTCTATATTAAAATCTCGAAGTCCGGCAATATCGAATACGATATTGTTGACACGAGAATACCGAAAGCGCATTACATCGAAGGTTTAAACGGAAAATCTCCATGGGGGACATTTCCGTTTACTTCAATGTAGTGCATTCTCAGAGTTGGTATATTTAAGTAGGGGGGTGTTGGGGGTGCAGGGGGGCTTGGCCCCTGCCTACACACTATTTAGTTTTTCTTTTAATTTAGTGATAGGAGTTCCACACCATCGGAGAGTCATGTTTATGCAACAAAAACAATGCCTATGTATGGCCAATAAAATGTGCAACAGCTCACTCTGGCAAAGGTGGTGCACTTCAGTTACACATCACTGGAAGATGTACAGGGAGGTGCATGAAGAAGGGTGGATTGTACTCAGTTACTGGTGTGATAAGGGCGGTGACCTATGGAGGTATTATGGCCTTTGATGTGGATGTCCTGCACATACTCAGTAGTTGTGGTACATACAAGGGAGTAGTCATCACTGTGGCCACATGTTAGTAGACAGTATCCAGATACCATTACACCCAGGTAGACACAGGTCACATACGAATTGGTCTGCTTATAGGGTGTGATGTCTACATTATCCTTGTGTTGTGCATTTGTTTTTGTAATGTAGCAACACCCCCCATGTTTTTGTTTCATTTCATGTGTTACCATAGCAGTGGCAGCAATCCTTGGTGTGTGTTGATACTGCCTGTATTATACTAATATCAAAGTTGGAGTCAATGATTTCTCACAAACTGTAGCCCTCCAGACAGCTGTTAGGACACAGGATGTGTAGGTCATTCAGTGACTTAAATAATGGACAGAAAAGGGCCTAGCAGACAGCCCTGATGTACAGACTTGATCACTGGACCCAAGATATAGGTCACTTCACACATTTCAATATATTTAGATACCATGCATTTGATCCAGTGGTCTAACCACTTAGTGATATAGGTGTTTATGGTCACATCTGACATTGCTGAGTGAATACCTCAGTCTGGATTTGTGTCAAATGCCTTGGCATGGTCAAGTTCCACAAGATGATAGTGTTGTCATCATGCATGCCCTTGATGACTTCTTTGAGGACATCTAACAGATGTAAAAGACATGGATGCAACATTAATAACTCCCACGTCTATTGCACACAGCAAGGATATTACTAGTGACCATTTAGAAAAGGTCCATAATGACATGTTGGTCTACCTTACAGATGAGAAGAGTCAGGCTGTGTCTATACATGCTTGCATTAGGTGCCTTCCCCACCAACTCAGATGGATGCATGTTAATATATACTGTTCTATGGGAACATAGTCCATCTGTAGGGTGTGCTGAAGCCCATTGATTCTGTGTGATAGGCCTGGATGAAGGTAAGACAGTGCATACTGTCTATCGTGATCTGGCCTAGGGTTTGGACACAATCTCCCATTCAGGTATCATTGAGAAACTCTTTCAGCTACGGATTAATGCTTACATCATTAGATGGTTAACCAATTGGCTCACCAACAAAACACATAGTGTGAAGGTTTACCACTTCTACCAGTAGAGATGTCATGAATGACATACCCCAAGGATCTGTGCCAGGCCTTTTACTGTTTGGAATCTATTTCTCAACAGTCCAGGCTAAAGTATATGGTCTTTGGCTTACCAAGTTTGCTGATTCTTGCATATTGGGTGCAATCATTGAGTCCATGAATGATGTTATGCTACAGAAGGGGCTAACACAGACAAATGATTGGTGGTAAAGCCACACGGTCTGCAAATAAATGCAAAAATGTGTCATTATTTTCATCTTCTGCAAAGTGGAATTTCCACTAATTACAACATTGACAATAATCTCACTGTGCTGAAACCAGTGGTGCAAGACCTGGGAAAACACATAGATAGCAATCTGAACTACAACCACCATTTTTTAGTTTTAGCACTAACATCTGTTTCTTTGAGCTCAGCACTTATTCAGAACTCATTGCAAGCACTAAATAAGCTACAAATTACTACAGCACTCAACTTTCCTCACTTGTCTAGAGGAAAACAGTTTTTAGTACTTAATAAATAAGCACCTATCCAGGCATGTCTAAGGGTCAACTCCCGGTGTTTTCTCCTGTCTACCTGATGAATCTGGGCATCTTGGAGCAATGCAGCAATTGCCTCATATACACAGACATCCCTCTCCTCCTACCACCCAACACTACAACCTGTGAGAGATGCACTTATATAGACAAACTGGAAGCAAAGCTCTCTTCACCCAAGACTGAACTAGATAGTCAAGAGGAGAAGGTATACACTTGCACCACACCACACTCATCACATAGTCCCTCAAAACCTACACCACCAAAACACACACATAGAAACACAAAACACACACCTACATTCGCGGAGGCTCTCAATAAAATCTGCTCAAGTGACAGAAACCTCCAAAGCAGAAACGCAAGCAACCTCCACCCCCCCCAACACAACCCAAATGGCACATAGCCCACAAACTCAGTGTGCCACTCAAGCACAGCCCATAAGGCATAACAACGTACCCAACACTCTATTCATAGGTGACTCTATAGTTAGGCACACTGATGTTCCACTCACCAGACTAAACAAGGAGAAAGTTACTGTCAGCTGCCTGTCAGGTGCCAGGATCCGCCACATAAAGCACGCACTCAGGTCACTCCACAACAAGTACAAATATGACTCTGTCATTGTCCATGTTGGTGTGATGACCTGAGACGTACCTCCCTGGACTACAGGAAAAGAGACATGAAGGAGCTCTCCGATCTTGTAGCCCAGGCAAGTATGACCCTAGCCCTGAGTAACATCCTGCAATCACCCAGAATGATACCACAGTACAAGGAAAAAAATGATTGACTTCAACAATTGGCTAAAATTCTGGTGTGATTCTAAGGTTCATAGGTTCATAGGTTCATAGGTTTATAGGTTCATACTAAGCTAACTGCCCTTGCGAGCCATTTTAAGCCCAGCCAATTATCCCTTGTGAGACTCAAGGCAAATTGTAAGGCAAACACCTTAACCATTAGGCCACCCTCCCATGGGGATCCAGTATCTGTCTGCCTGGGATGACATGATCGACAGACCACAATGCTTTGCCAGAGATGGCCTGCACCTGTTGCCCTTGGGATTCCAGATACTGGCTAAGGCTCTTGCCACCCCTATAGTGCCTTTTTAGGTAAACTTCAAATGACAAATTCACCACCTTAACAGGTACAAGCAAGCAAAGTCTGAGGGTAATACTACTCAATGCTAGAAGTCTAAACCTCAAAATGCATTCACTTGAGGCACTCCTTAAAATGGAGAACATTGACAACTGTGCAGTGACAGAGACCTGGTTCAAGGCTCCAGAGAGCATCCCTGCATTACCAACCTTTAATTCATACTACACATTTCGGCCAACTAACCTGGACCAAAACACTAAAGGCGGAGACATGTCCATATTCATTAAGGATATCCACACCTCCAGGGTAGCTGCTCAGCATAATGCATCCGAGATTATCCAAGTGAAACTAACTCTGGGCAAGACCGCAATCCAAATTGTAACTTACTACAGATCCCCCACCATGCCCCAGGATTCCCACTCCTCATTTCTTGATACACTGGAAAATATTAAGGTACAACCTAACACACTAATAATGGGTGGTTTCAACTATCTCACCATTAACTGGGAAAACTACTCATGTACCAACTCTTTTGCACAAAGTTTTCTGGAATTCATAAATTCCAATGCTTGGATTAACTTATTCACACCCCCACCAGGGGCAGCAATATCCTAGACCTGGTCATTACCAACATGGGTGACCGGTGTTCCACACCAGAGGTCAATTCCTCGTTGGTCAGATACGGCCACAAGCTAATCACCATAGACAATCACATCTCGCCCCCATCCCCCATTAGGGAAATCACCGTAAAAAATTTCTCCAAAGCCAACTTCACGCTTCTTAAGACAGAAGTGGCAAACTTCACGACACCCATGCAGATGAACAACAGAGGTACGATTGCTGAATCCTACACAAATTCACTTTATAAGCACTTACATGAGTGCATGGACCGTGCTATCCTTAACAGAACCAAGATGTTATCCTCCAAAAAAAGGAAGCCAATCTGGTGGTCCCCTGCCATAAACAAACACTAAAACAGAAGAATAAAAATGTTGCAAAAAAGAGTTAAATCCCATGATTGGAGGAACTCCCTGGTCTGCCTCAGTAAGAAGCTGAGATCCCTCATAAAATCCTCCAAAGCTAGTTAAGAAAACAAAATCGCCACTGATTCTAAAGACAACCAAAAAGCATTTTATAGATATGTCAAGAATCTCAATGGCAACACTCAGATCTGCGCTGAGTTACAGCACGATGGCACTAAATATACAGAACCAACTGATATTGCCAACATCCTGGCAGATAGGTTCAGTGCTAACTTTAGTCCCCTCTCACCCCCTAAAGGGCCCATCTCTATACCGGAAGAATGCAAAGTTCCTGTAATCACAGCTGCACAGGTAAAAACCACACTCTCCAAAGCCAATAACACAGCATCCATGACACCTGACAACATCACAGGCTGTGTTTTACATGAACTGCAGAATGAACTGGCACCCCACCTAAGCACCATGTTCAATCATAGCCTCATCTCAGGCTTTGTGCCCTCTGAATGGTGCACAGCAACGGTTATCTCACTCCACAAAGGGGGAGCCACCACAGACCCCCAGGAACTACTGTCCCATTAGCCTAACGAGCCTGGTCTGCAAGGTCATTTTATTGATTTTTATTTATTTTTATTTATTTTACATTTATTTTACATTTGTTGACCGGGCTAGTCTAACTGGATATATTTCCATTTTCAGTAGAGGCCCGGGGAGAAAAGCTCCAACATAGTACAAACAGTATTATGCAATTGTATAACAAAAACAAGTGCAAAAAAAAAAATAAGAGGTATATACAATCAAAAGAAGGCATACTCAAAGTAAAAATACAAGTAGGTCAATAATATAACAGTTGTGAGATTGTTTGATAAGCGAGATACACTATAGTTCATTGTTTGTTAACATAAACACTTGTGGTTATAAGTTTTCAGAGACCAGATATTAGCATACAGAGGGGTATATAGAGTAAGATGTAGAACCACAGGCAGTAAAAAGAAAAAAAGGAAAGATGGTTAATTAATTAATTAATCAGGGTTAGTGCAGGGACATAACCAGTGTGATTTTAGGTGAATTTTGAGTTTTTGCTTAAAGAGTGACAGTGATGGAAGTAGAGTTAGATTAGTAGGTAGAAGGTTCCAGTGTTTCCCAACAGTATTGGAGAAAATGCTGTCGCCTGACAAGTTATTGGACTTACTTATACTAGCAAGTAATTTAGCTGAAGAGCGTAAAAAAATCAGATTGTTATAAGGGGTAATGAGGTTAGCGAGAATTGGAGTATTATTAGGTTGGTAAAAGATTTTGTGAGCAATGGTGAGTTGGGAAAAAGTTAGCATGTTAGGGAGTTCAAGCCAGTCAAGCTGCTTAAGATTCAGACAGTGGTGTGTTTGAAATGCATTGCCAGTGGCAAACCTGGCAATATTGTTATAGGAGTTTGATAGTTTGAGAAGATTATTTTTTTTTAGATTAGTATAAATAGGAGAAGCATAGAGAAGAGTTGAGATTAAGTGAGACTGGGCAATGGTGGTTCTAGCTAGAGGAGTTAGGAAGGGTTTGATTCTGTATAAGGAGCCATTTTTTCTGTTCACTGCTTGAATGGTGTTATTTATATGCATATCAAAGTTAAGGTTGTTATCAGTTGTGACTCCTAATAGTTTGGTAGTGTGTTCGGGAGAGATAAGGGTACCGTTGTTAGATATAATAGAGAAATCAATAGGAGAGGACCTACTGGTGGGTGCAAAGAGTAGAAGCTTGTTTTTTTTGGCGTTCAAAAGAAGGCAGCATTTTAGGAACCAGTCTTCTACTAAGTTAAATACTTTTTGAGTTAGATAGAGTATTTCAGATGTGGAGTTAGCAGAACGTATAAGTGTGGAATCATCAGCATATTGAATGCAGGTAACTTCAGGGACTGCTATGTGAAGGTTGTTGATGAATAAAGATAAATAAAATGGAACGTATCATCATGGATCTTATACACAAAGACATTGGTAATCTCCAAACTCTGGACCCCACCCAGTTCGGGTTTGTAAAAGGCAGATCATGACTCCTAAACCTGATAGACTTCTTTGAAGCAGTCACCAAAGCCGTAGACGAGGGTAAGGTGGTTTACACAGCCAATCTAGAACTCGCCAAGGCTTTTGACACCATCCTCCACTCTGGAATTATAGATAAACTCACTACACTAGACATAAATCTCTATGTCACAAGATGGGTTGCCAACTGGCTCAAAACCCACACTGTGAAAGTAGCAGACTCCAAATTCGACTTCAGACCAGTGACAAGTGGAGTACCATTAGGCTCAGTCCTGGGTCCTCTCTCATTTGGTATCTACTTTTCTGAAGTACAGGCTAACACAGAAGGTCTTTGGCTAATGAAGTTCATAGATGACTGCAAACTAGGAGCTATAATCAAAACTCCTAACGATGTGGACATCCTACCAAAGGGCCTCACGGAGACAGATGCTTGGTGTCAAAGCCATGGCCTCAAGCTCAATGCCAAAAAGTGCATTGTCATCCCCTTTGGTAAAATCTCTGCACCCATGAGCTACCACATAGGTGGTAGTCTACTTAACATCAAAAGTGTGATAAGAGACCTTGGGACACAGGTGGACTGTAGTCTCTCCTTTGATAATCACATCGCCACAGTAGTCAGGAAATCCTTCTGCATGGCATACCTCATCACAAAAGGTTTCTCATCCAGGAAAAAATAGGTCATTGTTCCCCTCTACCCGTCACTCATTAGACCCATTATAGAGTACAATGCCCCTTTTGATATGTACCTCACAAGACATCTACAACAACTGGAAAGACTGCAGAAATACCTCGCAAATAGGATTACTGGCCTCAAACAGATGCCGTACACAGACCATCTCAAAAAACTCCAGCTTTACTCCATCGCATATCGACTGCTCAGAGTTGATCTCTGCCTAACACACAAAGCTATGTCAAACCCAGAGCTGTTGGACATGTTCCACTTAAAGAAATCCCAATCCCTCCAAGCTACATGCTCTAGGGACTTAAACCTTGTCACTACAATAAACAGAATATGCTGGAGGGATAGATTCCTGTCCCAGAGACTTCCCGTACTCTGGAACAAACTACCTATCTATATCAAACAAAGCTCCTCATTAGCACTCTTCAAGAAAAATCTTGTTTGGATGGGAAATAGGAAATTCACCCTGGGGATCACCTCTGTGTGTCTGCTCGACAGGGGCACAGGAAAATAATTTTCTTGGGTGGCAAAAGCCAGGGTACCTTTTTGGCTAGGCTTATATAGGCCCTAGGGCCAATAGTCTAGTACCTACCTATGAACCTATGAACCTATGAGTGTCTACAGTGGTATGGAAAGACTATGTTGTGCACCTCATAAGTCAGGCCATCATAACCAGATCTGAGGATGACATACCAGTACTGTACTTGAACCTCATCATAACACTAATAGAGTATAATACTCCCATTTGCATATACCTCACCAGACACCTACAGCAGCTGGAGAGACCACAGGGGGTTTTCACCAAGAAAATACAGGGCCTACAAACCATGCCATGATGTATGGTTATACACTGAAAGCCTTGTCACTGTACTCTGTATTGTATAGGATGAGATAAATTTTGTCTACCCTACAGGACAGTCTCTGACCCTGCCCTGATCGGAATACTGTACATCTGCAAATCAGTTATAGCTGATGACATCAGTAGAGTCTGGTGAGAGGAAGATGGCAATAGCAGTGTTTCACATGTTGGTGTAAAATTCTCTCTCTAATGTCAAGCAAGTGCATAAACATGTGCACACACCTCAGTTGACTCCAGTGAGAACAAAACCCCTACCTAAGTACACAGACTACAGAACTCTGTATTTAACCCAAGTGCCACAGCTCATGTCTGACTTGGTGGGTATCAGACAACAATTTATAGATGATGCTCTTTCTCATGTCAAGTAAGTGCACAGACACACACACACACACACACACACACACACACACACACACACACACACACACACGCACACACACATGCACATGCACACACATGCACACACACGCACACACACACACACACACACACACACACACACACACACACACACACACACACACACACACACACACCTGAAAAAAACATTTGCTCATGAGTGTTCACTCTTGGAAAATTGTAACCACACACACACATATGTATAAATACACATGTATGTATATAAATAATATACTAATGCACATACACACACATGTACACATACACACACGTGTGCATACACAGACACACACACACACACCTGAAAAAAACATTTGCTCATGAGTGTTCACTCTTGGAAAATTGTAACCACACACACATATGTATAAATACACATGTATGTATATAAATAATATACTAATGCACATACACACACATGTACACATACACACACGTGTGCATACACAGACACACACACACACACGCACACGCACACGCAACACACACACACACACACACACACACACACACACACACACACACACACACACACACACACACACACACACACACACACACACACACACACACACACACACACATCAGTTAACTGCAGGGAGAACAGAACCTCAACCTAAGTATACAGAATACAGAACTCTGTATTTAAGGCAAGCACCAGAGCTGAAGTCTGACTTTGAGAGTATCAGACAAAAGTTTATAGGTGATGACATCAGCAGCGTCTAGTGAGGGGAAAATGGTAATAGCAGTGTCCCACATGCTGGTGAAAAATGCTTTCTCTAATGTCAAGCTAGTGCACAAACACACCTACAGTCCCCAGTTGACTACAGTGAGAACAGAACCCCTACTTATCTAAGTACACAGACTACAGACCTCTGCATTTTACACAAGTGTCATAGCACGTCTAAATTTTACACAGCTGCTGGACAACATATAGTAGATGATATCAGCAGTGGATGTTGAAGAGAAGATTTGGGAGATCTGCATAAAATGGATGTGTAGGCATGCATGTCTTAATATTGGCAAACCATGAAATTGGAGTGGTAAGTGTAGGATACACACTTATGCTCTTCTGACTACATAGACATACATGCACACACCTCCGAGCTGACTGCAGTGAGAACAGAACCCTTACCTATCTTAGTACATAAAGTACTTTACAAAAGTGCTACAGCACAAGTCTGACTTTTACAAGGTTGCAGGGCAGGTTATAGTGGATAACATCAGCACTGAATGTTGGAGACAAGATGTTGGGAGGCCAGCATGAAATGGATAACTAGGCATGTCCAACTGTCAAGAAATTAAAGTTTTACATTTTACCGGACTGATGAGAGTGCAATGTGTAGTATTTGGCAGTTGTGTTTCCAATGTGCAGGTATATTTTAAGAGACAGCTTTACAAACTATATGCAAACAGGTGCCCTCATTACTACAAGTGTTGGAAAATGTGAATGTGTATTGTTATTCTAAAGATATGCATGGTATATAAGACAAACTTTGTGATTTATTTATGTAGTGTAGTTGATGTATTTGTGAACAAGTATTGAAAGACCAAGGTTGCAGTGCATGGGGGAAAGTAACACATGGCTGCATTGTAACGATGTGTCCTTTTCCTAGATAGTGCCTTCATTTTCTTTGTGTTTCCACATGTACTTTAATGGCATGAACACTAAAGTAACAGAAGACAGAAGTAATACATACTATTGTTCACTTTGCATAGCACACAACTGAGCAGCAGATTTGCATGATGGTTGGCAACGTGTTTCTCAATGTGAGATGCACATTTCTATCACTTTCCCTGTTTGCGCATAGTTAAGCAGTGTGCAAACTTGGCCCTCAATGCTAAATTTCTGGGAGTTCTCAGTACTGAGGGTGTGAAACACACCTGCTGCTGAGCTGACACTGTGATAACAGGTGTAAATGCATTGACACATTTCTTTTTAGGCCAAGATAATATAGGGTTCAAATCAAGGTGTATGTAATACTTCTACATAAGTAGTGATAATGCAATGAAATTATACTTTACACCACATTTACTGTGTGTTACTGTGTGTTGATGCAGTGCAGCATGTTTAAGTGAGATTGCGCAGAGGTAACTCCACCCAAAAGAGCCTTTCACCATTGCTTGACATTGATGACGCTGTCACTGTCCATGCTGGAGTGACTTGAGACGTACCTCCCTGGACTACATGAAAAGAGACATGGAAGAGCTCTTGGATTATGTGACCCAGGCAAGTATGACCCTAGCCCTGAGTAGCATCATGCCTTCGCCCAGAATGATACCACAGTATAAGGACAAAATGATTGACTTCAACAATTGGCTAAGCTTCTGGTGTCATTCAAAGGGGATCCAGTATTTGTCTGCCTGGGAAGACATGATCGACAAACCATGATGCTTTGCCAGAGATGGTCTGCACCTGTCACCCCTGGGATTCAGGTTACTGGCTAAAGCTCTTGCCACCCCTATAGTGCCTTTTTTAGGCAAGGTTCAAAGGATAAAACCACCACCATAACAGATACAAGCATGCAAAATCTAAAGGTAATGCTACTCAATGCTAGAAGTCTAAACCTCAAAATGCACTCTCTCGAGGCACTCCTAAAAATGGAGAACATCGATATCTGTGCAGTGACTGAGACTTGGTTCAAGGCTCCAGAGAGCACCCCTGCAATATCAGGCTACAATTCTTACCACACTTTTCGGCCACAAAACCAAGACCGAAACACTAAAGGTGGAGGAGTGTCCATATTCACCAAGGATATTCACACCTCCAGGCTAGTTGCCCAACACAATGCATCTGAAATTCTCCAGATGCAACTAACACTAGGTAAGGCTGCAATCCAAATTGTAACTTGCTACAGATCCCCACCATACCCCAAGATTCTCACTACACCTTCCTAAACATACTGGAAAATATTAAGATACAACCAAACACCCTAATACTGGGTGATTTCAACTACCCTGCCATTGATTGGGAAAACTACTCGGGTACAAACTCCTTTTCCCAACGGTTCTTGGAATTCATAAATTCCAACGCCCTGGATCAAGTAATCCATTGTCCCACCAGGGGCTCCAGTATCCTTTTCTCTTTACACTCTTCTACTGTTATTTCCATTAAATGTAAATGTCCTATATTGTAATGACACAGAGGTGTTAGACTTCTAGAATGGCCTATAGACACCTCTAGGGAAGTTCTGACCACAGGTAGATGTGACTGGCAATTGCATAAAATTGAACGTTATGTGGTAAATGTGTACACATTTTTGGGACAGTTTATTTGATAGCACTTTCAGCAGTTCACTGACAGTTTGATAGCAAAATGTGTCATTTTCCTCTTGTTTTGGGGGTGGGACAGCCAAGCTCCATTTATGTGTTGGCACAAACAAAATTTATTATTGTTACTCTCCTTGTTTGGAATCCAGCCTTGCTTTGTGTGTGATTATAATATGTTACAGCCACTTAATTCCCTTTTTTATATTTGAATATCTTCACTGTTCTATGTTTCTCCAGTGGGTAATAGTGAAATACTACCTTTTATGTATTACATTTAAGAAGGGCTTTTATTTATGTGATACGTGTATTATCTATCTTTTCTGTTTTATGTCACCTAGGACTATGGCACCCAAGCATCCCAATCCATGCAACCCCCCCCCCCTTCAGTGGCCCTGATAATGAAGTAATTGTTGAAGCATTTAGGTGACCTGGTGCCTCTCTGCTTGAGAGGAGATGTGGGGATTTGACTGACAGAATGCAAATTTGACAGCAGATAGTGGATGATGTGAATGCAATAAGGCTATAGTAGTGAAGGTATTAATGTATATCCTGTGTTTGTTGCTTATTATCACAGATGAGCCTGATAAGTGGATGTATAAGACTCCTACCACCTGATGTCAGCATATCAGCAGACTCTGATGATGATGGTGGCCAAACTGAGGCACAATCAGGGGGTGCAGAGGTGAATCTGACACTGAGGTTGACATTCAGTCATCCCCTGTAATTCCAAAAGACACAGCCAGTAGGACTACACAAATGCATTCCACTGAGCGCTCAGATATTGGACAGGTGGAGGGTGAGATACTTGATCACAGTAGTGTGTTTACTGAGGCTTCATTGCCTGTTAACTCTGTCCATTGCCAAAGTGTGGGTAAGGTGCCATGCAGGAGGGCTTTTAGGGGTGTTTGGAGGAGGCCTGCTTTCCATCCTCCACCTGATTCAGGTGTGTCTTCTCGTGTCACTTGACATATGTTTAGGGCCAACATGGAGATGCACATATGTTCCAAGAGATCCTCCAGTGAATGTAGATGTGACACAGGCTGACATGCATGAATGCCTCCACCGTGTTGCTGATTCAATGGATTGGATGAATGACACATTGGAACGGGCAGTGTCTGTGATGGAACATCTGCTGGGAGGGGGACGGCATCCACGTGGGCATAGATCAGCCACATCATCTGATGTTAGCCGACATAGCAATGGCTGATCATGCATACACAGTGGCACTACTTCTACTGCTCTTTCAGTGGCTGAGGTGTCCACACCCAGATGTGGTAGACCATGGGGTCATGGTCATGGGTATTCTCATGAGGAGATTTCATTCAGCAGACATCAATCACATTGAGGTAGCAGCAGTGCATCTGACTATGGGCATGGACATGCCAGTGCAACTCCTGTCAGAGACAGCTCTCATGGCCAGGTATGACAACAATGAACTGCCACTTGTACCTTGCACAACTCACACCTTTCCAACATACCAAGATGCAGAGCTAGCACAGAGCTTGGCTGTGTTCTTGCAGACACTCCCACACCGATTTCACCTGGAGGGCCCATACAGACACACACACAACAGTTACATGGTTCAGCTGTGAGTTTAAAGCTCATTCTCTCTCAGTGGCCATTTGTAACTTTATCTAAATGTCTGCCTGTTTCTCTTTCTTGTTCATACATATCCACTTACCTTTTGTGTCAGCCTAGCCCCCCCCCATACACACACACAAAGCACCCTGTGCAAGTGATGATAACTGTTCCATATTCTTGTTTTCAATTTTTTGATTACATAAGCTTTGTGTCTGATGTTCAGGGTGCATAACTGACTTAGTGCTAGGTATATTTGTGCTTGTGATCTTGTTTTGCTAATTGTACTTTTGACATATTTTGATCATACAAAGTTAGGCCAAATTGTTTTTTGCATCAGAATTTTTAAGAATCTTCTGAGGGTTATGAAGTCTGAAACTGAAATGTGTCTCATTGCTTTCTAACTACTGTCTTACCATCAGTACTTTTGAAAGGTATAAATCTGTGAATGTTTGATGCCTGAGGCCCATTACTTGATGGAAGACACATGTATTCACATAAGTCTCTGCTGTCACATGTTAAAGACTTGCTGTAAACATCACCCACCTTTTACTTATTACATTACCAAGTAACAACATGCAATGATATGCCATTCATTAGTATTATTACACAATTCTGTTTTAACACTCCAGGTTCAACACTTACCTTGTAAATCCAGCAGCTGCTACAGTTTTTGTTCAGGGCTGTCTCCCTGATGCTAGGAGTAGACAACCATTACATCCATAGGTAAAGGTTGTGAGCATTGCCTGGCATCAGTGTTACTATAGCCCCTTTGGTGATGAGTGAGTGTGCTACATGCTGCCTTTTAGGCAATGCAAGATCATATTGAGCATGCTTACATCTCTCTACACCCACAGCAACTACTGGTTCCCCCCTCTGACTACTCACCTGCGTGTGGCTATGGTGACCTTGCCATTAATGGTGGAATGTGTGCCTCTTCCCCTTGTTTATCCTGCTGAAGCTGTTTTCTCAGGATGATGTTGTAAAGCATGGCACAGACAGTGAAGATTTTGGTATATGTACATGTATTGCATGGCATGGCTTCCCCAGATGTATCTAGGTACTGGAACTGTGACTTCAGCAACCCAAACACACATTTTATGATATTTCTAGTTTAAACGTGTACCTCATTATGGAATCCTTCAGTGGCCGTGTGTGCATTTTGGATGGGTGTCATCAGCTATGGTTCCAATGCATAACCTGCATCACCCAGTAAATGACCCTGTGGGATATCACCCCTAGTGAACATCTGATACAATTGGTAGGTGTGCCAGATATGTGAGTTGTGGTAAATGAATGGGTTTCAAGCACACACATTCAAGATGATTTCCTTAGCATTACACATGACTTGGCAGTTAATGGAGTAGAAGCCCTTTCTATTTATGTAGACATTTCCCTGTTCCCCAGTGGTGCCTTGATTTCTATATGTGTGCAATCTATGGCACCCAGTACTTCCGGGTAGTGTACTACAGGTTAGAACTCTTGCATATTTGTGGCCCTGTACTCAGGAGTACAGGGAAAGTATATGTGGCTGCTGCCATGTTGGAGCATAGCATTCAGGAATTCATGGAGGATCCTGGATGCTGATGCCTGTAAAAGCCCCAGCATGTCCCCTGTTAGTCTTTGCAAGGTTCCTGTAGCTAAAATTCTAAGTGCTACACTTACCTTTGTTTCTACCAAAATTGTTTCCCTTCAGTTTCCCCTTAGTCTGAATTGAGGACAACAGAGATTGTAGACTTCCTGTAGTGTGCTTCTATTTACCCTGTAGCGCTCTACAATTTCCACCTCATGCAGATTGTGATATGTTAATTGGGGTCTGAAAACTCTTGCCCTTCTTGGCCATGGTCTATTAGCAACAGTTACATAAGAAGGACAAGAGTTTGCAGACCCCAATTAACTTATCACAATCTGCTGCACATACACATGAATTAAAGCAACAGCAGCCCTTAATATTCTTTCTGTGTAGATGCCTTTTCATGGCTGCATTCCAATAGGTTTTGGAATTCTCAGGAAAAATCAACACTGAGTGTCCACGGTTGCTTTATAGCTTGTTGAATAGCCCCTCCATCCTGATTTGGTTGATTGGCATACGATTCAGCTGATTATACTGTAATTTGCATGCCACAGTGTTTTCTGTGGTTGTGCAGCTCTACACATCATGTAGACCTGCTTACTGACTACAAAACAGTGTGCTATTTGTCATAGCAGACCATGTAGGGTTTATTGAATTTGCCCCTACATACAGTGTAATTGCAATTCTAAAAAAAAAACACATTTTAGAATCCATGATATTACCTAATCATTACATTTACTAAATTGTACTATCTAAGGTCCTATTACAGTGC
Organism: Protopterus annectens; assembly: GCF_019279795.1. Classification (NCBI taxonomy): domain Eukaryota; kingdom Metazoa; phylum Chordata; order Ceratodontiformes; family Protopteridae; genus Protopterus; species Protopterus annectens. The sequence continues at coordinate 1,473,491,205 of NC_056725.1, forward strand.
TTTAAATAATGAAGTAAGGTAAATTTGTTATAGGCTAAAACTGTTTAGTTTTATTTTATCTGCCACATGCTACAGCAAAATAGGCCTCAAAGAAACTGTTCAGACCCTAGAGACATCTTGAATCAAGACCACAGGGATGTGCACTGTTCATAGGTATTAGGCAAGATGAACATTCTTGTATGTGACAGGTGAGCATTTACTGCACAGGTATGGCACAGATAAATTGCCACAGAGGAGTGTGACCACAGTCACACCAGTATAGTCCATGACACAGAGGTCTATGACCTGTGCCACACCAATATGGCCCATACCACAGAGGTGTGTGACCTGTGCCACTACAGTATGGTCCATTCCACAGAGGTCTATGACCTGTGCCACACCAGTATGGTCCATACCACAGAGGTGCGTGACCTGTGGACACCAGTATGGTCCATTCCACAGTGTTGTTTGACATGTGCTACACCAATATCATCCACCTGACTTGCATATTAAACTAAAATGCAAAGTCACCATGTCTTTGTGCATGACAGACAAAGGTACACTTTAGACGAGAACAGACTATCCAAGAGGACCATCCCAGGAGTCAGTACTGCACATATTGAATATGCTCTTTATCGCAAACTCTTGTTGTGTAACAGAATGCATCAAGTTTTACCTTGTGGCATTAATCATAATGTATAACATTCAGCTGTTTTAGCTACAAGGCTGGATACCAGCTGAGGTAGGTGCCAGCCTCTGCGATTTAGATAACAGCAGAGCCAGATGGAAAGGTTTACATAAAGCATAAAAGCTACCTTCTCATCAGTTGCAGAGTCCTGACAACAAATATCTGTGTGAGGTGTTCCCTGAATGTACATGATGCCCATAACTTGCAAATAAGCTGTTTATGTTATATCTTCTATCAATGATGAATACCTTATATATGGATCATTTACTCAGCACTACAAAGTAAACATTCAGTAGATAATACAGGTGGTGCTATTGCTTAAAGGCTGAAGAAAACATAATCCGCAACATAGAAATGTATTCTAGACTTGTGTTTTGATTATGCAATTTAACAGATCATAGATGGCAGTAGTTAAACTAATACTGATGTAAATGTGTAGTGCAGGTAAGCCACCATCTTACATGAGGAAGAGGGTTTCAAGATGGCAGACTTCAATGCATAAATAGAAATACTTGGGGTCAAATTATTGTTTGAAACTAAGTCAGGTTTCAGTATTATGGGGGTTGCAGTGATGCATGCAGTCTGGGACCAGAATAATGAACTAAGCCTGGACTTCATAAAAACTGATGGAGAGTTCCTGCAGATAAGTCACTGTAAATATCAAGCTTAAAACAGACATGAGAATTGCTTAGATAGTACAGTATTTGATATAGATATCTGAGAGAGAAAGGTTGTTATTAAATAGGCCACACAACTCATTTGGTTGTACTTTTTGAAAAGTGTGACAACTTCATCAGGGAGTGTTAATAAAGAGACTATCAAAATGCCACTGCATTTATTTATTTATTTATTAATTTATGTTAACCAGAAAAGCCCAGCTGGGATGACATCCTTTTTTTAGAGGAGGGCCACTGAAACTGAACAGGAAATTGCATTGTGAGATATCAGGAAAAACAGGTAAAATGTTACATAAGTTAATTTAACAAATATCAAGAAAATTTTAGAAAGTTTAATTTATAAGAGCTGCACAATGACAAATATAGTACAACCTATGGTGAGTACAATTAAAATTCACAAATGTATATTCTGGATACTCTTCATAAGGCTGGTAGTATTACAGGTGTTATTTTTGGGGGATGTAGTGTGGTTTTAGTAAGAAAATACTGGTTTCAGAAATAGTGCAGGTTAGTGATAGTATTAATTAAATTATCCAAGTGCAGAGCATGAACAGAGCTGGGTGTTATGTACATGTTTTTGCATCAGAGGTGCCAGAAGCTGTTGAAGGCTGGGGGGGGGGGGGTGTGAAGAGTGGGAGGGGCACTTAGTGATCTAAAAAGGGCACTGTTTTAAAACTATTTGCTACCACAACATAGTTTCACTTGGAGGACATTTTAAGCTTAGCCAATTTCCCTTTTGGTGCTTGAATTAACATTTTCTGATCGGTCTTACCTATCCCATGGCTGATAATTGTACATTAGCCCTAGTGAGAATAAATATGATCATACTATAGAAAATTTGAGGGGATGCAGCATTTAGGAACTGCTTCTATCCATTAGTGGCATAAGGTGCAATCCTGGAGTACATTTTCTATTGCCCATGCTTAGATCCAAGTTGCATTTGAATATGGACAAGGATGGTCTTTGATTTACTTGAATGGATAGTCTGTTCTGGAACAGTGGTCACCTCTGTGATATATATCCATTTCTCCACAACATTCATTTTAAATACCTGGACTGAGTATTTCTGATGCCATTTGACTTGCTGATGTTCATTAGGTCCATCAATATTAGGTCAGAGGATACCTTGTATGCCAGACACAGATCACCTCTAAGCACTCTGTAGGATACTGAGTATAGTGATAAATCTTTGAGATGGTCCATGCAAGACCTATTGTTTGGGACATGTATCCTTTTAGTAAGGTATCTCTGTGGGCATTCCAATTCTTGCATGGGTCTGGACATAAACATGACAAAGTGAGCATTATACAAAATGACTGACCTAATGAGGGCTTTGTAAAGGGGGACAATAACATCTCTAGATCTAGTCACAATCAATGTATTTATAAACTGTGCAATATAGAAAGACTTTATGATTCTGGGCACATGTTGGCCAAAAGTTAGGTCACTGTACACACAAGTTCCCAAATGCCAAACAACTGGGTCATTTCTCAGGGGCTATTGTGAATTTGGAAGTTCCCTGGAGTAATGACTTCCCAAAGGATACAACAATGTATTTTTTGGAGTTTAGTTTCAATTCATGATTTTGGCACCAGTTATTGTTTGGGCCAAACCTTCCTGCATTATGGTTAAGTCATTTGGAGATTCACTAACTGCTCCTAGCTTGCAGTCATCTCAAACTTAGTTAGCCAAGGCCCTTTAGTATTTCCTTTTACTTTTGAGATGTATATGCCAAACAGAAGTCTCAGCACCGAAGCCTGGGGGACTCCATTGGTGAGTGATCTCTTTCTAGAGGCAACTTCCCCTATTCTTATTTCCTGCAACCTGTGAGCAAGTTGGCAATCCAGCTAGTGATGTATGTGTTTGTTCTTAGATTATTCATCTTTTGTACTACACCTGAGTAGGGGATTGTGTTAAAAGGCTTGGCCAGGTCAAGATAATGTGGTGTTTCTCTCAATTCTTGCCCCAAGAGGCTGAGCGATCAGAGTATATGTTTGACTGTCCCTAATTTTGTGTCATATTTTTGGTGTGTTTCTCATGTGTGACTTTCTGACAAATTTAGGAGGATTGAAAAACTTAAACAATGATAGACTCTTGTGTTTCAGACTTCTAGACTTCATATCCTTCAGAAAAAGCAGGCTAATGCAAAACCTGTTATTCTAGCAACAAAGCATATAAGAACAATGTTATATTTAAAATCAATGAAAATAAACGAGTTAAGGCAAGCAAGAAACTGTATTAACTTCTGAAAACACAGTAACAGCAGCGTTATTCCAGTTTCTTGCCTGCATTAAGTCTTATTTCATCATCATCATCATCACTACTGTTACTTCATAAATGTCTGCACAGAATGTACCTGGGTGGGCTGCTGCCACTTCAGTTGAGGTCCACAATCCACAGAACTGCACTGTTACGTTCAATAATATGACTTATTAATTATTAAATAGTGAAAACCTTAAACTGTCAGAAGGTGGAATGAAACAATGAAGTGTCAGGTGTAAAAAAAAATGCCTTCTTTCCTGTATTGTCAAACACAGAATGAAAGTGCTTATTATTTTTTTACAACTGACACTTTGTTGTTTCATTCCAACTTCTGATCATTTATAGTAAACAGTGCAAAATACCAGAGCTGGATCATGGTTAAGTGGGGCCCTAGGCAGGGTAATAAATTGGGCTCCCCCCACAGCAGCCCCTCCTGCAGCAACCTACTGCTGCTCCAGCAGCAGCCCCCTCCTCAGCCACTCTAGTGGTCCTTTACTTGGCTATTTCTCCTCCGTTACCATAAACCCTGTTCAAACCTGTCAGCATGCATACTATTTCCTTATTTACTTCTACAATGATTATAGATATTTAAATAAAATAGCACAAACACTGAGCCATTTGCTAAACAAACATTACAGTCTTGCAATGAAAACAGACTTAGCATGATCAGTAAACTTTTCTGCCCTTGAACCTTACATTCATTGAAATGGCATGAAAACCCACATTCATTTTTTATCTGGCCAGTGGAGGACTATGCTTTCCTCTGGGCTGTTTTCAAGCCATAGGCTCCTTACACATTTTTAGGGCCATGCATACACGTATGCGTTCTTGGATTCACCTTCCTGATTGTATTAAATTATATTCCTTGTATAATACAGCACCACTTGTTAGAATGTGTTTTAAATGTGTAGTTTTGAACAGTCTTCTAGTAAGCAATGAAACAAAATGTATAAACCAATAACGACAAAACTACCCATTTCAGAAAATGTCAACAACAAAAGACAACTCAAACCCATTTCAGAAAATTTCAGCAACAAAAGGCCACTCAAACTTCTGTCATTACAATCCACCTTCTTCTTCTTTTCCTGGTTAGGGGTTGTCACAGCAGAACAACAGTCCACAGAATGATTGGCAGTGGAGTTTTACGGTATCACATTGCAGTCCGGCATCCACCCTTCCACAGTAGGCCCACACACTCACACCTGGGGCCAATTTAGAGTGTTCAATCCACATACAGCATGTCTTTGGGATGTGGGAAAAACCCACGTGACTGCAGGGAGGACATGCAGACTCTGCACAGAAGGCACCCCAGCTGAGAACTGAACCAGAGAACCTCTTGCTGTGAGGTGGCAATGCCAACCACTGCACTACTGCACCATCACAGCCACCACTGTCATTGCAATCTGCCAATATCAGTAAATATGCAAAATCTCTGCAGAAGTGAAAGTCATCTAAATAATTCCACATTAAAGTGATATGTAACTAATGAAGAGGTTGCTGCTAGCAAACAACTTTATATTTCATTGTTTCATCTACAAATAAAGTGCCTGCTACCCTTGAAGAATAAATTGCCTATGTTACATTAAAAAAATCATAAACTAGTAATGTGCAATAAGGAATGGATGGCAAACTGATAACAGATTCATAGTTACTAGGGAACTCCTCCAAAGGAGGACATTCACAGGACTGCAGCATCCACTCCCTTTAAAGTACAATATCAGCGAACCAACTGCATATTGTGAGAGTCTAACTCACAGCTTTCTGCATCAAAAGCAAGTGTTATGCTACTAAAAGCAAGTGTTATGCTACTAACAATACAACCTGACTTGGCATAAGCGGCACTAAACTTCTCTTCCCCTAAGGGTCTCAGCTCCTTGTAAAATCCACTTGACACTCAACTAAATCTCTCAACTTCACAGCACAAGAAATCTGGAAAAAGCCAAATGTATTTGGGGGGAGGGGTGGCAAAGGCCCAAAACTAAGGACACAAGTTAAACATTGCTTGTATAATCTTAGAAAGTAGCTAAAATAAAGTGTTTTGTGTTACCATGTATTTCCTGAAGGATAGGAAGACTAAAACCGAAAGGGCTATCATTATTTAGTGAATTCAGTTCTCACTGATTTTCCAGAAAACCACAAATGTTAAGAGTAACAGACCAAAAGTATGAGACAAATATTCTGTGAAATCCATATGGATTCGACTCCTTAAATCACAAGTGGCAGTGTGGGTAGCAAGTTCAGGCTCTTGTTCCTTGTACCTAAGGTACAGGGTTTAAGCCTGAGTAACACTAACCACCAGGTATACTTAACTGAGGCAGTATGTACCCCTCAAAAAACTCTCCTTACCTGGAAGCAAAGCATTAGACTGACTCTTGGGGGGAAGCATGCTCCTGTGCCCTTGTTTTACAGTATGGTTTTAAAGCTTTTATCACTGACTGCCAGATTTAACTGAAGAAGGATGGAGTTTCATAGTTTTCTAACATGGTAGGAAATCAGATAATTGTCAGTTGAGTTTTTTATTTTTCTTGTTGGTAGGGCTGATTTGTTGATAGAGCATAAATTTCTATAGATTTCTGGCTGTAGCGTACAGTTGTGATATGTTTTTCTGAGAAGGGAATTTTTCAGGCTAGTTTTGGGCTGTGAGTTGTGATAAGTTGTGTGTAGGTAAGGTAGTGAAGAAGTTACAGACAGTTTAGGTCTCTAAGTTCTGTGCAGTGATGTTTTTTTGGGAGGTGTTTGATGCAATTTTTGCTATTTTGTTGTGGCATGTGTCAAGTTTTGTTTTCTGGGTTATACTATGATTTGTGAAACTGGGGAATGCATATAGGAAGGATGGGAGTAAGTATTGGTTTGCTCTAGATTTTTCTGTACTGTCTGTACTGACATATTTGATCTGATCTATATGCTTGCAGGAATGCTGAATCATTTTGAATGAACTGACTCGCAATAAGCAGCACTGAACGGAATAGACTTGTTCTTGCTAGCATGAGTAGTCGCAGAGTCATCAATCAAGTGAAGAGATGTCTGCCTTAGTTCACATTCAGCTACTGAGTTAAATGGCTCACATGTTAATAAACAACAGGAAGGTCAACGCAGTAAGATGAAGGCTTGTATACACTGATAGAAAGCAGAAATGGACTTAGTGTAGATCTTAGAGAATCACATTTGAAACTCTTAATTAGGAAGCTAAATCATTACTTCATTAGGCCACATATTTTGTGTTGATAAATATCTAGTGAATCAGTTTACAGCATTTCTTGTTATATCTAGTGTTTATCTTTATACGGAATAACCACTTAAAGTTTTTCAAACTTTTTCCCATAATCACCCCTTATATAGCCTACATTATTCATCATTATATGTCAATATCAGTTTTACATCTTTCTTGAGAATTTCCTTCTTTCACTGCACTTCTTTTTATTGCTAGTTTTGTTATATACTTCCTTGTTTGCCTAATTTTATCTTATAGGTCTGGCAGTTATCACAGAAGACTAGAAATCTGAATTGTTAATTAACTGCTTCCTGTGAACAAAGTACAGTATTTGATTCCTTTCACCTTTGCTTGCCTACTGTATTACTCTAGACAGGTCACTTATCCAGCAGGTTTTTCTGGTCACCCCTGAAAAGGGACATTTTGTCCAGTGGGCTTATGTGGTCGACAAATAGGTCTTGTAGTGTGCAACTGGTGTAATTGCATTTTCTTGTGTTTTGTTTCTCAGTGCCACAGACTAAATCTGGAATGATATTCTACATGTAAATGCTAGATTATTGGCTTGCAGACTATTACACACCTAATCAGTAACTAGAATCAAAATGTTGTAGTTTGTATATGTGAGGCAAAGAGCTTAACCATTATGCCAAACCCCCCTTTATAATTAAAAAGTATGCATAATATTGCTGTTCTGGTAGGTGTCTTATCTGCCTCTTTGTTAAGCTTGTTAATGCCATTACTAATTATTAGAAAAGAGAACAAAATAAAGTAAGTCTTTTGTTTTAATGCATGGTCTGATGTAAACAAGCTTCTAGCTTACAAATGCAGTTTAATGTTTGCATAACAGGTGAAATAACTGTGTTGCACACAAGCTTAACCCTGTTTGCGTGTCATGGTGTAATTCCAACAGCTGTAAAAATATACTCTGAACTGAGGATGGACATTAAACTCTCTGTCCAGTTGTTGTTCTGGAAATTACTTTCTAGTGCTAGTTATACCCATCACCACTCCATCTGAAGACAGGAAATTCATTTTGTTTTCTGGGTAGTTTATTTACAAAAGTTCATGAGTGGACATAATTTTCCTAGGAAAGTGATATGGGCAGAGAATGATTAAGCAGTTGTTGTTACAGAGGAGTAACAGATGCATTATATTTAAAGTTAGTCACAGACATGTCAACAAGTGGCAAAGGGATATTGCCATTATAATTCCTGGTAATTCTATCCGTGCCAAAAGATAAGAACTTTCTGTTAAGGATGAGGCATAAGCATTATTATTTTTTTTTTTTGAGTAAATACACTAAGCATGTACTACTATACACAGAAAACTTTGTGACTGTAGTCAGGTTCAACGACTCACTTAATGTTCTTCAGTGTGCAAGTAAAATTTGATGGAGTCTCCAAGGCTTTCCTACACATGCTTGAGGAGAGTTTGATCGAGAGCCAGTAACCTGCAGGAAAAAAAGACAAATAGTATAACACTTTATGCTGCTTCCCACAGGAAATCATTGTTGGTACTATTCTAATTGTGTGCTGGCAATGATTTACTTTTTAGGGAGATTTCTCCCTTCTTTGAGCTGGTATAGATGTGTAGTTGGCATATATAAGTT
>NC_056725.1:1473504630-1473542130 GCF_019279795.1 Protopterus annectens
AACATATAGCCTTCAGATGTTTCCAGACATAAAACAATAGAACACTTTCAAAACAATGCAGAAGGCACCCTGCCTCCTTGCTGTATTGAAACTAACTTTTATAGCACAATCATAAAACAATTTAATTTCAACTATTTTCTTGAAGTTTTGCAAGTTAACCCTCTATGATCTAGTTTCCACTGTTAAAAAATATATACATTCACAGAGCTACAGTAATGTATATACATTTCTGTTCTAATCCAGCAGGGTAGACTGTGCACATCTATGCTCAGTACTGTACAAACCCTGTTCAACACACACTTCTATACCAGAAACATATGAATCATGCTGATATTCACAAATGACATATGATTATTTACAAAATTCTGGATAGCTATGCTGGCAGTAGCGCCTGTCACACTTCCATATGAAAACCAAAAACAAGGTGACCAAAGTGCTGTAGTGGAAAACTAAGAAACAAAGAAAAAGCACTGGATACCACGTCTCCTCCCACTGTCACACAGTTTATTAAAGCACCAAACAGAGAAGCACAAAGTCAGCACAAACAAGAAAATATTAACGCTCCTATAATATCCACGTTTTCGTCCAAAAACTTCATCAGATGTAAAAACTTGAAGGCAGAAGGAAAGTAAAGCTTATACATTGCTGGAAACTTCAGACTGGTATTTTAAGAACCAAAAAGTGAAGAAAATCACCCAAAAGATGAACGGAAGGTGCTAAGAGATTTTTTTAGCTACCTGAACTACCACTTACTCAAGCAGAAGGGACTTTGGTTTGACATCTCATCTGAAAGATCGCAGACTCAGGAATGCAGCAATCCCTATGCGGCATTGCAGTGTCAGCAAGTGATCTACCTAGTGTAGGAATAGAAGCACATCCTTCTGCCTTCAAGTTTTTACATCTGATGAAGTTTTTGGATGAAAACGTGTGGCTATTATAGGAGAGTTAATGTTTTCTTGTTTGTGCTGACTTTGTGCTTCCCTGTTTGGTGTTTCAATAAACTGTGTGACATTGGGAGGAGACATAGTATCCAGTACTTTTTCTTTGTTTCTACACTTCCATATGAATCATATAAATATTCACAAATGACATATAATTATTCACAAAATGCCAGATAGCTGGGCTGGCAGTGTGACACCTGTCATTTCATAAAGTCTGCATGCCAGTTATTTTCTATTTGGGGTTTAACTATCCTATTACCCTCATATGGTACGCAGATGACTCCACTGAAAATGGGCCTGTGCTCAGTTGGACTAACATGGTTAACAAATGTGAAATAAATAAATAAAATAAATAATACTCCATCTATATATCGAAGGTATCTTTTATACATCTTACACAGCTTAAGAGTCCAGCATGACTTGCACTTTGGATACCTGTAACTATTACATTTCTTAATAAATTACTGCAACATCAGGGTCCATTACTGAGTAATTAGCAAAAGACTTCATAATTGTATCTGTGACTCTTAGAAAAGTGGCAAGAGTTTGTGATTTGTAAAATATCAGAGTGTATAATGAAAAATACATTCATGTCAGATAATTCTATATGTTGTTTGGATTCAGGAATGAGAAAAATTGGCCAGCACTCCTTGGTTAAACGTGGTGGTGTCAAAAACATTTCCCATTGTGGGCATGGGATAAGTGCCAAATTTGGATATGTCACTTTGGAAATCATTACAAAGTCTTATGTGCCATTCATCTCTGGGATCAATATAGTTATTTGCTCTGCACACCTTGGGGCTCCTCAGTAACTCCTAGTTTAGGTACTGTATTTTATTTATGTTTTACTTCTTGTTTTTATAATTGACTTGGGTATCTTATGCAATATTAAATTTATCATGATTTTAGGTATATCTTCTCCCCTGGAACAGTTTCAGTGTGTTGTTTTCTTGATTCTGTACCACCAGGTAGATTAAAAAAATCTGTATTTCTCAGTCAAACCACTTTATTTTCTTGCTTCTGCATTTTGTACAATGTCACATTATTTTAGCATCAGGGATAGAATTTCCTGTTGCCATACCACAGACCAATGTTAGCTCCCAGGCTGACTACAGAAGCTTCAGCTTCCTTCCATTGTTTTAACACATTTATGTGATATATTTGCTCTGTATTTCTCTTTCCAGATTGTCTTATTTTGCAATTACTTAATTTATTTTCTCTGCCATCTGAAAATGTTCTCTTAGTCTTACTAGTAACTTATTTTCAGAGGATGCTAATCCCCTGTTGTAAAGTCAAACATTTTTGTTGTATACACTCTTGCAAATTTTTGCCATTTGCATATGTTCCTTACCTATTACTATAACAATTTTAAACTATCTTACAAGTTTGTAAAGTGTGATTTCATGCTTTTTAAATGGACTTTTCTTCCTCCCAAATCACGTTTACTTTGTCTAGCAAGCTTTAGTGATGTCTACCATACAGTAACTCAAATTGTCTAAATCCTATAGCACTCTGAGGGACTCTTCTTACAGTAAAAACTATGTGTGGAAGTAATTGATTCCATTTGTTACCCTCTTGATTTAGTTCATAAAAGACTCTTGGTTTTATAAAAGCATTTTACCATCTCATCTGGTGATGCACTCACACTCTTAAATGTTTTAGTGTAAAACACTGTCAAAGCTAGTGTATTCTTATACACATAAATGGGGTTCCCTGGTCTGTGCATTTTTCTTAAGAAATCCCTATCCTGAAGAAAGGTAATACTAGTTCTCTGGATAGTGGCTTAGATTTTTTTCAGGAAACTTGGTAGTATAGCCAATAATCACTAGTATGTCTTGCGATGTAGATACTCATTCTATTGCTGTCCTCCCAAAATGGACTGTAATAAGAGGCATAGTTATCTTCAGACATCTGAATTCAGTGTGTGGTGCTGTCTTTTGACAATCTAGACAAGGTACTAAAATGCTGTCTATGTCCTTTGTTACACCAGGCAATTAAATATAGTTTTGGGATTATCCATCCATAAGTATCCTTCCAAGAAATAGCAATGTGTCAGCACCATCACAAGTGCTCTGAAAAGTTATGTAACTACCATTTGGTGCAAATATTTTCATTTGTCTTTGTTTCTTCAAAATATGACTATGAGATAAAGCCAATCTGTTCATCTGTTTCTCATTATTTTTCTCTATATATTTCCTCAAGCCTACTTACTGTGTAATCCTCCAAGCGTGCTTTCTTACAGCTTGAATTGTTTATCTGCAAATCTGTATTTTAGAAATATTTCCATTATTCTGGTGTACTTTGCCATCCCCTGATCTGCTAGTGAGCAAGAAAAAAAAAAAAAGATACTGCAGTTCATATAACGCTAAAGCACTTCAGTTCTTGGGAAAGAAGGAAAACAAGACTCGTGCCTCCTTTTAAAGTATATCATCTGCTTAATACATTTGTGTAGCATCTTCACCAGTAGGATTAGGGTTAACATTAGCATACATGACTAAGATTGTACAGAAGGGAATGAAGGCCCCATGACAACCCTTATTCATGTGGTCGACTTTTATCCAACCCACTTTCGACTCCTGCTCCTAATGCCAGCCATACAGATTGGGTACTAAACACCCTTGACCTACCAGTGTCACTATACAAGGAGAGTATATCTGCAAGTTAATGGCCTTTTCTTTTCTTTTTTTTTGGTTAAACGATTGCAAAAGGAGACTATTTTTTTGTGATTGGCGCAGTGATTCAAGGGATTGGGGTTTCAACCAAAGATAAATATGACACTATAATTTGACTACATGTGCCATAAACAGAGATGTGTGACTGGGCCTGTGTGTGTGTGTGTGTGTGTGTGTGTGTGTGTGTGTGTGTGTGTGTGTATGTGTGTGTGTGTGTGTGTGTGTGTGTGTGTGTGTGTGTGTGTGTGTGTGTGTGTGTGTGTGTGTGTGTGTGTGTGTGTGTGTGTGTGTGGCAATAGTAATATACTCAGCGAATTTTGCTCAGCGATAACATGCTGATTCTGTTATTTTAGCTGTTACTTTATCACATCCCATTGTTACATTTTCATTATCAACATGCTACTTAGAGATCACATTTTTGATAGGTTATTACACTTCCTGACAGATGTTTTTTGTGTTCCTGGACATCTGCACAGTCATTGTTATAGAAGAAGAAGGGGAACAAGAAAAAGGTGAGCGGTATCCTCACTCCTCTTCTGAAGAACCAGTATATTTTGACCCACATTTGTGTTGCCTTGAGTAAACATCTCTGTTTCTCCATTTTTGGAAAAATATGACAGCTTACTCACAAAAAAAAAAAAAACAAACAAAAAAAAACAGTTCTCGCTTTTTTGGGTGGGGTAAATACATAAATCCTGGGGCTTCATTAAAATATGTGTTAGCTCCATGTCAAGCCTACATGGAATGTATCCATGTACACAGCAGTGGGCCATACATATTAATTATGGTGTGCAGCCGAGGGAGATCACAGCAACACAGATATTGAATCCATGTAAGACTAACTTTACAGGCTGTCCCTTAATTCTGTACTGTCCAGAAAAACTCTGGACAGGTGGCAAGCATGGCACAGTACCTTTCGGCCCATTAACCTGGAACAAAAGGTGTACCCGACATTTGATTTCATGAAATTGCAATTTTTTTTATTTATTTATTTTTTATGTTTATGTACTTGTTTGTGTGGTGTGGCTTGTTGCTTAGCTATGCTTAGTTATACACAAAATATATATCAGACATCTGCTAGATATCTAAAAAAAAAACGGATGCATTAAATGTTAATAATTTACATTTTTGCTTGTTTTTTTTTAATTCTTTTTTTTTTATTTTTCATGTGCTTTTATGCGCAATATGTCATGTCCCTTAGCTAGGTGTAGCACAGCATACTTAAGGAGTAGACATCCACTAGACAGCTAAAAATAGAAACCTGATGTTTTCAATTGCTGCAAGTCTGCCATGCTTAGCAATGTGCAAACCCATGCAGTAAAGCTGCATTACACTTACAGGCACCTTCCCAGTATATCTGTAGATATTCCAGTCCCCTTCCCTATGCCAGTGGCTAGATAGGTTGAGTCATGCCCTACAGTGTAGTAGGTCCTGGGTAGAAATGCTTTATACATATAGTGCTGTGAAACTTTGTCACGTTACTGAAACATCAGATGACTTTAAATTAAATAATTGCTACATTTAAAAATGTTTAGAAAAGCTGCAAGTGGCTAAGCTTCACTTAAACAAGAATTTGCGAGTTTGCAAAATACTAAGTGATGCGGCACTTTTTTGAAAGTTACAGTATGACATGCAAGGGTGGGAATGCAGCCAATATAAAGACCAGTAGGCAGGAATTTCACATCTTCCCTTGGAGCCTGACCTTGACTGTGGGTATGGCTGCTGGAATTGGTGAGGGAGCATGCTTTTGGGTGCAAAAGTGGAGTGTGCAGGAGTCCAAAATTTTTATTGGACTCCTGGTAGAGAGATATGGACACCAGCTGCTGCAGGGCAAGTAAAAGGTCAAGTCTGAGGCTTGGACCTAACCAGTGCTATTGATATCCCCCCACACTGGTGAGCAGTGTCACCACCACTATGACGACCTGAAACATAGGAAGAGGGGAACCTTGGGCACCTGGGTCCCAGATGTTAGAGATGGGCGCACCCCACAGATATATAAGTATGTTTTCCATTAATGTATAAATATACAAGCTGAATGTGTGCAAAACTGGTATGCATAATAGTTTGTTTCTCTTACAACAGCTGCAGAAGAGAGGGCTCATAACCTGCAGTCCCATGCTGGGCATCTGGCCAGGATGAGGCAAGAGTGTGGTAAGTAAGAAAATCATTTAAGTAATAGCTTAATGCATAACTTAATAGCACAGTAAAGTAAATACAGATGTTGCAGTCTTAACAGTCAGGTATGAAATACCTGGAACATCCTATATCTTAATGTGGCAGTACATATCTGAAATGATAAAGCAAGTAAGCATGCAGTACTGTGAAGCACAGCTTCCAACCATCAGCTAATGTTGTGGTCTACCCATATTAAGGGTCACTGTTCTGGCCTGCTCATTGTCTGAAATATGCTGTAGGTTGCATTCAATAAATGAACAGGGTATATTGGTAAGTTAACAGAAGTCCTAGACAGCTATCCATGGTCTAAATGCCAGAGTTGAAGCAACATTAGTCAATACATTTTAAAATGTGATGGTGCTTTTGTTTTCAAATAAAGTGCTCATGATTCCTGTATTCAGTGCTTATGTGTTCTAATCTGACACCAGTCACCTCTCACATATGAATGAATAAATAATGCACCAGCAAATGTCAGAAATTAATGTAGTGCAATCCCTAGATGAAGGGGCAAGCTTGAGTTCTGATATTTCCTTGCAGTAGATAGCACTCAATAAATGAAACGTGTATATGTGTAAGTTAACAGAAGTCCTAGACAGATGATACATGGTGTAAATGCCAGATTTGAAGTGACATTATGCAATAAAATATAAAAGGAGATGGTGCTTTCATAAGTAATGTTGTCAAGTAATGTGCTCATTATTCTTGTGGTCACTGTGTGTGCGTCCCAATCTGATACCAGACACAGCTAAGCATGTGTGTAAATGCAGGATTTCACACAACATGTCTCAATAAAATCTTTAAAGGAGATGGTACCTTGATAATTCATTATATTCAAATAAAGTGCATATTATTCATGTAGTCACTGTTTGTGGGTTCTAATCTCATGGCAGCCAACTGAGAAATGACCAGCTGTCTAGTGTATTTAGTGTATATCAACATACCTCTTAACTGTCACGATTTTTGCAGAATGTAATGACTACTGCCCAATATCTATGCTCCTTGATTTGCAGATATATGACATTATTTGGAATGCAATTTAATGGCAAATCTGTTATCAGAACACCTTGTTACTAATGTATGAGCACACTATGTAAAAATGGTCCCTGTAGTTGTGCCTTTGTACTACCATTTGGTAGGGCTTGGCCCATAATGTCCAATGCTAACAGGTTGAGAGCTATGTACGTGCAACATCATCTAATCAATGATTGAATTGCACAGGTTATAAGTCACATTAAAGGTTTGAAAAGTTTTGAAATGGTTTATTGCGGTCTCATTTTTTATATTACAAATACCTGGCATTTTATAAAACAGAGGAGTGTATACTTTTTATATCTACTGTACATACCTTTAACTATGTTTTTCCCCCTGCTTGCACCCCATTTCACCACTGTCCTATCTCCCCATTTTTCATTCCTTTAAAGATTTCTGCAGGATGCTGCATCACTTGCAGCATTGCTAAGCTAAGCTTAATGCCACCAAAATTGATATATGTCTGAGAAAAAATATTAATCATATTCAAAAAGTACACCTGCGCCCTATTTCAAACCCAGGACCATTGCACCAGCAGAACAGTGCATCAAACCCCCCAAGCCACATAGCTGTTAATTAAGACAGGTGCTTAAGCAAAACATAGTAATTGTCAAGTTCCCATCATTAAGAGTGTTTAACCGATGCTGAGCATCGCACTACATCATGCAAATCTACTATGAGATTAATAGAAAAATAGTAGTGTTACTGGGAAATGAATCACTATAAAGCCATAGACATAAGAATAGATGTAAGTGAGGTTTCTAACAGCAGGCAACTCTACAATTATATCTACAACATGTAAAAATACACCTGCTACATGAGTACTGGAAAAATAAAGAGTGTAACTGTGTCTCTGGTAGATAAATACATCACTATAAAGCCAGTCACATAAAATAGCTGCTAGTTAAGTATATTACAGCAGGTAAGTGTACAAATATATGTACAACATGCAAAAATACAGCTGCTACAACAGTGAATCAGTAGATCAACCTGTTAAATGCTGTGAAAACAGTAATTTTTGGTCCAAATACAGCTGTGTATAGCATTTAAAATAAATGTTTGTGTACATCACCAGTATAAATTCTGATATGTATGACTGTCTCATCACCTATTTATCCACCCAAAGAAGTACAGATGGAATGTCTGCTTCTAAATAATAGCAGTCAAAGGCCTACAGACAGGGCCACATTTAAACTATTCCTATTACAATACTAGAATGTGCATAGACTGTCAGGTCATGCATAATTACAAATTCCCAGAGGATTTTGAAGTTGTTGTAATTCAAATGACACCCAGTCATAGCAGACTGGAGCCCACAATGATTTGCTAGTGATATTACAGACAACCACAGCAGCACAAGTTACATACATATATGGCACTTGTGTTAGAAGCAATGGCTGCCAGCACACACATTCCAGATGACTACCTTGACATTACACATGACTTGGCAGTTATCTTACTGGTTGACATAATGGTTAATCTACCTCCTACCTTGTTTTAGAATACAACAAGCATGTTTCCCTTCACTCTGTTAATAATAACTTTGGCTAGCATACTTACCTTAAACACATACTTTATATTCCAGTAGGATGGGTTTCCTCAATCAGGCTCTGGCTGTACAACAGGGCTGCCACTGGTCACACAGTTACTATTAGGTGTTATTGTCATGCACATTCTGCAGGTTCTCTGACTATACTTGTTGCGTTCAGCAGCAGCTTCAGCCTGTAGCAGACACATCTGTATGTAACAAGTAGCTGCTACAAACATTCACTCTGTGCTGACATAATCCCTACCCCAATAATTACCAACCCAGATGTGAGAAAGGGGATGGAATTGACATGAGGACTTATATATTGTTGAGTAGTTGCATAGGATTGGCTGATTCTACTGCAAATCAGCTATGTATGCTGCATGTAGCATTCCTGAACCATAGATTGGATCAGAGGCAATAAGCTGCTAATGAGACCCATCTTAAAAAGACAAAAAACTAGCTAGGGGAACCATTGTTTATGAGAGTTAGTTTGTATGCTTAACTCATACACACAGTACTCATATAGCTGTATCTTTCAACAAAGGTATGTAACCATTTTATTTTCAACATGATGCATATGTTTGAATATACTTAGGGGGAATGGGGATTACATCAGTAAGCCTTTCTTACAAATGTAATTATGACATGCCAGTGATCACCAGCTGTGTTACTCCTACAGTGGATGTAGAGTGCAGCAAGGGTTTAATGCTCTGTATTAACTAGGTGCACAGGTATCCTGGATACTTCCTTTGTTAGCAGTTGTAGTAGTACCTGCCATTTGGTGGGCACTTTTGTTTATGCATATGTTATGGGTGGGGTTTCCTTGCTATGGGGCACACTACAATGGACTCCTAGGTTTGTTGTTTGATCATACATGAGTATCTGTCATGTCACAAACAGCTGTGGGTCACTATTGGTACAATTCTACTTACTTCCATAACTTTTGTATGTTTGCCACACTGTTGATTAAGAGATGTGTAATCAAGCAGGGAATAACAACCGTTTTCCTTTTTCTGTATCTCCACATGCTGTCATCCTGACGTGTTCTCATTTATTTGTATTTCAGAAGATATCATGCATGACAATGTCCACCTTTCACTCAGGCAGAAAATGACCTCTTTATTAAGGCACTGAGCCACCACCAAGTCCAGCTTGTGACACTGCCAGTCCAGCTATCAGGAATTTTCCAAATAATTCTATGTCACTTGTGAATATTGATATGATTTATACAGAACTGTATGTTATGTAGTGAGCTTAAATAATGTAACCACAGCATACCCTGCTGGAACATAGAAAATTAACTTAACAACGCTTCAATAAAATAATTTGAAATTAAGTGTTTTACGATGTGCTATAAAAGTTAGTTTCAAGGCAGCAAGCAGACACAATTTCTAGAGCTAGAAGTTTTTCTATTGTCTGGAAAGAAAAGTAATTACTGCGTTTAAAATGTAAAGTGTTTGATTGCTTTATGACTTCCTAGCAGCTACACAGTTCTGCAAACTTCTGAGAGATATGTAGTTCTCACACAGAGATGTTAAAATTCTGTTTTGCCTTGGAACTGAAGTCAGGTGAGAAAGACTGATGTCATCCAAGTTAACCCAGCAGCAATGTTTATTATTAATTTAAGAATGCTCTTAGACAGAGACTAGGTATTTTGTATCTTGTCTTGGACCTAGAAACATCCACTCAGCACTTCTGCCTGTGTGTTGTCTGTATGTAAGACATAGGGCATTAGTATCATTTAGATATAGCTAGGACAATAGCAAAGATTAGTTTAGATGTTTTCTATATTTATATGAGACTGTCCTGCAATGTTGTTTTAAAATTTTGAACTCTGAAGTAACCGTGTTTGTTTTCTGAGTATTGTATTGTTCTTGTATTATTTATTATTAAATATATTTAAGCCTATCTTTGTGGCTGATATTTGTGGAACATATTTAAAGTCTTAGAATACTTGCATATGTATTTGGTGACACTGTACAGGCCCTTCCTAAATAGCCTTGCAAGACTTGGTCAAAACTATCATTTGGATTAATAGTAAACATTACACAGTAGGATTGGACACCCTTTGTAAGGGCCTTATAGTAGCTGATAAGTAGGGTAGCTGATGGCAGCTGGTACTACGTTATAGTCTGGACAGAAGGTGGCATAGCTAGTAAACCTGTGCCAGCCTTTCTGAGGTATGTGTGTGTGTGTGTGTGTGTGTGTGTGTGTGTGTGTGTGTGTGTGTGTGTGTGTGTGTGTGTGTGTGTGTGTGTGTGTGTGTGTGTGTGTGTGTGTGTGTGTGTGTGTGTGTGTATTTGTATATCTATCAAATCTCAAAGTGTGTGTCAGCTACATGGCCAGGGACAAGAAGCACTGGTTGGACAGAGAGGGTGCTGAAGGTCTTAGCTTGGCCATTCAGCTGAGATCTCAACCCTATTGCTGTGCCAGTGGGGAGTATTAATGGGTATCTGGAGAAAGAGGGAGAAACCATCCCTAGACTGACTGTGATCTCTGTCTGCTCTTAATGGAAATTGTTCATTACTGTTTGTGTACTTGTCATCCTCCCAATGTGTACATCCCTCACTGTTGCCAGTGCTGAAGATTGTGGCTCCTTGCAGGGCATCACATATTAATTGGTGGCAGTGGTGGGATATCCACATCACATATTAATTGGTCGACAGTGGCGAGTTAACCACATCACATATTAATTGGCTTGTAGTGGTATGGATATCAAATTCCAGTAGGATGTGTACAGTAATCACTAAAGGTGTTTGTACTCTCAATCAGCCATGCAGTGAGCATTCAGAGTTCATATCACAATTGTTTTATTTTTTTTGTTAGATTAGTCAGGGAGAGCTGGCAAGCATGTCAGCAGAGGAGTATGGCAAGCTGACAAGGAACCAGTGGGTTAAAATGTGCTTGGCTAAAGGGCTGGTGCATGCCAACCTGACTAAAGCAGACATGATTGCAGCTTTAGTTACAGCTGCATCACAGAATAGCAACCAGGAGATCAATCAGACTGGCTGTGGAGATGTACAACTCTCAGAAAATGGACAGCTCAACCTTTCCACAGAGGACTTAAAAATCCATCTGGAGTGAAAGAGAACTGAGCTGGAGGCCAAGCGTTTGGAAATAGAAGCAGCAGAGAAACTGAGATGTCTTGAGGCTGGGGAAAATGGGAAAATGTAATTGCTGAAAGCTGAGAAGAAAGAGAGGCAGAGGCAACATCAAAAGGAGATGCTGACTCTTCACCAGAGTCATGGAGGAAATGGGGAAAGGAGTAACCGAACCCCAGAAGCAACAAAAGTCAGTAAATTTCTTCCATAATTTACAGAATGGGATCATATCAAAAGTTTCATTCATATATTTGAGAGTGTGTGTAAACAGTATAATATTGACCAAGGGCTCTATGTACGGTTTCTGACCCCCTTACTCCATGGTAAAGCTGTAGCTATTATTTCTAAACTGTCTGATACTGATTGTTTAAATTATAATATTGATAAAACTGTTTGCTAGAATGTTTTAAGTTAACACCTGAAGCTTATAGGAAATTGTTTCGTGAGCATAGATGCAAGGCAGATGAAAGTGTGTGTGAATATATTGCTGACGTAAGCACTGATTTTCATAGGTGGGTGAGTGGATGTCAGGTCACCACTTTTAAATGGCTGGCATACCTTTTGGTGAGGGGAACAAGCCCTTAGCAGTTTGCCTGAGGACATGAGAATCTGGTTAGCTTTTAGACAATGTAATAGAGAAGATGGGTTGGAGAAGGAGTGAGGCCTATACCTAGCAAGCAGGGCATCACTGCACAGGAAATGGACACCCAGTACTGCTCATGGGTATAAGGAAACCCATGGTGGGCAGCCCAGACTGCCCCAACAGAGTCCACCAGTAGCAGGGGAAGCCACTAGTCCAGGTATGCATCCAGGGCCAAGGGTTAAATGTTTTAAATGCAACCAGTGGGGCCATGTAGCACATAGATGTCCACAGAGGCAAGGTGGAGAACAAAAGGTGGGAGAGCCAGTAAGTGGAAATGACAAAATGCCAGCAGTAAGTTGTCTCGAGACAACATGGGTACCAAACTACCACAAGAGGTTATTTTTTATCTAAGTGAATGGGAAAGAGGCCATTGCTAAGAGAGGCACAGCCTAACCATTGTAAAGCCTGCAATGTTTACAGAGGAGCACTACTTGCTTGGGCAGCCTACTCCAGCCAGAGCTTTAGGAGGGCCTCCATTCCAAATACCTTTGGCTAGGGTTCATATTGATTGGGAGGGTGGAAAAGGAACCAAGCAAGTAGGTGTGTTTGAGGATATCCCTTCAGATGTCCTGATAGGGAATGATTTTGATAATGCAGTACTGTGTCTGCATGCAGTTACATGCAGTCAGGCTTGGAGACAAGTATGTGGGTCTGGTAGCCTGGGGGAGACCCAGACTGATTGAACCCTTTGCAGCAGGACTAGTGAGGTGGTTACTTCAGGGAGGGAGCTACCCTGTAACAGTGAGACTGAAGGTGAGCCACAACTGCTTGTGGGTACTGATGTTCCCTTGGACAGAGTGACTGCAAGAGCAGATGTGAGTAGTAGTACCCATGTTGACAGTGAGGCACAACTGTCAGAGGATACCAGACTTCCTGTGGAAGGGATGCTGGGAAGGGTTACAGAGAAAGAGATGAGACAGGCTCACATCCTACATTACAAGGCCTGAGGGAGGTAGCTAGTGAGGCACCTAATTCTCAAGGGAAGGAGGAATCTGTATCCTGGGCAAAGGGTTACTGTATAGAGAGTGGACCCCTGAGGGAGGGCTAGAGGGTGAGAGAATACAGCAGTTGGTAGTGCCTAGAGCCTACCATCTGGCATTTCTAGCCATAGCCCATGATATTCCCTTTGCAAGTCATATGGGCATAAAGCGTACAAAAAGACGTACTATGCAGAACATTTATTTGCCTGGGATTTCCAGAGATGTAACAGGGTAGCGCAGTATCTGTGAGCAGTGCCAAAAGGTAGGCAAGGCAGGAGACAAGGTGAAAGTTCCTTTGATGCTTTTGCCTGTGATTGAGGAACCATTTCAGAGGGTAGCTATGGATATTGTAGGGCCTCTGAGTACCGCAAGTTCCACAGGGAAAAAGCACATCCGAGCGGTAGTAGATTATTTTACCAGATACCCTGAGGCTGTGGCTCTGTCCTCCATTGAAGCAGAAAAGGTGGCAAATGCTCTGTTAGAGATTTTCAGCAGGGTAGATTTTCCAAAAGAAATACTGACTGACAGAGGTGCAAATTTCATGTCAGACCTGCTGGCTTGCCTGTGGAAGCACTGTGGGGTGAAGCACCTAAAGACCACCCCTTACCAACCCTAGACTAATGGTCTTGTTGTGAGGTTAAACTCTATACTTAAGTCCATGCTATGGGCATTACAAACCAGTGTAAGAAGGACTGGGGAAAATATTTGCCCCATCTGTTGTTTGCTTACAGAGAGGTGCCCCAGGAATCCACAGGTTTTCACCCTTTGAGTTGCTGTATGGGCATAGGGTGAGGGGACCTCTAGATTTGATTCCAGATGAGTAGGTGGGTTAATGTGAATCCCACAAGGAGTCTGCTGTGGCATAAGTCCTAAACATAAGGACAAGGCTCAGGGAACTCATGGGCTTGGCCCAGGAGAACCTGGCAGAAGCCCAACAGCAGAAAAAGGTCTGGTGTGATAGGAACGCTCGAGCGAGAGAGTATGCTGTAGGGCAGGAGGTAATGGTTCTCATTCCTGTCAGATGCAACAAGCTGCAGGCAGCTTGGGAGGGAACCTACAAAGTAGTAAGGAAGGTCACTTACATTGTAGAACTGCTAGGCAGGAGGCAGGGGCACAAATTGTACCATGTTAATATGATGAAACCTTACCATGATAGGGAGGCCCTTGTGTAGAGTATTTGAAGCAGTTGGAGTCTGAGGGGGATCTGGTGACTGATCTCTTTAGTGAGGCTTGAATTGACACCTCAGTGGAAGGGGTAGCAGTGTCCCAGAAGCTATCCCCTACCCAGGTTCGAGAAATCGGAGCAGTGTTACAGGAGTCTGGGGACATGTTCATTGGGAAACCAGGGTGCACCCACCTGCTGCAGCACCATGTGGATAAAGGACCCCAAAGGCCTATTAAGCAGGCCCAGTATGGGGTGCCTTAGAGATTCAAACAGACTCTGAGGGAGAAGATACATCATACAGGAAATGTTGGATCTAGGGTTAATTCAGGAATCCAGCAGTACCTTGGCTTCACCAGTGGTGCTGGTCACAAAGAAGGTGGCAGCACCAGGTTCTCTGTGGACTACAGGAAATTAAATAGTCACACAGAGTCAGATGCTTACTCCATGCCTAGGACAGATGAAGCCCTAGAGCAGCTGGGTGGGGCTAAGTATCTTACCACTATTAATCTTACCAAGTGTTACTGGCAGGTGCCATTGACTTCCAGTGCTAGAGAGAGGTCAGCCTTTGTGATGCCTTTTGGCTTGTATGAGTTCACAAAGATGACCTTTGGGATGAAAATGCCTCTGTGACTTTCCAGAGGCTGGTAGATCATAGCAGGAGCAGGTGATTTTGCCCTTGCTTATCCAGCTGATATTGACATCTACAGCCATTCCTGGCAAGAGCACTTTCAGCATATCAGGGAGGTGCTGGGCAGACTGCAGAGGGCAGGGTTGACCATTAAGCCTAGCAAATGTTACATGGGTATGGCAGAGGTCTCCTACCTGGGACATATAGTGGAGAGTGGTAAGATCAGGCCAGAACCTACCAAAGTGGATGTCATTCAAGCATGGCCTGCCCGTTACCAAAAAGTAGGTGAGGGCATTCTTTGGGATAGCAGGGTACTACAGAAAGTTCTTCCCCAGTTATAGTACCATAGTTGCTCTCCTGACAGATTTGAGAAGAAAAACAGCCCAGATAAGGTTCTTTATAAGTAAAGAGAATGAAAGTGCTTAAATTCCTATTCTACGTTTCATTGTGTATGGTCAGCTGTGGTTCCCTTTGGAGAGTGCTTCACATGTTCACTTCTGAGTTTTTAAGTGGTTTACATGACTATCAGAGTTAACTGCTTCCTGCAGAGACACCATTACCATCACAAACATTTACAGCAGCCTTGGTTTATCCAGTGATGAACATACTCATCTGGCATAAGCCCATCAAATTCTTTCAGGTTCTTTGAAAATTCCTCAGTATGCTTCCCTTGCTGTTTCCAATCATGGTTGGATTACTACCCAATCTGCTCAGTTTTCTTCAGTTAATGCATCCACAGGTGAGTACCATAATGATATGTAAGTGATCAGTACTACAGTAACTTTGTATTCAAGAGCACTAGCCAGTGGGCCAGTGCCACTGTCACGTGACAGACATGACAGACCATGCCAAGTAGAAGGAATGGACGATTGCATTTCAGAGATCCAGTACATGACTAATAGAGATGTAGGAATTTATTGTGAACCTGTCTGGGAGACACACAACAACAATTATCTGCAGATGTGATCTGGATGTTGGTGTTTAAATGGTTCAGTCCACACATATGTCAGTGGGTTATATAACACATTAATATTGCAGTGCAGAAGTTTGTGTATACTGTCCTTAGACATACAGAGTATATATAGATTCCCCATCACAGGCACCTCAGGTGTGCTTCAGTGTTATGCAGTCAAAGAAGGTACAGTGGTATAACATCATTTGCTGTATGAACACCATTGCCTTGCATGCCACATAGGCACTGAGTATAGATCATTGTGTGTTCTGTGGTAGCCTGTATGCTATGGATTCATGGACATCAGATGTGATGAAGAGCATGTATAAAGGGATGAAGCTGGACATGTCAGTGATTTCAAGAGACATGTGCTTGAGGTACAATCAGATGATATTGTGGCACTGTGTTTGTCAGTGATTCTAAGAGACATGTACTTGAGTTACATTTTGACTACATTGTGACATTGTGTCACTCCTGGAACATGGGATATTTCATTTTTAGCCAATTGGAAGTAAATGATGTACTTCCCTTTCTAGGCCCACGTAGATATTTAAGCACTGTATTTAACATCAGTAACTTAATAATTCCTGAAGAAGGACTCATTCCACCTCAAAATCTTGAGTAATTGCAAAACATATGTTGGGTTAGTAAAAGTTATTACATCATGTCTATTTTCCAGTATCTTTCTGTTTTCTGTTAAAGGACGAATATGGCATTTCTTTAATTTGTTTCTTTTCTCATGGTATATGAGGCATCCTCCGCATAGTATATGAATGTACAGCCAAAGATTTTGTAGAATCTGAGGCTGTACACAATAAGTGCACAGCATCCCCAATGTGTGCAGAAGTCTCCTGTGGATGAAGTCTTCTTAAGTATTTCATTACTTCTGATGCAGCAGTGTAAGATGTGCACACTGCTTTTGATATGGGCATAACCTCATATGTCAGCAATATAACTGGTGCCATCACACCTCAGAATTACCCTCTGAAATGCATGTGGTACAGGGGTTAATTCTGCAAATGAATAGGTATGTCATTTAGGTGCAGGCTGTTGACACATAATCCACAGCTGAGTTGGCAATTGATGCCTTATGGCATTCATAGGTATGCTGGCCAGCACTGTTGTGGCTTCCATATGGACCTAGAGATCTGACATCTTGAAATGACTGCTTTAGTGTAGTCTCTGGTGGCAAATACC
This sequence comes from Protopterus annectens, assembly GCF_019279795.1. Lineage (NCBI taxonomy): Eukaryota > Metazoa > Chordata > Ceratodontiformes > Protopteridae > Protopterus > Protopterus annectens. The sequence goes on from NC_056725.1 coordinate 1,473,521,645, forward strand.
ACTTCAACTGTCACATCTATGTATTGGAATGCCCATGCCATCAGAGCTGCCAACAATGAGAATGATTTCCATGGTCAGGGTAGGGTATATAACTAGCGTGAATATCTTCTGGGGCGTTTAATGGGTGCATGCTCAAAAACAGTGTCAGCAGCTGTCATATACCTTGCCATTCCTAGATATGGGTGGCAGTGGCTATCTTCTTCTAGATCTGGCACTGCTCAGCAATGAGCTCCATACAGGTCCAAGTCACACAGAAGCATCCATCTTTGACAAGGAGGTCTGAAGCCCTGTCACAGGTACAAGCACAGTGGCATCTGGTCCAGGTCATGCAGTAATATATAATCACTCACACAATAAACTCCCTAGGAGGGGTCCGAATGGAGAGATGATAAGTCAGCAAATAAAGGGGATTATTATTGCTGAAACTGAATTCATCCTCGAGTCTTGGTGAGTACCCTCACGAGGTGGACCCTGTTTTTTCACAAAATCTCACCAAGACAACACTGATATATAGACTGTATTTATATAGCATATACTATGGACAGAAGTAGGTTAAAAAAAAAAAGATAGCTGGGTGCACAAGACCCAGGATGAAAAAGTGCCCAATCCTGGTAGGCACACTGGTGCCAGGACTGGAAATGATAATAGTGTAGAATCCTCAAGATACAGAAGCATTCCTACAATGGGGCTAGGCCAGGCCAAGGGGGAGGATGCCCCCCTGTTGTAGAAGGAAGCAGTAGTCCACAAAAATCACAAAAACTGATAGGCCAAAGAAGAGCCATAAAGATGATAAAGTGGACTATTGAGGATAAGAAAGAAATGATGTATTATTACTATTTTGCAAAAGCCCAGAATTTCCAGGCACAAGATATACAAAATGATTACGAGAGAAATTAGAGGAAAGAAAAATATTTCCACAAGAAAAACTGTCATAAGCTTCAAATAAAAAAATTGCATTCATTAATACAAAAGATTTGTGAAAAACAGTAAATAGATGAAGAAACTTTGAACTGTTTCGAAAAAGAAGCATCTATGGTAGTGCAAAAATATAAACAACAAAATCTAGAGATCTTTGAAAAGTATAAAAACGAAATATGGACATGGGAAAGAAAGAGAGATTTGATATGGAGTAATATTTATGCAAAGGAGAAAGCCAAATTAATCAATATAAAGACGGCATCCCCGAAGATATTCAAAGAGAAATACAGGCAAAGGCATCCAGATATGAAAAATTTCACAAAAAAATAGTATCACAAAGAGGGAATGTAGAAAAGAAGATTAGTAAAGTAGAAGTTAAAAAATAGAAGTTGAAGTTATGGAGTGCCCGTGAAGTGAAGGATTTGGTGTAGAAGATCTAACAGAGGTTACATCACAGCATGATGGAGTTAGTCTCAAAAGTAAGGAGAAGCAGGAATATCAGGAGACATCTGAAGAGGAAATATGGACATGGGAAAGAAAAAAGAGATTTAATATGGTGTAATATTTATGCAAAGGAGAAGGCAAAACTAACCAATACAAAAAGAGCAGCACCAAAGATATTTGAAGAGAAATACATGCAAAGGAACCCAGACATGGAAAACTTTACAATATAAAAAATAAGAAAACAAAGAGGAAATGTTGAAAAGGAGATTAGTAATGAAGAAGTTAAAGAAATAAAGATTGAGGTCATGGAATACCTGCAAAGTGAAGGATCCAGTGTAGAAAATCTAATTTAGAAAGCACCACAACAGGATTGAGCAGTGGATATCCAAATTAAGGAGAACCCAGTGGAACAGGAAGCACTTGGCCAGGTGCAATATGAAGATATTTTGGAGCCTTCCACAGGAAACCAGTATAAACTTTCACGTGAAGCTGGACAACAAAGGAAAGAACAGGAAACTGTGGAAACTCTGATGCAGACAATGTTGATGAGTTATAGGCTACTGAGTTCCTATATGAATGAGCCACTGATGGCACAGGATGAAATTGAAGAAAATGTGCCACAAGAAGATGCTATAGAATTTTCTGTAGAATGCCAGCAGGAAATGGAAAATAAAAAAACGTATCCTCAGTTTAGAAGAAAATGAGCTAAGAGAAGAGTTGCTTGATTTAATAGGGCTAGCTAGACATATTAAGATGAATGAAAGAAATAGACTGCAGAAGGTCAATAAATCCCAAACAGTCAGAAGTTTGATAAAACAAATAAACACAGTAATTAGGACTGTCCATTGAGATCCGTGCAATATAACAGAAGTAAACAGGATATATTACTGTGCAGCTAAATTAATAACTGATAAAGTTCTAACACAAAAACATAGGATAGTGAGGGAAAGGAAGCGTATTAGAACGCACCAGGATCTATCATGCACTATCGCAAATAAACTAAAAATCTCAGCGCAGGTGGAAAAACTTAGAAGATACTCAGATAAATATAATGGAAAACTACAAAATAAGCAATTTACTGGTGACCCAAAAAAGTTTTATAGACAACTGGGAAACAAAGTAAAAGGAATTCAAAGACCACCATAAAAAGGGGAAATAGATTAATTTTGGAGAAGTATCTAAGAAGATCGTGTGGAACATAAAAAAGATGGTAAATGGATAGAAGAAGTAAAAGAAAGAATAAGAAGTTTAAAGGTACAGGATATGAAATGGGATGAAGTAGCAGCCAAAGAGACTGAAACTAATTAAGAAAAGCTTCTAAATGGAAAGCACCAGGCCCAGATGCAGTAACTAACTTTTGGCTAAATGTATTAACATCTTTGCACTAAGAGTTAGCCATGAGTAAGAACTATTTTTATGCACACCTCGAACAGACACTGACCTGCCTAATAACAAGATAAGATGGAACCTGCAAGCTACCCTAAAAATTATAGACCAATAACTTGCCTTCCGATGACATATAAACTATTCATGGGAACTGATGCCAACAGAGTTTATACTCATTTATAACAAAACTCAATTATGGCAGTAGAACAAAAGGGCAATAAAAGAAGTCATATGGAACAAAGGATTATTTGTTGTTAAATAAAGTCATAGTGGATAACTGTACAAAGGGGAAGAATCTAAGTATGGCATGGAGTGACTACAAAAAAGCATTTGATAGTATCCCACATTCATGGATAAAAGAGTGCTTAAAAGTGCATAAGATACACCCTACACTGATCAACTTAATTACAGAGTCCATGAAACAGTCGTAGACCACTTTGCAATTAAGCCATGATAAAGGACAAATTATTATCCCAGGGATAAAAATTCAAAGGGGGATTTTCTAGGGTGACTCTCTGTCACTGTTGTTATTCTGTCTTGCCCTTAACCCATTAAGCTGTCTACTTAACAGCTTAGGCCATGACTATAATTTGGCTTCTATATAACAAAGTGTAAAGACTTCTCATCTTCTCTTTGCTGATGATTTAAAACTGTATTTTATCAATGATTTAAATCTATATAGCTCATCAGATGAGGAACTGAAAGTACAACTGCAAGTTGTCAAAACTTTTTCAGATGATATAAGAAGGTCAATTGGTCTTGATAAATGTGCAAAAGCAACCTTTAAAGCAGGAAAACTACAGCACCAGGAAAACAGTTCAGGACAAGAATGTGATATAAAAGAACTTCAGTAAAAGGGAGTGCATAAATATTTGGCGATTGATGAAGGATCAACAAAAAAATGTACAAATGTGAATAAAACTTAGTAAGGAATGCTTTAAAATACTTTAATCCTGAAAACAGCATTGCCGTATAGGAACAAAAATCCAAGCTATAAACCAATTTGCTCTTCCTGTCCTAACTTTGGATTTGGTGTGAATGACTGTCCCCAGAATGTGTTGGATAGATTAGATAGGAAAACAAAAAGGATGCTTCATTGTCACCAAATGATTTATAAAAATCAGAGCATACCAAGATGTTATATTCCCTGTTCTGAAGGAGAGATGGGCCTCCTTGAAATTGATTACATGTATAGATCTGCAATTGTGGGACTTCACATTTATCTACTGACTTCACAAGACCCAAATGTAGTGAATGTTTTGAAACATGAAGAGAATAATTCTAAGATGACTTCTCTGCTTAATCTAGCAGAAGCATATCGGCATCAAGCAGGAATGGAAATCAAACCAGAAGTAAATAAAAGTCAAGCAACAACTGAATGTGCCAAAAAACAAAAGAAAGAATATAAGGTAAAGGTCCAGATGAGAAGGCAAGAAATGTGGAAAATGCATAAATGTAGTTGCAAGTATAGAAAACTTCTGGAAGAACCACACGTTGATCAGGAACAAATGCAGGAATGGTTAAGGAGAGGTGAATTTAAGAGATGACAGGTTAATATTGGTGGCCCAAGACAGTGAGCTACGTACACACTGGTTTACAACATCCATTGAACATGTGGGAGAAACAGAAAAATGTAGGTTTTGTAAGACTAAATTGGAAACAGTTGCACATCTTGTTTCTGTTTGTAACATACTAATGGCAGAAGGACTGTATACTGAAAGGCATAATAATGTAGCAAAATTGTTGCACTGGGGATTGTGCAGACATTATGGTATTGAAGTGGCTGAAAAACACTGGAAACATGAGCCACAAAGCATCATAGAAAATGATGGAAGTTTACATCACATGGGATTACCCATTACCAACAGTTCAAAAGATAGATGCTAGAAAACCCAGATATAGTGGTCCATGAAAAAAAGACTAAAGTAACATTGATCATTGAAATCACCATACCCAGTGATTACAGGCAGAAACAAAAGCAATGTGGAAAAAATATATCCAGAAAGTTCCAAAGTAGTAGTAGGAGCAATGGGTCTTATAAAAAAGAACTTAAAATTGTATTTAGATATGTTACCAATGTGTGTATCCCCATACGAATTGCAGAAGGAGCTATTACTGGGCACATTACGGGTGCTGTGAAGTGCATTTTTGGCTGACATCAAAGACTGAAACAATATAATTTCATGAGCTTTAATCATACTTTGACTTAGGAATGGGTTCCGTTCCAGTCGTGGTATTAGAAACCCAAAAACTTGGAGAAATTAAAAAAAGGTAAAATCACTAGGCTAATAATGGCAGTCCAAGACAGTGGGTTACATAAACATCGGTTTACAAAAGTGATCATTGTAAAAGTAAAAAAAGAAAGAAATAAGTGTACTGACAGATTTGAACAGTGTATGGTAATTGACAAGACACAGACAAGTAATGGGATAGTCATATGGTTGTAAGAGGACCCAGTCCATTACCTTGCCTAGGGTCCCATTTGACCATAATCTGGATCTATAGACACCAGCCTAGTTAACAACACAAAAACTATCAAAACAATACACTGAACACAAGTCCAATCCAAGAACATCAATTGTGCATATTTGTGTTATTAACAGGAAAAAGTATACTTCTTAAAGTGAACATGAAAACAATCCTATGAACTGTAGATCAATTACTTGCCTTCTAGCAATACATGAATTATATACTGGAATTGATGCAGACACAGTTTATAGCCATTTAGAAAAAAGTCAGCCATGGCAATAGAACAAAAAGGTAATAAAATAATGGCATATGGCCATATGGCCAAAGGATTATATATTGCTAAACAAACCCATAGTACAGAACTGTAAAAATGATTGGAATTTAAGTACGGCAAGGATAGATTGTAAAAAGCATTCAATGGCATCCCACTTTCCTGAATTACTGAATGCTTACAGACATATAATGAATCACATTGTAGTGAGAATGAAAAAGAGGCAAATCACATTACGGCCGAGTCTAATTAAAGGACAAATTGTTATCCCAGTAATACAACTCCAGAGATGTTACTCCAATGTGACTCTTTGTCACTACTACTGTATTGTTTTGCACGTAACCTGTTAAAGCTGTTTACTTAATGAATTAGGCTATGGTTATGGCTTAACTTTCAAAAATTGCCTTGTTCAAAGACATCTCATCTACTTTTTGTGGATGACTTAAAATTATATAGTTCATCAGATGAGCATCTGAATGCACAACTATAAATGTTTAAAACTTTCTTAAATGATGTAAGAATGATATTTGGGCTTGGTGCATGTGCAAAAACAACATTAATAACATGAAAGCTGCAACATCATGTAAATATCAGTCTGGGACAGGAATGTAATATAAAGGAGCTGAAACAAGAAGGTATGTATAAATATTTTTAACGAGATGAAGGTAGGCAATAAAACATGAATATATGAGAACAACACTTAGCAAAGAATACTTCAGAATAGTAAAGCTAATATTGAAGACTGCCTTGATATCTTGGAATAACGTTCAAGTTATAAACTTTTATAACTTAAAGCTTTGCTGTGAATAACTGGCCCAAGCATCATTCAATCAGCTAGACAAGAAAATATAAAACTGATTCATGCTTATGAAGTGATATATCAAAAACAGTATATGCCAAGATTATATACCCCTCATTCTGAAGGAAGTATAGGCCTCCTTGATATATATATATATATATATATATATATATATATATATATATATATATATACACACACACTTGTTCTGTGAAGGAAAAGGACGTCACTTAGGGTTGGGTGTTTCATGGCTTAGAAGGCCACACAGATTAACATGAAGTTCTCAAATGACACTCAGTACAGAGGGAAGGCCATTTGTCTGTCCTAATATCTAAGATTTTTGGGAGCACCTGTCTTTTAGTTATGAATCTCTGAGGTCTTTCAAGTTGAACGATATGTTTATACATGCCAAAAGGTGCATTATATTCAATAATGGGTATTATGAGATACAAATAAAGGGAAATTAAGACTTATTTTGATCAAGTAGAGATGCCTTTGAAAATTAGAAGACCCAGACAGAAGGCCTTCCAAACTCCTGTGGAGACATGATGGTCAAATGATAAAGAATGATCTGCTATAATCTTTGGAGCCCTTATGACAATGTCTGATTGGAGGTTCGTACCACCTATGTGGTATGTAAATCTGTTTTGTTTACCAAAATAAAGTACGCTACATTTTTTTCATATTTAATTTGACTCCATTTCCCTTGCACTAATTGTTAACATGGTCTAAAGTATGTTTGGAACAACTGAGAGTCAGTGGCAATTTGAATAACAACACCTAATTCACAGTCATCTACAAACGTAGATAACCATAGCCCAGGAATATTGGCCTTAAGGAGAACAATGGGATTCTATTATTAAATGCTCAACTTCTCTGTCCTTTTTCTCCCTATTTATTGTCCCTGCTATGAATAAACAATGATACAACATTTAAAATATTTTAAATAGACTGTTTCTCTCCACTAGAACAGTACCTCACTGTACTGTGGTGGTTTCACTTTCAAAAAAAAACTTTTATCCTGCCTGGAAAAGCTTGTTGTAGTCCAAAATTCACTGATGTCATCAAGGCCACTGAATACAGGCAGTTTTCTGGCCAGGCCCCTCCCCAAACTGATGTCACAACAATCCTAAAAACCCACCCATGCTGTGATGTCACAGCTTCCTGGTCCTTTCCCTGCCCATACAGAAAGTAAAGGCTATAACAAGAAAACAGTACATGCATCTAGTCTCCTACTGTGAGCTGTCAATCACAACAGGTAACAGCTGAAATTACCCTTAGCACTTTGACAACTAGGGAAGATAGGTGTGAAAGGGAATGGGAAATTAATTAAAGTAGTGCAGCAGTGAAAAGCACTTTGAAAGTCTGTTTTGTGGCATGGGCACTGTTTGTGTTTTAAGTAGTCATTGAATTGCGTGAAATGCTACTTAAAACTGACTGAAAGACAGCAGTGTATGCATCTAAAACAAATGCAGTGACAGAAGCTTTAGGAAGAAAGAGGCCTGCATGATGCAATTTTTTTTACAGATAAGCAATACATTGTGGGTGTGGGATATCTAGAGTCAGACTAAACAATCAGAATTACTTCAAGATGCCAGACCCCATGTGGTCAGACTCAGAAATTATGTATAAAAATATTTAAAAACCTGTAAACAGTCCCAAAGTGGCATTAAAATGTAGGAAACACCAAACCATGATGAAATAAATATATGTTTTGAGTCTGTAGGTGAGGTTCTCCTTTAAAGTCTGAGAAACAGATGGCAAATAGGAGAGGTCCCAACACTGAGCACTGTGGTACACCCCTGGTAACTTTCCCTTTCAGAAGTGGCATCTATAGCTCTATCAACATGGGTTCCATCAATCAGCTAGTTAGCTATCCACTATAAAACTAAATGATTTATATTTAGATTTACAAGTCTGTCAATAATGTCTGTGTGAAGAAAATGAAAACACTGTCATCTATGTTAGCATGTCTGGCAGGTGATTTGTGCATATTCTCAGATTAACTTGCATTGTATGCCAGCATCTCAAATTGTGAAAGGTAAATATGTTTTTAAATGTTGGGTATTTACCTGTTTAAACAGAATGTTTAAAGAATCTGTCAGTGTTTTGATACATTTCTAATTGCACATGTTTGAGAGGAGGTTTCTAAAGTACTGTGGAGAATCAGCTGAGCAGGTAGGTGATTATTTGGAACAACTGATTAACAAGAAAAAGAATGTTTTCAAAGAGCTGACTGTTATTTTTCAAAATAGGACAGTTGAGACTGTTAAGCTGTGTAGTTAGTCAAGTGCTGAGCAGTTTGTGAAGAGTTGCAGTCAGTTACAGTGCTGTGCAGTGATACCCAAAGAAAAGAAAACTCACAAAAAAACTGTAAACCTGCCTTTGCCTTGCTGTTATGCTTTGGATTAGATTAGGGGCAGTATTCTGTAGCTAGATTAGGAAAGTTTAGTTATTCAGATAGAGTTTTTCTACAATGATGGACTTCTATCCTCCAGGTGAATTTTATATTTCTGCTGATTGAATTCTGGTGCTTTTTGAAAGTTATTGATTTATGTTCTTATAATCATTTTATTTATTATTAAATGTTTTTCATTACTTTATATTGTGGCTGAAAATCAGTGGGTTCTTTAGAGATTAGACAGTGCTTATACCTGTTTTATACTCCCCAGGCTACTTCTGATCATAGCTATCATTTATTTTGATATTTAATTTTCATAATTGGACACCTCTTTAGAAGGACATGAAGATACTCTGATTGGTGGCAGTATTACCATATTATTTTGGGGAAGAGAGACAGTTGGAAATCTGTGTCAAGCTTTCTCAGAAGTGTTTGGATGTGTGAGATTTAAATTTACTTTGAGTGTGAGTGTATCAGAGGTATTAAAATGGGACACATTGCTCTGAAATGTGTAATAATGAGTTACATTAGGGGTGGACGGAAGTACACAGTCCAGTCTCAGATTATTGAGCATGTTTTGTTGTGCTCTTAGGGGAACATTGTGAAATATTACTCCTGTTTAAGTGACAGTCTCACATTGGAGTCAGTAGTGAGGATTGAAGCTCCTTAGTTGCTGACCCAGGATAGTAAGGGACGTCACATTTATTGTTGACAGTACAGTGAGGTATTGTCAAGACATCACAGCCTGCATGGAAAAAATTGTCAAAGGACTTGGTCTGGCCCAGATATGTTTTATATACTGCACAACTATTATTCACTGCTTCTGTTATTTTTTGAACGTAATGAATGAGGTTAAAGAGGCTGGACCTTCCTTTGACAAAGCTGAATTAATGAGGTTCCAAAGTTAAGAGATTACAAAGTCCAGACTCATGAGGTCTGACATAATATGCTACATAGCTTTACATATGAGGCTAGTTAATCTAATTATTCTATAGCTATCAAGGTCTTGGGTTGGTACACACTTGTATTAGGACTTTACAATGGCTGTTTTACAGGCTTTAAGACAGTAACCAGTGGAGAGGCTTATATTAAAGAGGTTTAGCTACGCCATACTTAACACTGATAATAGACAACCTTGTGTATTATTTGGGCACAGTGGATGAGGTGTTCTTTGCTTCTGAGTGGGCTAAGAGAACTTGCATCATAGTAAATAAAGGGTGTAACTTGGACTTTGGAAGCTATTTAATAGCTATAACTGTGGGTGGAGTAAAATTTGCATTACATTTTTCAACTAGGATATTAGTGATTTTCTCTGGGTCAGAATGTACAGTATTATTGCAGGCTAGTACTCAACATTGTTGGGTTTTAGTTATTAACTTCCTGACATAGTTAAAGAAATATTTGCAATTATTTTTGGTTTTAGTTGCTACTTTAAGTTCGTACTCTGCTTTGAGCTTCATAATGGTTCTTGTTTGCTTAGGTGTGCGTTAATCTAAGTAGAATGAGACTTCTTATAAGCATTAATTGGTTTATTTCTGTTAACTTATAATTTATTTACAATGGTATTTCACTATATGGGTTTATTTTTAAATGATTCATTATATTTGAGGCAGATGGGGACTGCCTTATCAATTTAACCATTTCAAAGGCATCATTAGTAAATTTAGCTATGAGATCCATCAGAGCAGGATTGCAACAGAATTTATTTAGATTAGGAAGTAAATGAATAAGGCTTGCTTGTGAGAAGTCCCTAAACACAGAGGCATTTATAGGGGAAGTACCACCAGTAAAGGTTACTAAATTATAGCCTGATTTATCAAGGCGAGATGATACATATTGAGGTGTGCAGGAATATACCATAATTCTGTGGACCCGATCAAAGCTATTGGTACCCTAATATAATAGTTAACTATTTGTAAGAGAGACTTAGCATTTCTAATGAAAAAAAAGCTTGGTATGCTGACCATTGGCAGTGTAGGCCAGGCAGCTTATTGATGGATAGTTGACATTCCCCAGTAGAAAGGTCTTGGGTTTAATGGGAATTTAAGCTAATGTGTTAAGATATCTGTCTTGCTCAGAAGGAAGCATAGATATCTTTGTAGTGGTAATTAGTCTTGTTTAGGGTGATTTGGACTTCTAGGAGTTCACATCTGGTGTTACAAAGAATCTGTCATGAGGTGATGATTTCCTTGACAAATACTGAAATTCCCCCACAATTACTATTGAGTCTGAAGATGTGGTAGGCATTATACCCAACAAAAGAAGCAGTGCTTTCATTGTTCTGAAGCCATGTTTCTGCAACTACACATACATGAATGTGTTCAGGCTGCAGGAAAGCTTTAAGTTTGGGTATGTTTTTTCTTAATATTCCTGATATTAAGTAGAGCCACATGAATGTGTTCCATATAAGAATGTATTAGGTTGGAATGTCCATCAGCTGAATTCTACATAAAAAGCATAATGGGGTCACCAAAGGACTTAGCCAAAATGCAAAAGCTTTTGTAGTTTAGGTGATGACCATCCTTCGCTAAGAAAAAAAGGCTTATCAGCCAACACATCCCAAGCTGATTCATACTGGATCCCCCTAGAATAACAACAGCTACAAAGACAATTATTAAACACAATTATCTTGCTTCTGAATTTTGTAATCATTCTGAATGATACCAAAATACCACTCAAAACCAGTATCTTTCCTACCTCAGACACATGCCTTGCAAGCTCAGTCATATCTTTTTGCATATGCTTTTGCATAGAGTACTTAAGGTCATTCACCCCATGTGGACCACTCTCAGGTCATAATCACATTTGTCAGGATAGAGGCATCTATAAGCCATTGTTACATCCCAAATTTTGACTCTAAAAAGACAGCTGTCACCCTCTACTTATAAAGCCTGATGAGCATAGTGTTCTTATGCCTGACAATAGCATCAACTATTATTAAATCATTATCATGTTTAGATGGTCATAAAGGCTTGGAGTCTGCTCCCTTGTGACTCAGAGCTCTGTCTACTGGATTTGTGGATGTAGATGAAAGTTAATATGGTGATGTGTGGACTAATGTCTGAGGTTTCTAAGTCTTTATCCTGGGAGACTCGGGCAGAGTTCTCTCAACACACTCAACTGGTTTAGTGAAAATGCTCTGTGCTGTGTGTATAAGTCTGTGTTGCTTACTGAATGTGCTCTGAGGTGAGAAGGAAGCCTCGAGTTAATAAAATACTTGCACTTCTCACATAATGAATCATTTTGAGGTAGCAATATTGTTTTCAATAAGCGATCAATTATTTCACTGTCTCAGAACACCTAGTGTTATAAGGCTGTCTGCAGAAGGGGCAGAAGCTGACTCAGATTCCATATCAGGCAGTGCAGATGAAGGAGTATAACAAGACAGGTTAATAACTTAATCTTGGTTTAAATAGAGGGGGTTAATTGGATCAGAAAAAAAGTGATAATATGAGAAATGACGAAAGGATAAAAGAATATGAGCTGCAGTCAGCTACTGTAGTATCCTTTTATGCAAAAAAAAAAAAAAAAGACAGATGTAGAAGTGGCACAAATATGTTCAATCAATTAGGGAATGAAGTGACAAAAATATGTTGAATCAATAAGATAAATGGCAAATTTAAATCAAATAGATTTACCCAATAGGCCAATGTGGTGTATATCTAACTAGTAACTGGACTGTGCAAACCCTACAATATACAAGTAGTTGACAGGCATTGGAATCATGTTACCACAAAACATTGCAGAAAATGAATAAGTTGTAATCACATGGGATCAACAAGTAGCAACAGTTAATAAAAGAGAAGTAAGGGAACCAAAATCGTAATCAAACTATTACCCAAATCAATGGAGAAAACTTCCCATCCATATTTAGACACGACTCACTATAATCCTTTAAATATAAACTAGATGACTGGATGGAAATGCACAAATCTACATCAAAATTGATCAGTATGGCCTTCCTGAAGAGAGGAGGCACTGCCTGAGGGAGTGTACTCACAAGGTATGAATGGCCATGAGACTCAGTGGCCTTGGAATATGTATGAAACCATAAGGGAAAAAAAGGGCAACAGTAGCATTAGTCTGCAAAACAGTTAAACCCAGCAATTTTAGTGTCTTACATACTGAGCGACACAAAGTCGTTAACTACCAAGACCCGCAAGTACAAGTTAGAGCAATATTAAAGAAAGGGGACCAGACAGTTTCAATAATAGCACTGGCAACAGGACTAATTAAAAGGAATTTACATGCTTACTTAAATATGCTACCGATACAAGTAACCCCACATGAACTGCAGATGGGGGTAATTCTGGGTAAATTGCAGGTGCTGAGAAGAGCACTCTTGGCAAACATCAAAGACTGAAGCAATATTAATTTCTTCACATTTAATCATGCCCTGACCCAGGAATGGGGTCCATTCCTACCACAGTTTAAAACCCCAAAATATTTAGAGAAATTATTGCCAGGTGATTGTTTTAGCTGACATTTTTGTGCCTTGTTGGTAACAATTGACCAGATTTGGAGACAGCCTGCTGTCAGCATGGAAGCCTTCTTTCTTTACTTTGAATGCTTCCTTCACTGCTGGCATGTACCAGTGTGTCCTGAGGTTACTGCCATATCAAGCACCAACCAACTTTCAGTCTCAGCTCATTGCTGTTGTCTCAGCTACTGAGATTTTAAACTGGGTCCATTTGGATTAAATTTCCCAGACCATCCTTTGCATGAGGAATAAGTTATCAAGGTAACAACTGTCCTCTTCCCACACAGAAGCATTGATTGTCATTCTCAGAATACTCTGTGTGTTTGATCTTTCTGTCACTGTTCAACTGGTACCCTTTCCATATGTAGATAGCTTGGTGCATCAAGACAACCATTTCGACAGACTGATTGTATCTAGACTGATGCTTTTCTGGGTCTTGTTCACCTTTTCTATCTATATTATTTTAGCAGACATTGCTTTATTCAGATCAGTCCATAATTTGGACTTCTTAACCTGAGATAAATCATTCAGCCTAAACAAATCTATTTCTAAATGCATGATCTGTTCTCCTTTCACAGTTGCACTTATGTTTATCATTATTTGAGCAGTTACACTATTTGCCACTTTGCCATATTTGACTGCTGTGTTTCATAGCAAGCCTTGCTCATGAAGAGGGATTGGACAGCTCCTGTAAGAGCTTGTTACCACATTTAAACTAGTAACATTCTTTTCATCCCTCACTCTATAAAGATAAATATCTTCAAATCACATCTCTCAGCTGTCCCTGATTTTGCACAAAGTATGTGCTGCGGTAGCGTTGTCACCTCATAGTTAGACGTTGCCCATTCAATTCTCAGTTAGAGCGTCTTCTGTGTGGCGACATGCATGAACGGGTGTTCCTTCGTTGAAGGTTGTGCATTAGGCCCGGCAAGCCAGTATGTAAAACTCTACTGCCAATCATCAGCGGACCGGAGTTCCGCTGTGGCGACCCCTAACCGGGAAAAGCCGAAAGATACAAACAAATCTGGTTTTGCTTCTTATTTTTTTCTTGAAAATGTTTGATTTTCCAATAAATCACATTAGAGTTTCATACTTCTTATTTTTCAGAAAATACAAGCTGATGCAAAATATATTACTCTGTTCATTTTTCAAGTTAATTAGAAAAATCTTTAAACATTGTCCCCAAGTCTGTGTCTTTGTGCTATTATTATTGACTTTGTCAAGAATTCTTGAGCAATGAAGCTTGAGAGATATGTTTGGAATGATTTTACTTCTGCTTACTGGAATATTCTGCATTTAACATTTTTAAACAAGCAGATACAACTCCAAGGCTGGTATTACTAGAAATACTGTTAGCTACCAAAATTACCACTAGAACTAAGGAAACCCAGTTGTAGCACAGTTTTGTTTTCATGTGTACTTTAATTGCTGTAAAATTCAAAGTCAAAAGTCAAAGTCAAAGTAAACTTAATTATCATTCGGAACTACACCTCAGTGTAGCTGAACTTAATTGCGATGCTTCATTCCCAGTGCAAAAACATAAATACAGATAAGAATAATAATAAAATAACATAAAGTGACATAAAAGTAAAAACAGAATAAAATAACATAATGATCAAACAAACATTCATGGCCTATATATCGATTTAAATATCCTGTATCTAAAAATAAGGCTTTGTAGTACACCCTTTTATTAACTCAATTTTAGTGACTGTTTTGATAATATTATGATTTTCTTTTCTCCATTTCGTGGTTTACTAAATAACTAAAAGCTGTAATACTAATTGGAATTTGCTATACTTAATATAAAAAGCTTGTGTTTATAGAGGTGACAACAGTTTACTTTGAAAAGAAGATAGAAACCATGTGTTTATATCTGCTGAAATCATTTAAACTGTACAGTAAGTAAGATGGCCAATAGCTGAGTATCTCTACCACCTAAACACAACATATGTTTATTTGTTTCTGCCAAAAGGAATGCTAATAGCTGATATAATCAATTAACATTTTGAGGTATAAAGGGAATCTTATAGTTAATGATTAACGACTACACTGAACCTGTCTTACTGAAACTAGATGTGTTAAATGCAAATAAATCTTATGTTGCTAACTAGTAAGTGCATTTATTTGGCCTAACTGAAACTGTTAAATCATTTATATTCCAATAGGGAAATATTGCTGATACCAAGCATTTTACTTCAGAAAATCTTTTTACAATAGCCCATGCAGTGGGTTCATTGCATTTGAATTACAGCAATGCTATTTATATGTGTCTTGATTGTCATAACCAGGTTCAGTTGAAGGCACATGGTGGCATGAATGTATACTTACATGTTGCATTTTCTCAAACATTACTTCTCCTGCTTTATCTAAACTGGAGAGGTATACTTACTATGTGTTTAAAATGGAAAGGAACAGTTTTTGTAGTAAGAGATAAGTTCAATTTAAATTTAAGAGCTATACTGAGAATAGGGCTGCCTACTCTGAGGATTTCTGGGTATAGAATGTAGAAGAAGGGATTGTAAGTATAATGGATATTTTCTAGTAGTTATTGCAATCTTTTGGTGGTAACCATTTTGAAGTAGAAGGAGGCTATTGTATTAGTTGTGAAGGAGCGCAGAAGGAGTTACTAGAAGAGTATGAATGAAATGTGAACCATTGTGAGATGGGGGATTGGATATGTTTCTAACAATATCAATAATCAAATCTAAGGAGAGTTTGGACATGGAGGATTGTTTGGGAAGGATGCGTTTCTTATAGATGGATTTGATATAGTACTAACATTGTTAGGTCCAAGGAATAGATGGATTTGATACAGTACTAAAATTGTTAGGGCCAATGAATAGATGGATTTGATACAGTACTAAATTAGCTAGGGGCAACTAAGGTGCTTTATCTGCAGCTGTTGTAGGAATTCAGATTTGACTGATTTCATATCTATTCTAGCTTGTCAACTAAAAAAAAGAAATTTGTTGTGCTTAAGTTTATTAGAGGTTTTTTTCATTCTGTACAGGCTAAGTCTCTGGATTTTATAAGACTGCTTACCTCTTTGTTGAGCTAGAGGGAAGAACATCCTTGAAATTTTGATTTTTTCAGGGGGTATAGCCTTCCTTGGATGGATGCAACCAGATTATAGAATATGGATGTGGCAGTGGCTGGGTTGGTGCATTGGTAAAACATGCTCCAACCATGTGGATAAGTTCATTCAGTAGGACTTCATGAGATAGCTTTGAGAAACTTCTTGTGGCTATGATTGCTAAGTCTGGTGCTTTCGTTCACTAGTTGTCTGAGGTTTAAGGAAGAAGATAGACAGAATAACTGATCCTTAAGGCTCTCTTTTCCAGTTTCTGTGTAAATCTTCCATGATGGACTGTTTCTTATGTTTGGTGGCATGTGTTATGTTACTGAGAACATGCTCTATTAATGTGAAGGATGACAGTCTGGGGATATAAATAATAGCAGCACAAATTTTGTTGCATCCATTCTTAGAGAGTTCAAATAGAACCCAATTGGTGCTGCCACCAGTTTTGGAATTATTACTAGGAATAGGTTTAGCGTGCAGAGTAAACAAAGCTTTTTTATCATTAATATGACTCCCCCTTCTTGTCTGGAAACCAGTATATCCTTACTAAAAATTGTGTAATCTTTTTGTATTGCATAGAGTGTACTCAAGTCAGTCTTTAGCCAAGTATCCGTGATTCTAATTACATTTGGATTATAGATAGTTTCCATGTTTGTAAGCTGTACCATTTGTTACTGAAACTGCAGGCATTCATGTAGACAATAGAAACATCTCCATGACATCTAGTGAATGCTATGTAATGTGAATGAGAGCCTGAGTTAAGCTCAACATCACCAACTTTAATATGACAGAATGCTGTAAGAAATAATAGCATTCCTATGACAAATACATAGTAATAATGCTTAGTTGTAGTGCAGAACTTGATAGAGTATAAATAGGTCTGACTGGAAAGACTGGGGTGCAGATGTACAATGTGTAGATGTGTCTGTGGGATAAGAAGTGGTTATAGTGGAACTACTTCATCAACAAAAAAGTGTTATAATTTAGGCCAGAGTATGTGGGCTAGTTAATGAAAAAAATACAAGCAGAAAAGATGAACTGTGTGGTCATTCTTCAGGAAACATTTTACACAGTTAACTGTCACTGCTGATGGACTTAAAGAAAGGGTTATACTGCAATGCAGTGTGTAGTTAACTATTCAGTCTTAAGAAGACAATGGAGTTCAATTATTTCCTTGGCAAATGTTAAGTAAATACCTTTTAGTGGGAGGATAACTTTACTGCTTTAACCAGAAGATGGAGTTATACCTCTAATTATGGTGTTTTAATTATATGTATTAATGTGAAAGAAAAGAGAGGAGTAACAATGGTATCTGAAGTCAGTCAGAAGTATTAAGGAGCAGAATTTCAGAAATGAATTTAAGAACTGAAGACAGAATTTAAGTTGAGGCACTGATAAATAAAGTTAGGCATGTGTAATGATAAACAGAGCAGATGTTAAGTCTCTGAGGTTAGGAGGGGTGACAGTGTCTGAGTGGTTATTATTGAGATGAGTGTTAAGATGCTGAAAATGGAAGATGCAAGGGTGTTGGTGACAGGTTCAAATGTGAGATGGGAGGGGTAAGGCTAATATAAAGGAAGTGCTGTCAGGATTGGGTGGAAATATGGCTAGCATGAGGAGCAAAGTGAAGTCAAGCACAGTGAGTCAAAGCAGAGTGGGATCAAACCAGTTCCTGTATGAAAACAATCAGTTACAATCTGTAAACATTTAAGTAAAATATCTTAATAGACTTGAAAACAGCAATATCAGTGGCAGTGTTAAAAGCTAACAGAAAAAAAGATGGACGGTATTAACAAGAAAGATGGGGAAGATAGTATCAGAAGAGACAGAAGAAGACAGTGTAACTAATATCAGTAAGAGGATGCTAAAGGAGACAGGACAGAACATGACTAGCTCAGAATGCAACGTGAAATTCTAGACAGGGAGTTAACAGTGAAATATAATTAGCAGGCAGAGGACAGACAGCAGTCAAAAAAACAACACAAGGTCACTGAGCCTTACAACCAAGAGACAGGAAGAACATCCCAATTTTAGAGTAAAACTGAGTTCCAATAAAAAGTGACCAAGATATGGCAAAACATTGCAAAACCTCTTCTCTATTCATACAATGAGGTGGAAGGAGGCTACTGCATTCACTCAAAGGCAGTAGATGAAAGAAATAAAAACAGTGAAAGTTCCGGTTCCCTGCACAAGTTAAGGAAGTACCGCCCAGTGCAGGCACAGTATAGGGAAAGTCTTCTTTTTCACTTCTGTCATGTTATTAAATGCCTTCTACAGCCAAATTAACTGTGTGTTCCCAACCCTCATTTGCTTCACTTTGTATAGAAAAATATCCAATAGGCACTGAATTCTTCTTGTCTTTAATGAGTTTAGATATTCATTTTTCCTTACCTTCAATTTTATGTCTAATCCTTACTTAGATTTATAAGTCTCAGTGTGTGTTTTTTTGTAATTGTTGGAGCTTGAATAAATTCTTGTCAGACTTTTGCTCAGCTATACAGGATACTGGTCAAATGTACTGCATAAAAGTTGCAGAAACTCGTCCTCATCTCTCGTCGGTACTTTGCAAAATGGATGTGGTATAATTACTGATATAATGATTTGATGCACTCAATGGACCTTGCCATCTTCTAGCATAAATCATTGTTGATGATCCAGTTTTGATTTCTGTAGTGTTGTATAATATGTACAAAGGTATCTTGCATTTCATTTTCTATGCACTGCAGATTTATGTTATTCATCCATGTATTTATTAATTAATTTATGCATTCTCTGATACCTACTTTGACCTATGTTTGCAAGGGGTTGAAACCCTATTGCATTAAGCAAATGGAGTAAGAAATGAACCCTGAATGGGACTCTGGTCCATCTCATGAACCATGTATACACTCGCTTACATATATTACATATGCATGCTTAATGGCAATATACAGTCTTAACAGTTTTCCTTTTACCATGTTTTTGGGGTGTATATAAAAAACTAAAGCACCCAACAAAACCCCACAAGAACACAAGGAAGACATGCATAGTCCACATAAATGGCATCCCAGCATCAAATAGAGAGCCAAGAGCTGCAAAGTAGAATACTAACCAATGCAGCACTGTGCCAACACACCATAGAACCATTAATAAACAAATATTTTAAAATGGAACAAAAACCTAAAGAACTTTGCATAACTGCACTTTTCCAAAAAGCAGTGCAGCCACCTTCAGCAGACAAGTCCAGCCCTGCACCATGGCTAACAAAAGAAACAAAAAAACTCATGATAAAAAGGATTAAGCCTGGAAATATTGGTATAAAATAGAACTCAAAATGCCTTCCATCAATTTATACATCTTAGAAACCTTGCAAAACTCAATGTCAAACAGGACAAGCAAACATCCTGTATCAACCTACAAGACAAACATCAAAACAACCCAAAGCCTTTTTGACGATCACTAATGAAACTACTGCACCTTGGTAAGACCACCACTCCATCTCCTAAAACAGACAAAATGACAGACTATCTCCATGCAGTTTAATTACTACTTTATACAATCAATATTATCTTTCTTAAACACTAACACATCTGCATCCCTCTCTCTACCCCTGTCCAGTCAAAACCACCCTCAGCTCTTCAGTTTTAGTCCAGTACCTACCTCATTTGTAAGGAAGTTGCTCCGTAAACTACAAACGACTTCTATAACTATAGACCAACTACCATCAGACTACCTAAAAATGGCTGCAGAAGTCATAGCCTTCCCTGTGTCCATATTAATTAAGAGGTCCACAGCAGAATATCTCCCATCACTGTTGAAAAAATACTGCATCATACCACTGCACAAAGGTGGCACATCTACAGAGTTTAAAAACTGGAGACCAATAGCGATTCTGTCCCACCTCTCCAAAGTATTAGAGAAATGCATCCATGTGAAACTGATGCAATACCTAACTTCAGATAACCTGGTGTCAGAAACACAACATGGCTTTAGCACAGCACCACTACTGCTCTACTACATTTTACCAATGTAAAAAACCAACATAGAAATTATGGTCTGCTTGTATTCACCATGTTCTTAGACTTGTCAGAGGTATTTGATACTGTCTCACACCACAACTGCTTGTTCGACTCTCCTCAATAGGACTTTCACAATACTCCTTGCTGTTGTTTCTTAGTTACTATCTGGAAGGCAACAAGTTGTTAAATGTCAACAAACCTACTCATCTTTTCGACCAGTTACTACAGGTTTACCTCA